>NC_068276.1:19906495-20232050 GCF_025860055.1 Xyrauchen texanus | reverse complement strand
CTGTCAAATTATTTCCTACTGTCTTCCCATTTAAATATTTACCCGTAATTATCCCGTATTTGAATACTCTTTGCTTAGTTCATTGTGCATGTACCGAATGATTTGGATTAGCCTAAGCAACATACCGTTAGACCTAGCTTTACTGCTCCACTACCAACATTCTTTCGTGGCTACTGTTCTCATCAACGACAATGCATATATTCACGAGGAAGTATAGCTTGCAGTCTTAAATACAACTTATTTGAAAAGCATTAAGATATAGGGGTGTATAATCATTGTAAAACAAATCTTACCTTGACGTTGTCTTGCCGAGACACCCACCGCCTATATGCTTTCTTTCAACAGCTTCTAGTTATTCATCTTGAGGTTCACTACTGCCACCAACTGGAGTGGAGTGGGTACTTTAACCACCTTCCGTTTCAACTGAAATGTGCTTCTGTTTCAACTGAAATGCTTGCATACAACATACTGAAATGCTTGCATACAACATACTGAAATGCTTTCATACAACATACTGAAATGCTTTCATACAATATACTGAAATGCTTGCATACAACATACCGAAATGCTTTTCAGTTGTGTGTGTGAGAGTGTAATCATTTTAGTTGTATGTATGAGAGAATTTCACTTGTGTGTGTGAGAGCGCGTTTCAGTTGTGTGTGTGAGTGCATTTCAGTTGCGTGTGTGAGAGCATTTCAGTTGTGTGTGAGAGCATTTCAGTTGTGTGTGTGTTTGAGCATTTCAGTTGTGTGTGTGTGTGAGCATTTCAGTTGCATGTGTGAGAGCATTTCAGTTGTGTGTGAGAGCATTTCAGTTGTGTGTGTGTTTGAGCATTTCAGTTGCATGTGTGAGAGCATTTCAGTTGTGTGTGAGAGCATTTCAGTTGTGTGTGTGTTTGAGCATTTCAGTTGCATGTGTGAGAGCATTTCAGTTGTGTGTGTGAGTGCATTTCAGTTGTGTGTGTGTTTGAGCATTTCAGTTGCATGTGTGAGAGCATTTCAGTTGTGTGTGAGAGCATTTCAGTTGTGTGTGTGTTTGAGCATTTCAGTTGTGTGTGTGTGTGAGCATTTCAGTTGTGTGTGAGAGCATTTCAGTTGTGTGTGTGTTTGAGCATTTCAGTTGCATGTGTGAGAGCATTTCAGTTGTGTGTGAGAGCATTTCAGTTGTGTGTGTGTTTGAGCATTTCAGTTGCATGTGTGAGAGCATTTCAGTTGTGTGTGTGTTTGAGCATTTCAGTTGCATGTGTGAGAGCATTTCAGTTGTGTGTGAGAGCATTTCAGTTGTGTGTGTGTTTGAGCATTTCAGTTGTGTGTGTGTGAGAGCATTTCAGTTGTGTGTGTGTTTGAGCATTTCAGTTGTGTGTGTGTGTGAGCATTTCAGTTGTGTGTGAGAGAGCATTTCAGTTGTGTGTGAGAGCATTTCAGTTGTGTGTGTGTTTGAGCATTTCAGTTGCATGTGTGAGAGCATTTCAGTTGTGTGTTTGAGCATTTCAGTTGTGTGTGTGTGTGAGCATTTCAGTTGTGTGTGAGAGAGCATTTCAGTTGTGTGTGTGAGAGCATTTCAGTTGTGTGTGAGAGCATTTCAGTTGTGTGTGTGTGTGAGCATTTCAGTTGTGTGTGTTTGAGCATTTCAGTTGTGTGTGTGTGTGAGCATTTCAGTTGTGTGTGTGAGAGCATTTCAGTTGTGTGTGTGAGAGCATTTCAGTTGTGTGTGTGTGTGAGCGCATTTCAGTTGTGTGTGTGTGTGAGCATTTCAGTTGTGTGTGTGAGAGCATTTCAGTTGTGTGTGTGAGCGTAATATTTTCAGTTGTATGTATGAGAGCGTTTCAGTTGTGTTTGTAAAAGCATTTCACTTGTATGTGTGTGAGCATTTCACTATAGTATGTGAATGAATTTGGTTTCATATGTGTATGTGAGAGGAAAAGTACATGTATGTGCATGGTAATTCTGAATAATGTCCCTAGGGGCACCTCATACAGGACAGCTGGCAAAGTGAGGCTGAAAGTCTTTCTGGGCAGACAGATTGTCACCCTCCCGAGACCAAGAATCCATTCCTCTGGCCCACATTTGTCTCCTGTCCTCCCTGAGCAACATAAATTAGGCCAGTAAAACAGTGTTTTTATGACTGCTTGGACTTACCACGGTTGTTACCAGGGTGTTACTTTGCGACTGCAAAGTTATGACTGCTCTCTTTCGTACTGTAGATATCAATACGTACTGTAGATATCCATACGTACTGTAGATACCTCATTCAGCTGGTTTAGAAAGTCAACCACACAACTTGGAGCAGTAAACAAGGATACCTGTTTGATTCTAAGTTAATGGAGGAGTTGCCTCAGTGCGCTGACTGAACTGCTTTAGTGTGGAAACAGTTCATCATAAAATAAAAATTTACGAGACTGTCTGTCTGGGTGTTAAACTTTAGTGTGTTTTCCATGATATATTCATTTGTTGTGTTTTATCCAAACATTTATTTGCTATTTTTCTAAAGGAGTCATGAGATTTTTGCAACAAACAGGATTTATTTACAACACTAAATATTTTAAAACTCTGAAAGCATTTTCAAATCTATGATTGTAATTATCAGAACTATAAAGACTGGCAATTCTAATGTAATAATGTATACTGCACTGTAATTATTTAAATATCTAAAGTTTAAAGGTTATGTTTTATAATATATATGGACAGAAATGATGTACTACGTGAATGATTGCTGCTATATATGATTTTAACTGATAAGAAATATTATTTGAATAAGAATGAATGGATTTTTTTTTTGGAGCTAGATTTCTTTATGGCTTGATTCTCTCCTTCACTGGAAGTCTATGTGATTTTTCTCCCATTTTGTCAATTTTTTCATCTGCTAATCTGATTGCTTTGAAAAGTAATAGCACACCTTTACTCAATCATTCACACGATTTTAAGTAACATCCCGTCGCACAAACAGTGCAGGAGTAAAGCACTAAAGTTTAATACATTATCAAGGCTTAGGAGTTTAAAAGAAACCATAGCAAGCAGCACTAATAAAGGCAAATGAATCTGAACTAGAAAAGAATCATGAGGGAGATTCACAATACGTAAAATTATCCGTTAACAAAAAATAACAAAATTTATCTGAGACACATCCTTTAACTTAGCAACTTCACTATACATTCCTCTTTTAACAAAATACAAATGTTCAGATAATAAAGCTACAATAGAAACAATAATCATTAAACAGCCATTAGATGACCTTCAAAAGGTGCGAGAAATGTTCAGATCAAATATCAAATACGACTCGGCCCACAATCCTGTGGTGTTTTAAGAGACACTCAGCAATTTCTTTAAATTCCACATTTAACACGAAGCAGCGTGGGCCTGCTCCTACAGCCACCAAAGCTATTTGCAATTTAGGGGAATAAAATGGGATTAATGCTCATATTTCTCATAATTTCAGGTTACAGCCGATTCTTTACATCCTTGAAATTGAAGCATAGACACATATTGTATAAAAACAAAATTTTTGTCATGCAAAATTCTGATTTATTCAAATGAACAAAGGTGTGTTAAAGTTCTTTTTTTATTTGACGTTTTATTTGACATGACATATTACAATTACTGCAATATAATACATTCTTTGGGGAAATAAATATATTACGGTATCTCTTTTTATACTAATAAACAATTTACAAATTCTTCCTTTCTGAAGAGTGCTTTGGAAAACCAACTTCGTAATAACAATATTGCCGTTTTGCTAATATTAGTTCTATATCGTAAACGCACACATTGACGCCTGTAAATGCAGTTCACTTAAGTTTAGCATTTGTCCTTGAAAAGGCAGGCACATTCTCAAGCAGATGACACCGAAGCAACTGTTTACTTGCTTCTGGTTTGCTTGTTTGCTTTACCGAGTTTGAACAGCATGTGAAACTTTGAACAAGTTTCAACACGTGGAGTTTTAATAGAAGAAAAGGTATTAAAACAGAAAGCCACACAGAAGGTGGAAGCCCTTGTTTTGTCTATAAGAGCATAGGAGGTCTGAGGCATGTCCTATTTTACATTACAACATTTTATTTGGTCCTGGCTCAGATCCTTCTACACCAGTTGTTGGGTTACAGTGCAGAGAGTGGCTCTGCACCCACCCGGACTGCAGGAATGAGTGGAAGTCCTTTGTGCCAAGTCTCTCCAATAACCCTCCGTGTGACACAGAAGGAACCTTTGTGAAACAATCCTTCCACTGACCAGTAACACTGTTTAATTAACCTTTTCTCCTCTCTCTCCTCCCTCATTCCCATGTTTTCCTAGGAGGGTAAAAAAGAAAGACATAATCCCTCCTTCCGACACCTGCACAGTTCCCTCACACAAAAACACCTTTACTTTTAGTAATCAGAGTGCAAGAATGTATTTTTCCCTGCTGTATTATAACAGTGTACAATTGCCCGTTGTTTAAAGGCCCAACCGGCAATTGTCTTTCTAAGAGTGGAAGGCGGTCAGGCTGCATGACGGTGCTTGAGGGAAGCAGTCAGGGGACATCCTGGCGACCGAGAGCCCAGACGAACAGAAGCGAGAGGGAACAATAGCCCTCTCCGACCTCCCTACCCTGAATTGAACTCCCAAGAATTATGGCGAGCAGGGAAAGAGAAAGCATGAAAATAAGTAGAATGTCTTCAATAGGCCATAAACTCAAAATGCCAAAGAGGTTAAAACATGCATTGAACTGACAGGGGGTGGGAGGGAAGAGGTTTCAAAACACGCAGAGACATAAAGTAAAAAAAGGAGACTACAGTACATAACTATAAAACGTTTCGACCCTTTTATTACAGGGAGGATCTTGTGAAGTCATGATCAGATCCTCATGGTCAAAAAAGGGAGGTGTCAGGTGATGCTTCACTGAGGTTGTCTGAGGACAAGTGCATGGTTACGTGGGAAGGAATAGTGGGTGGTAGATTAAGAATGGAACTTGTGTCTGAACAGGTGCAGAATATAAAATCACCTACACATCACCACAGATGTGTAGTATGTAAGGGTTCAGGCACTCAAACATGAGGATAGAGAAACCAAGGGATTGCAAAAGGAGTCCCTGAGGTAATGACATGTACACTTGCTGTAACCCACCCAGTGAGTGAACCCGGCCAAGAGTCAATCAGACGGCGCACACAGCTCAGACTGGACGATCTGTGAAATAGTGCCTCCTCGTGGCTCCATTGGAGATCTGTACAAAGATTGTTTCATTTTGGAAGCTGAGGGGAAATTGGTAATTTTGTAACTACTACAGATTTATATTTTGGAGAACATAAGATACTGACAAACTCAATATGCTCACAACATTTGTGAGAGAGAAAAAGACAAATAGAAAGAGATAAGGCCTCTTCAAAATAAAGCATAACTAAGAACTATTGAGGCACATAAAATGAACACTGGCTGCTGTCCAACTGAAGTCAAGCGTACACATAAACACTTACAGTATGTCACATTAAGTCTTCAGAGTGAGGAATGAAGAAATAGAACTACTGAGGATGTTTAGTTGGTGAGTATTTGTGAAAAAGAGGAAGAGCATTTGTGACTTGATGGACCAAATTAATTTTCCACAATATCAAATGCATATGTACAACAGAGCGGTACATCTTCCCACGGGGATTGCTCGACACACACACAGGTTCTGACATGACACCATCAGCGCATGTTCCCAGATCCTCTAAGGAATGTTCTCACCCTTCTGAGTTTCCTTTTGAGGTCAGACGTCACTGCAGGATGACAAATGCATCATAAATAATTAAACAGCTCAAAAAAGTCCTTCAATTTCCCTAATTTGAATGTATGTGTGAATGAGAAAAGCATAGTCAACATATGAAGTTGTCAAGTACTGCAGTCTTGATGGCAAAAGTTTGTATTGGGGCTGATATGAGGTTTCCATGGGTGAGAGGACAACAGTTTCATATGAATGTCTTTTTAGCCTCAGGATAGTCTAATCAGCCACAGAAGTTTCAGGAGTCGGGACTGCTGCTCCTGTCAAAACATGTCTAGTTCTAGTTCTGTAGGCCCCTCTTATCACAGGATAGATCAGCCATCAGTGTGTGCAAAAGAGTGTGTTTGCCCTTTATATTGAGTCCTGAGAGCCTTCAGTTAAAGGGGATTCAATCTGGATCTCTGTTGGCCATCTGTGCCATGTGTTTCAGAACGTCCTTTTTAGTAATGATTCCCAGCAAACGCCTGAAACATAGAGAGAGAGAGAGCAGAGGTAAAAAGGCGAAAAGGATTATTTTTATAGCTAATAATCTTTATGGATCTCTCTGACAACTAATTGAAAACTAGATATACATTTCTGGCAAGAAAATACCAGTGCTGGCAAGACAGCAAAACTATAGTGTTCAGTTTTATGTAAGCTTAGGTTCAAGACTTTGGCTCTGTGTTAATGAAATGCTGCAACAGAGCTGCTTTGCTGTTGTCTTGACACTTATTGTTTTCTGTTGGCTGTGGAGTATAAATGTGGCCATACCTGTATGCTTAAGTAGGTAAAAAAAAAAAAAAGGGGAACACCAAATCGCAATTCAGTATGCAAACAAATGTATGAAAAAAAGGAATCTGAATTTGTGCAAATTTTGCAATGACGCCGTCGATGTTTGTTACGGTTTGACATTTTGATTCTATCAATGTAAGTCTATGGAAGATTTCAAAGTTTCATATTCTGGGTTTAAAACAAATTAAGCTCAATCAACAGCATTTGTGACAATTCTGACAACCACAAAAAAAAACATATTTTGACTTGTCCCTCCTTTTCTTGAAAAAAAAAAAAGATGATAAGATTTGGTCTACAGTGAGGCATTTACAGTGGAATTGTATGAGGCCAATCTGTAAATGTTAAAATACTCACTTTTTTAAAAGTATAGCAACAAGACGTGAACAATATATGTTAACATTATTGTATTGTAAAATAAAATTGCTTACTAACCTTTTTTGTGTAAACATTTGTTGCCATGACAATGTTACATTGTAACTACAAAACCCTAAAATTCCTATAAAAATGACTATTCATAAAGCTTTACAGCCCAATGAATACACCAGTTTAACAGAAAAAATTATATAAGTGCTTTTATAAAATTGTACTTTAAACACTCTGAAAAATGGCCCTATAAACTTCCATTGTCAGTGCCTCACTGTAACCTTGATTTATTTATTGTGGCATTCAACATTATGTAACAAATGCTGTTGATTGAGCTTAACTTGTATTGAACCCAGAATACTCCTTTAAGTATAACATTTATAGTATCTATAAAAAAAAGCTAACAGCTAAAGCTGAAATCATGTAGAAAACAAAGTTTCAAAGGAGTCTGTATGTCAAGCAGTTAGGATTGAATAAACTGCAAAGAAATATAATTATAAGATAGAACAGATGGTCCTAGTTAGTATATGCATGAGAGAGACCAGTGCAAATGGGTTCCAATAAATATGCTAGTCCACGTGTACAGCTTTATTGTATTGAGTTTTTATTTTCCCATAAATATTTTTCTCCCTTTCTCTTTTCTATGTAATTTCCTTTTATGATCTAGATAGAATAAGGGTGGATCAGAGGGACGGAGAAAGACAAACAGCTAGTTTCATCCACTGAACATCAGGAGCTGATTAACACAAACACTTTAAAGGAAAAACAACCACATCAAGAATTATCTTCAGCTGTTTTGAGCAAATATGGCAAAGAGGACTCTATCAGGCCAGAACCTTAATGAAAACAGAAGAATAGAAAACAAAAATTGACTTTTACAGGACAGAAACATGCTGAGGAAAATGTCCTTGTCTCAAAGGTTCTGAGATGATTTTATTCAATCACTGCTACAATGGACATAGCTTTTTTTTTTTCCTCCCCAATTTGGAATGCCCAATTCCCAATGCGCTCTAAGTCCTCGTGGTGGCGTATTGACTTGCCTCAATCTGGGTGGTGGAGGACGAATCTCAGTTGCCTCCGTGTCTGAGACGTCAATCTGCGCATCTTATCACGTGGCTTGTTGAGCACGTTGCACAGAGGTATAGCGCGTGTGGAGGCTTCCCGCTATTCTCTGCGGCATCCACTCACAACTCACCACATGCCCCACCAAGAGCAAACCACATTATAGTGACCAAGAGGAGGTTACCCCATGTGACTCCACCCTCCCTAGCAACCAGGCCATTTTGGCTGCTTAGGAGACCTGGCTGGAGTGACTCAGCACGCCCTGGATTCGAACTCGTGACTCCAGGGATGGTAGTCATGGTAGTCAGCGTCTTTACTTGCTGAGCTACCTAGGCCCCCTCAACCGCAGTGCTGAGATATACTGTATAGCTGCCTTGCTGTTTCTGCCTTCTGAAATATGACCTCAGAAGTGACTGATTTGGAATGCTCTAGCAGCTCAGTGCTCCACACAAATAGTGCCCCTCACATGACGCACATGAGAGATGCAACATAAATTGATTACAATAGTTTGATGTTAGCATGTTGCTAAGCTAACAATGTGGTACTATCATACCATCAAATTAAGCAACAACTCTGCCATGTATGCATCTCGTATACTACTAAAAACAGATCACACTGCTGCACACCTCATCCACACCTAAATAGACCTTATTCACGCTAGCGCCATCGTTGATTTTTAATGGGAATGACAACGAGGCTGAGAGGGATAGACATACCATCTTTTCAATGGACTGTACTGCAGTTTCAAGTGTTTTTGAATCACTCCACGGACAAAACATTGATAAAATATCTGTCCAAGAACATTCAGTATACAAAGAACTCCAAACAACATGAGTTGTGGAAAATCAAATGTGATCTAGGAGCTTTATACCGTTTGTGCCATTGAAGAGATGGTAAGTCTATCCCTCACAGCCTCGTTGTAATTCCCATTAAAAATCAACGATGGCGCTATCATGAATAAGTCCTCACCCATTCTGAGTGACGAAGCACTGGCGCAGGCCAAACTTGCGGAAGATGTCCACCACGATCTCCATGGGTGTGTGCACAGGGACGGTTGAGGGGCTGAGGTCTAAGATGCTGCGCAGATTTAATGCAGGAGGAGAGTTCGGCATCGAGGGCAGAGTACACTCTGTGAACAGCATGATAGACACACTAACCACACCCTCCTGATGTCTGTGTGCATTTTCTGAAATTAATAAGAGAGAGCATAATGAAGGAGTACAAGAAGACAGACAGAGGTCACAGACAGACAAAAACATTTTTAATTACCAAGCATTTTGTCTCAGAGCCAACAGACCATTCATTTTTATATCCACTTTTCTCTCGATTTGGAATGCCCAATTCCCACTTTTTAGTAGGTCTTCGTGGTGGTGCGGTTTCTCACATCAATCTGGGTGGTGGAGGACAAGTCACAGTTGCCTCTGCTTCTGCGACAGTCAATCCACGCATCTTATCACATGGCTCGTTGTGCAAGACACCGTGGAGACTCGCAGCAGGGGAGGCTCATGATACTCTCCACGATCTACACTTTACTATGCACCCCATTGAGAGCGGGAACCCCTAATTGCGACTACAAGGGGGTTACCCCATGTGACTCTACCCTCCCTAGCAACCGGGCCAATTTGTTTTATTAAGAGACCTGGCTGGAGTCAATCAGCTCACCCTGGATTCGAACTCCAGCAGTGATAGTCAGCGTCAATACTCCCTGAGCTACCAGGCGATAACTCGCTGAAATTGCTAGCTCCAATCTGTTTGGCTGGCCACTTTCAAAAGTCCTAGAGTCAGGGTATAAAGGTTTTTATCTGTCAGCCATGAAACAAAGTTGCATTTACAAGGCATCAGGCTGTCAAAGTTTCCAAGGAATGTGGTATCAAATCTTTGTGTTCTGGTTTGAAACATTTAGTAGCAAGAAAACTAGATATCCCCAAAAACAACTTGAGCTTTACCCACTCCCTAAATAGATCACCAAAAAAAGGAACTATTCTAGATAATTTTACTTTTAGTTCAGACCGCCAATTCCCAGGGTTCTTAGCCAGAATAAACTGTAATGTGCAGAATTTACACTAATGCTAAATATTTGGAGTAGCCAATATAAAAAAAAAAAAAACACACACCTAAAGATATGACCAGATCTCTTCTCAAAACAAAGCCCACCAGTCTCTGAGACTGATGTGAGATGATGACAGGAAAGCCGCTGTATCTGGTGTCTGCGATGACCCTCTCCACCTCCTCTACCGTCATTCCACTCTGGGTCAGCACAGACAGAGGCGGGTCACTCCGCTGGCTAGAGTCTTGGGCTCCAGGAAGGGGTAACCGTTGAGACGGATATGGGCCTCGTAGATGCTCTCATGACCCAGAGCATCTGTGACCCATTTACTGGTCACAGTGACTGCCATGAGGGGCACGATGTTCTCTAAACCCCCCCGTCAGCTCAAACATGATGACCACCAGAGAAACTGTCATATGGGTCACACCACCTGGAGTGGGAAGCGACAACTCAGTCTAATTAAGCTGGTTGATACCTTGTGTTCTCAATAAATATTTACAATGACTGACGATAAAGAAAGAATGACAACCTGAAATTGAGCAACCTTGTGAATATGTTAAATAAGAAATAGTTTTGTTAAACAATTCCTGATATTTCATCGTAGAAAACATTCCCTGGCTTCAGTTAGGATCACTACAGTATTTTAAGAATGTCTAGATAATGATTTACTTCAGCTTTTATTACTTTCATCACATTCCCAGTGGCTCAGAAGTTTACATACACTTTGTTAATATTTGGTAGCATTGCCTTTAAATTGTTTGTACTAGGGTCAAACGTTTTGGGGAGCCTTCCACAAGCTTCTCACAATAAGTTTAATAATTTTGCCCCATTCCTCTAGACAGAACTGGTGTAACTGAGTCAGGTTTGTAGGCCTCCTTGCTCTACTTGCAAACTGTTATCTAGCTTTTTTATGGCAGTTTTGGAGCAGTAGCTTCCTCCTTGTCAAGCAGCCTTTTGGGTTATGTCAATATAGGACTCATTTTACTGTGGATATAGATACTTGTCTACCTGTTTCCTCCAGCATCTTCGCAAGGACCTTTGCTGATGTTCTGGGACTGCACTGATTTGCACTTTTCTCACCAAATTACCTTCATCTTTAGGAGACAGAATGCATCTCATGGTGTTTATACTTGCATACTATTGTTTATGCAGAAGAACTTTGTACCTTCAGGCATTTGGAAATTGCTCCCAAGGATGAACCAGACTTGTGGAGGTCCACAATTTTTTTCTGAGGTCCTGGCTGATTTCTTTTGATTTTCCCATGATGTCAACAAATCAACAAAAATGTTTGAAGGTAGGCCTTAAAATATATCCACAGGTACACCTCCAATTGACTCCAATTAGCCAATTAGACTATCAGTAGCTAATTGACTAATTACCTAAATGCTTGGCATCATTTTCTGGAATTTTCCAAGCTAATAAAGGCAGTTAACTTAGTGTATGTAAATTCTGACCCACTGGAATTGTGATATAGTCAATTAAAAGTGAAACAATCTGTCTGTAAACAATTGTTGGAAAAATTACTCATGTCATGCACAAAGTAGATGTCCTAAATGACTTGTCAAATCTATAGTTTGCTAATTTTAAATCTGTGGAGTGGTTATAAAATTAGTTTTAATGACTTCAACCTAAGTGTATGTAAACTTCTGACTTCACCAATCTTTGCAGTAGTTTCAGTGTCATTATAAATTACAATAACAAGAGCCTAACTGACACATGTGTTGTCTGTGTTAGCATTTTGGCATATTAGCACCATGACTGTAAAAGATAAACATGCCAAATTACACATTATTTAGTGCATCTATACTACTTGAATTCTACTCATAGATTGATTGATAAAGGGATTGATAACTCATTTTAAAGTCACATTGGTTAAGGTTTTACATGTAGTCTTGAGGGTCCTCATATTCAAATGTAATTCTATGCAGGTCCCACAACGTTGTGGCTGGTGTCTGAATGTTTGCAAACAGTGTGTCTTTGCTCAGTTATTTCAAATGTCTTTTTGGCTCTGAGCACTGAATGACAGACTTATCTATGATTTAAACATAATGTAGCAACAATGTGTTGGCAAGTTTGCTTAATTTCCGTGAATCATTATGATTGTCAGTTTAAAAAAATCTATTAAAACTCTAATTCAAATCTTTGCTTACATTTTCGTTCAAAAATATTCACAAAAGTCGAGTTGCATTTTTCATATTTTAAATTTTTACTGTGTTTTAGTTTTTACATGAAACATTTTTAATATTTAATAGTTTCACAATGCTGCAGAATTGTAGCTGGACATGGCAACACAAGAGTCTGTGGAAAATTAGCAGAAGGGACAACAAAAGTGAGTGTAATCTAGGACAATTAGGATGTATTAAGGAAATAATTAGAGTACAAAGGAGTCGATGACTAAGCAAGGTCAAGCTCCATTCCTCTAAAAGGCTTCTCCATGGAAGACTGCATGAGGCAATTTGGTTATAATTGACAACTGTAAAATTAAATAATCTGGAAAATGTATCTTATATCGTATATTTCATGTGAATGCAGCTGAATCGCTCCTCACCAAGACAGGCTGCCGTGCCCACCATGGCATAGAGGCCTGGTGTGATGCAGTTCGCCCCAGGAGAGCACCAGCCTCTGAAAACAGGCCAATCATAGTGATAGATGGCCAGCTGTTCCATGCCAACAACAAGCAGTCGGCCAGCTATGGTGCCCATGGCCATACTGGGGATGAACAGTCCGGATGGCACCTAAAGAGAGAACAAGGGACAAAAGACAAGTCGTTGATAAATATGGAGCTGACCTGATATGCAAGCAGTGATTTGACTCTACATCACTAGAGGGTTTGAAAGTCTTATCATTTTGCGTTTTTTCATTCAGAATCGTCCAAAAATCTGAATCTATTTTGTGGACAACTACCTTCAAAAAAGTCCATTAAACTTCATGCCAAATGTAACCACAGTGTTGAACACCTTAAACACCAGTGCCAGTGCTAGCTGCCAGATTGCCGTATAGAGACCTGGTCCAGCCGGGCAATCCACCAGACCGTTAGCGGCCTCGCTAGCATTAACGCTTCCTGGTCTGTTTCCGATGTTGCCGGTATAGTCACAGAGCTTTGATGAGTCCAGCAGACCACAGTCATTGAACAGCTCAGAGATCAGCTCGCTACTACACATCCGGGTGTACTCGTTTGGGAATGACAGTAATGCTGTAACCAGGGTCACCACCAGAACCTCCACAACAGGGTAGTGCCCAAGGCAGGTGGGTCTTCCGCCGATGGCACCAGGCAATGTTAGCACGAATGAAGAAAACCCCCAAAGGCCCCCAAAGATGCCCAGTAGTAAGAAAGGTAAGAGTTCTAGAAGATGCCAGGGAGTGTGAAACTCCCTTTTTCAGTTTTCAGAGGGAAGTAGTAACTGACCTGAAAAACACAAAAGGCGTGAGAGAGACTGTACTGATTAATCTGAGATATCTATTCGATGTGAGTTTTCATCTGGAAGAAGTATTTTTGAGACCATTTGCTCCTTTGCAACACGTCAACAAAACGTATACTGTCGAAAATTAGAATAGCATTCGGCGGATGTTTTTGCAACGTATGATTTAAATGCATCTGAATCAGCTATTTTTAAGATGATTAAAAGACATTTGTATGCAAAAATGATGCTTACAAGAGAATGCAACCCAGACAGCACACGTTCTGTATGCCACTCTATTTGATGTGTGCAACTTCTTCTACAAGATAACATTTTTGCCATGTTTGATAATCTGTAATATGTCGATAAATGTTCCCTTTTGGATGTTGGAAGAATATTCAGCAAATGCTTTTACAATGTTCAGTATGTATTCAGAATGGATGGTAAATCACTCTTTTTAACCCTCCTATTCTGTTCAATAAGGGCCACTTACTTTACTGTTCACTGCCATTTCTGACTGGAAGCACTAAGGGGGGGAATTTATTTCCATAATATTTTTTCTTCTTCCCTAAAGTAAAAACAATAAAATGATGCACTTCTTTTGGGATTTTATGTTTTTTAGGTCTTATTTACATAAGTATTTCTCAATTCACCATTCATTTGCAATTGCATAGAAGCATATTTTAACTTCACTACAGTAAAAACCTAATTGAAACATGAAGAAAATATGAGAATATCTCATTTATTGGGGGCAGATTGCTGGAGAAATAATGAAAAATATTAAAATCATGTTATAACAATAATAGCCAGTATATGGCTGCTGTATGGGTGTTCTATGCAGCCATCTACTTAGTAATTCAAAATGTTATCACAAGTAATGCATTTGGATATATTTTTAGACATTACTAAACTATTATTTGACAAAGTGCAGCAAGTTTCAGTTGTTGTGTGTGTGTGTTTGTGTGCATGAGATGTGTTCTGCTACAAAAAAAAAAAAATGCTCAAATTTGTTTGTATTTCCCATTCATTTCCTATGGTCGGTCAATTTTGACCGTGAACAGAAAAGGTGTCAAATTTTGTTTACGATCACTTAAACGAATCAAGTCCACATTTTTGTGTGTGTTCAGTGGAGTGGAAAGTGGAGGAAGTCACAAAGTCTGAAAATTCATCCAAAAATTAAGTCATTAATTTTAACTAATTTAGTTCCAAACAAAATTGAATTTCTTTCTTCCATGGAACACAAAAAACTGATATTTAGCAGAATGTCCAAGCTGCTCTTTTTCTTTCAAATGAAAGTGCATGGTCATCAGGGACAACTATTTTCACTTTCACTGTATAGAAAAAATTGAAACTTCTTCCTTTTTCATTTTTGAGTAAACTGTCCCTTTAAATCTATGCAGAATGCAGTGCTTAAAGGATGTACTTTTTCTAGGTAGTAAAATATTCCTTATTAAATAACAACAAAAAAACTCTAGTAAAATATAAAATTGTCTTTTTATGTGAAAGGACTGCATAAATAAAAAGTGCTGCTCACCTCTTCCAAACTGAAAAGGACCCCTCCGATAGGGGAATCTCCCACTGCGGATGCTGCAGACAAAACCTGACACACACATACATTTATCTTATTTACAATCCATTCCAATCCCATTTCAAGTGAAATGACTAATAAAGAGCATATTAACCCTCCAGAATTAAGGAAAACAATTATTTATACAATCCTGATTACTAGAAAAAGCTTTGACTGTTCTCCTGCCTGTCCAGATGGGCCCTGGCAACTTCCAGCACATCAGCTAACAGACCAAGCCAAGAGGCTTATTTTAATGTATTACATTACGTTTTTTGATCCAAGACATAAAACACACTCTCCCTCCCTCTCCCCTCTCCCAAGCTCTCTGCATCCTCTCTAACCTTTCCTTCAATGTATACCATACTCCCTTCTTCCTTATCTCTCTATCACTCCATTCCTTCTCTCCTTATCTCATCCCTGTTCCTCTCACCTCTCGTCTCTTGGCTTCGTTCCGATGGTATTTAGTGAAGAAATGGCAGGGGATGTTTGCGCAGCAGCAGACTACATGAACCAGCGGGCCCTCCTTCCCCAGACTGAGGCCTGACGAGACGGCCAGTACCAGTGTGATGGTTTTTATGATCAGAGTCCACTTCCCCAGGTACCCTCTGATTATAAAGCCACTCAGGATGGTCTTGATCTGCAGGAATTAAAACAGCATAACATCTAAAAAATGAGTCGTTTTAGTCCATGTCTGTTAGCTTTGATGCCATCTACAGTACATGCTTGTGTTCTCCTAAAAGTTGACAAGTTAACTTTTAGCAGATATACACAATTAAAATGTACATTCTCTCTCTTTCTGGGAAAATAACCCAAAATATTGATGTCCCTTCCCCTATACCACCTGTAACTGACAGTCAAGTAGCAAATCATTGGTTATGGCTGTGACATAAACAAAAGGTTGTTGGCCATTTTGTTCCCCCAAATGTCATGTTTCAATCGTAAATATATCAAAACAGTCTGTGTCAAGTCATTTCATGGGATCTTCAAGGATTCGTTTTGAAAGGATTGGAGAAATAATCCACAAACTAGCAATTTCTAGAATTTAAAATATTTAAAATTGGCCTTAAACCTCCACTGAAAACTCTTAAGTCAGTAGAATCAATTCAATAAACTAGCATTTTCAGACAGACAGTGTGGCTTATGAAAGAAAATGCATCATTGTTCTCGCTACCAGGGTTTGAGAGCAGAAGCGATTGTGGTTAAACATCTGAAAACATTAAAGAAAGATGAAAAGTATTACACACATAAAGCAAATGATCCAACTTCATGTCTGTCTCGCTGCCTCTCAACGGTTGGAAAGCATTAAAATTGTCTACAATGGTCTGGCTCACTATTTTGTGCTTAAAAAGAGTGTTACTGTCTACTGAGCTGCAGTGCGTAACTTCCCTATGCTAGGGTGTTGTGGGTGGTTGCCAGGGCATTGCTATGTGGTTGCTAAGGCTTACTGTTTGGTTGTTAGTGTACTGCAATGTTGTTGCTTGGGTGCTCTAGGTAGTTACTAGGTGGTTGCTCACTGGCCCAAGTTAAACCCCCAAGTCTCTATAAAATTCTAGACCCTAGATATGGCTCAGGTCCCTCCTTCAATGTAAGTGTAGGGGATTTTTTTTTTTTTTTTTTTGCCCATTTTACCATGTGCCTGGTGAAAATCACCAGTTTGAACTCTTAAAGTATAAGCACACCTCTCCTCAAGTCATTACATTTTTCATTCTTGTCCATACCACAAACAGAAGCAGGACGAGTTATGCAGGTGACACACTAGCCAAATTTTCAAGCAATTTCAGTCTTAAGCTTAAAATAATGGTTGTCCAGAGGGAGGTGGAGCTCAGATATGTATCTGCTCACGGGAGGTCATTAATCCTTGACCAACAGGACTCTCTGCAGAGGTAATGGCTCCGACAACTGTAAAAGCAGATTGAACTTGTTAGAAAAAAAACAATTCTGTCACTGGGCTCTTGCGGTCTTGTCAAGTGACCAATAAACTTGTTTTACTGAAGAACTTACAACACACTCAGCCGCTTATCATACCAAACACGGATTGTACCATAGGGATTCTGTCAACAAGTGTTTTTCTGGAGTTCTCCTACACTAAAATGACTAATGAATTAGAAAGCCCCCCATATGCTCAGAACGGCCCTGGTTGTGCCCTATGTTGCAGCGTCTATTTTTATATACCTCCTATTTGCATTCTGTGTAGTAATCAGTTGACCTATTGTATGGGTGTGCTTAGAGTCCATCATTGATTCTGGAGATAAGGGACAAAACTTCCTCTTTATGTTAAAAATCAATAAATTCATAATAATAAAAATAAAAAGGCAGCTTGGCTCCAGTGCACAACACATTTTGACAACTTCGTCAGAATTTTCAGAATAATGTGAAAACAGAAAGAAATTACAGAACACCATTATTAGATAATTAAAGTCGTTACACTCTTGTTTGATGGATCAAATTAAAATAGTATGCTTTTTAGTTTGTCTGACGTAGTTGACACAAATTGCATGATGTAAGTTACAAAGTGAATAAATGTCAATTTTCAGAAAAAAGCATTTTTTATAAAAACCTGTTCCCTACAAATATCTCCTTTGCAAATTAATTTAGTATTAATCAGAGAGAGATCGGGGTAGGTTGGTTTGTTTGTCACCCCTCCACTATTTTTAATCAGCAAGCGTGTCATACCTCCGACTAAAGGTTGTTGGTAAGTGTGACACCCCCATCCAAAATTGAGTTGTTTGCAGTCGGCTAGTGTGACGCCAGTTTTACGCACCTTTGTTTAATTGTTAGGATTAATGGTTTGTTCAAATCCCTAACCTCAAATTTGAGCAAGCACAATTAATGATTTTTTTCCAAATATGTTATAATGCCCTCAGAGGCTATAACATAAGTTCTCGAAAAATAAAATCACGAGAAAACAAGACTGAGGAATAAAAATAATGCATGGTCTCTGTATGTTTGGTGTTCTACACTTCACTGATAAAAGTACTCCAGAAATGATAAAAAGCAGATACTATACATAAAGTGGGTGACCCCCCCTCTCTCTGTCTTTCTGTGCTTGTGTTTCTCTCTCTTTTACCATGAAATGAACTTCCAGCTGCCCATCAATAACAGAGGTTCTCAATTTGTGCATTTGTGTGTTCATTTGGATCCAGATCAGAGAGAGAGAGAGAGAGAGAGAGAGAGATCACAGAAACTGTTCAGAATGATCTACACAGTGATGAGCTTCAGGCAGGATGTCAGAGTCATTTCCAGACAGACCGACCACACATGTGCAACCTCAGATACTTTTGCAAACAATGGTTTGACAGATGATCAGAGGAAAACACTTCATGAACACTGGTAATGAACTATAAAGATACTTTGGCAGGAGGAAAGTTGGAGGAGGTATAGACTTGATAATTGCTGCCCATGTGGAATGATATAACCACCCACAAGTAGGACAGAGTGTTTCAGGAGCGTCTCACCTCTGGTATTCCTGAACCACAAGCACAGGGGGCGAAGGCTCTCACCAGAGACACAGCCAGGAAGGCGAAGAGAAGAGCCCAGCACACATACATCAGATAATCCACCACATATGCTTTGGCCCCCTGCAAGGACACATACAGGATAAAGCTTAAGTCAAAGCAGCTGATACACTGTCACCCCCTACAGGACATAAACCAACTTAAAGGCCAAGATTATTCAGACATCTTATGTCTGAATAATCTTGAACCAGTGGTCAGAGAGCTGTAAATCAACATGAAATCAAAACTGACTCTATTTACTTTCTTAACACACGTTCCTGGACTGATTGTGCATGATTCACTGATTAATATTATTCCAAAGAAAAGACATGCTTGTCTTCGTAATCTTTTATCAAATTGTATTACTTGCTCCACCTCTGAAATGACTTTGCTTTTTGGCTGATGTCACCTGGCCGATTAAAGGAATATTCCAGGTTCAATACAAGTTACGTTCAATCGACAGCATTTGTAGAATAATATTGATCACCACAAAAATTTCTTTCCACTCGACCCTCCTTTACTTTAAAAAAAAAAGTGAGGCACTTACAATGGAAGTAAATGGGGGCCAATATTTGAATGGATATGCATGTTTTAGTGGTATAAAATCACTTTTTCTACAACTTTGTTACCATGATGATGTAATGTCAACAAACCCTAAAAAGACTGTAAAATTATTATTTAAACAACTTTACAGCTAAAACAATACATGAGTTTTAAAAGAAGAATTAATGTAAGTGATTTTATCAAATTATAAGCTTCAAATTTCTGTGTTTCCCATTCACTTCCATTGTAAGTAGGCCCTACCTCACTGTAATGGTTTTTTTAAGAAAAGGAGGGATGAGTCGAAATACATTTTTGAGGTAATCAACATAATTCCACAAAAGATGTTGACTGAGCTTCATAGCCAATAGCGAATGTAACGCTAATTAATTTCTGCATAAAAGCCATCAAATATTTAATTTCACAATTCAATTTATAACCACAAAAAAAGAAGTATCAAATGTTTAAATCTAACATAATAGATGCAAAAAGATTATCTAATATGGAAAATCTGTGGTGTGTCGTTATCAAAGATAAGTATTGCAGCTTGGCTTTACACCACAAGGGGGCGATATTCCTGCCAGAGCAGACCTGAATGGATAGCTGTCAAATGAAGAGCTCTAATCCACAGGAAAGTGAGCCACCTGGAACTCATTTCAGTTTGTTTTCACAGAACATTAAGTCATACATATGTTTGGAAATCCTGGAGCCAAGCGTTCCTGTAAAACTTGGATTCTGCTGAATTAGGGAGATTTGTCATCAGAATCAGACAGAAAAGTACAAAAGAAATTACATTAAGTTTCATCTGTCAACTAGATGGCAGTAAATGTGAAAAATCTCAGTAGAATGTACTATTTACTTTAAAATATGACATTTAAACTAATGTTCCTGGTTCAATACAAGTTAAGCTCAATTGACAGCATTTGTGCGATAACCAAAAAATAGTATTTCGACTTGACCCTCGAAGTGAATGGGGCCAATCAGGAATCATGTTAAAATACTCACTGTATCAAGAGTATAGCCACAATACATAAACAATATGAGTGTTAACATGATTTTAGTGTGAAAAAAAATATTAATCTTTTCTATGTTAAGTTATTGCTAATTTTACAAATCCATTGCCATGACGATGTAATGTCAACAAACCCTAAAACGACTGTAAAATTACAATTTAAACAACTTTACAGCAGAGTTTTAACAGAAGAATGAATGTAAGTGCTTTTATAAAATTATAAGCTTCAAATTTCTTCCTTTATACCCTCCAAAAATTGGCCCCATTCACTTTCATTGTAAGTCCCTCACTGTAACCTCGAATTTTGCTTTTGTTAAAGAAAGAGTTTAAATGAATTTTTGTGGTAATCAACATTATGCCACAAATGCTGTCGATTAACTTGTATTGAACCCAGAATATTCCTTTAAAAAAGCAAAACTACATTGCATTTTACATGTAACACTTTCGCCTACTTTGATCCTTTTGCTTTTACTATTAGTAACACAGATCTCTGCCATGTAGTGTGCCCATGAGGGTGGAATACAAAACCCACCTCATTGAGTCCAACCATGAGCTCCGCACAGTTTCTCCACTGAGGACACTTGTCTCTTTCCTGGAAAGTGGTCTCATTGGATGCCCAGCAGCAGTGCCCATGGTTAAACCAAAACCCGTTCAGGGTTCACCCTCTTTAAGGTCTGTCATCCAATGTGCAGCAATGTCTAAACCTCCAGCCAAAGCCCCTGCAAAAGGAAGATATGGGACAAAAGAGACCTTTAAATCACAGCCTAAAACACATTTTCACAAAATAATGAATCCTCACTACTTTTACAACTAAAATAACTAGTTAATTACACAGCAGGTGTGGAGTAAAATACTGAAAGCATCTAGACCTTTGAATACAAAACCTTTACTGTACTTAAATAATAAGAGGCTAAGGCGAAGGATCATTTAGTTGATAAAAAATAATATGTTTGACTATACTCAATAAGTGAGAATACAAATAAGTGCAATTTGGAGCTTAAAATGGGTTTGGCACCCATTCACTTGCATTGTGAGGATGTACAGAGCTGAAAATAATCTATTTCTTATATATAAATATATACATATATTCCTTATCTAATCTTTGTTTGTATTCTTCAGAAGAAAGAAATTCATACACATCTGGGATGGCATGAGGGTGAGTGAATGATTAGAGAATTTTCATTTTTGGGTGAAATATCCCTTTAATACATGTTAATCAGACCACAACTGACCGCAGCATTGTGCACATACATGCTCCAAAAGACTTAGGTGAAGTGCAACATGTATTTAACGCTTCCTCAGCTGACTTCCTTCCTTAAATTATTTGATTACGCATTGTGTCATGTACACTTGGACAGACAGATGAAGACTGAAGATTGAAGATGAAGATTGTTATCAACAATTGCCTCAGAGTTTGACTGCTTTGCCATTGCTGGAGACTTTAACATTCACATAGATAATGCAGAAACCAATATGACAAAAGAAATCTGACTCAGCATGTACATGGACCCACACACAATCATGGACACACTCTAGATTTACTTATCAGTAAGGGTCTAAACATTTCATCGATTGTTATTAAGGATGTAGCACTGTCTAATCATTTCTGTATTTTCTTTGATATATTGATCTCTCCTGCCATTGAAGCTAGATCTGTGTCTGTCAAGAAGAGATGCCTAAATGAGAACACAAGTGTACTATTTATGAAGGTTATATCTTTAACACCAAGTATATCTGCTGACTCTGTTGATTTTCTCCTTGATTCTTTTAACTCAAAGGTTAAGTGTAATTGATGATATTGCTCCTGTGAAAGTCAGGAAGAAGAGTGGCAGACAAAAAGCACCTTGGAGAAACTCAACAGTAGTGCAAAATATGAAAAGACAATGCAGAAAAGCAGAGCGCATGTGGCGGAAGACAAAACTTGTAGTCCATTATTATAACATCTACAAAGACAGCATCCATGCTTTTAATATGGAACTAGGCAAAGCTAGACAGACTTTCTTCTCAAATATTATAAACAGCAACTTAAACAACACACGCAATCTTTTTGCGACTGTAGAGAGACTGACAAACCAGATTCCAAGTGAAATGCTCTCAGACAGCAAGTGCAATGAGTTTGCTTCTTTCTTCTCTGAAAAAATCAATAATATCAGAAAGGTGATCAGCACATCCTTGAGTTGTGCTGGGGTCAGACAAATCAAACCACAACCTGAGAAAGTAGTTACTATGTCTGATTTCAAAGAAATTGATGGCAACATTTTGGAAGAAACCGTACAGCACCTTAAAACATCAACATGCGCCCTTGATGCACTTCCCACATCTTTTTTCAAAAGTGTGTTCAACTGTTTAGAAGCAGATCTCCTAGAAGTGATAAACTCCTCACTTCTCTCTGGGAGTTTTCCAAACTCCCTGAAAACTGCAGTTGTCAAGCCCCTCTTGAAAAAGAGCAATCTGGATAAGACCATATTAAGCAACTATAGACCGATCTCAAATCTTCCTTTCATAGGCAAGATCATTGAAAAAGTTGTCTTCAATCAGCTGAACAAATGCTTGAACTCAAATGGATACTTTGACAATTTTCAATCTGGTTTCCGATCGCATCACAGCACAGAGACAGGCTCATAAAGATAATAAACGATATTCGCTTAAATACTGATACAGGCAAATTATCAGTACTGGTACTACTCGACCTCAGTGCTGCATTTGACACTGTCAATCACAACATACTTCTTGACAGGCTGGAAAACTGGGTGGGCTTTCTGGGATGGTCCTAAAATGGTTCAGGTCATACTTAGAAGGAGAGGTTATTATGTGAGTATAGGAGACCATAGGTCTGAGTGGACGTCCATGACATGCGGAGTCCCTCAAGGCTCAATTCTTGCGCCACTCCTGTTCAACCTGTATATGCTCCCAATGAGCCAAATAATGAGAAAGAACCAAATTGCTTACCACAGCTATGCAGACGAAACACAGATCTACTTAGCCCTATCACCTAACGATTACAGCCCCATTGACTTCCTGTGCCAATGCATTGATGAAGTAAACAGTTGGATGTGCCAAAACTTTCTTCAGTTCAACAAAGACAAAACTGAAGTCATTGTGTTTGGAAACAAAGATGACGTTCTCAAGGTGAATGCATACCTTGACGCTAGGGGTCAAACAACTAAAAATCAAGTCAGGAATCTTGGCGTGTCTCTAGAGTCAGACCTTAGTTTCAGTAGTCATGTCAAAGCAATAACTAAATCAGCATACTATCATCTGAAAAATATTGCAAGAATTAGATGCTTTGTTTCCAGTCAAGACCTAGAGAAACTTGTGCATGCTTTCATCACCAGCAGGGTGGATTATTGTAATGGACTCCTCACTGGCCTTCCCAAAAAGACCATAAGACAGTTGCAGCTCATACAGAACGCTGCTGCCAGGATTCTGAGCAGAACCAGAAAATATGAACATATCACACCAGTCGTCAGGTCTTTACACTGGCTCCCAGTTACATTTAGGATTGATTTTAAGTATTACTACTGGTATATAAATCACTCAATGGGCTAGGACCTCAATATATTGCAGATATGCTCACTGAATATAAACCCAACAGATCACTCAGATCATTAGGATCACATCAGCTTGAAATACCAAGGGTTAACTCTAAGCAAGGAGAGTCTGCTTTTAGCTATTATGTCAGCAGCAGCTGGAACCAACTTCCAGAAGAGATCAGATGTGCTCCTACTGTTGTGAAGGTAAGTGAGGACCCAAAAGCGATATAAACAAAAAGAGTCTTTAATGACAGTTCAAAGCAGCAAAAAATGAAACACAAATCTTCTCCTTGAGAGGTAATGGCAAACACAAACTACCCACAGAGAGGGCGATAAATAATGGAAAACCTCCTCAGACAGCCTTCAGTGAGAGTCCTTAGGCAGCAGTCGGGGGTAGTAGTGAAGCGGCGACAGGCTGCAGGTTCCCCAAGGGTAGACAAGGGTCGAGGCAAGACTGTGGTAACCAGATCACTCGCAGCGTAGGGCGAACTGGACAGAATACAAATATCGATACGATTAGTAGTGAACAGATAGCGTTGACAGGCCGATGCCGACTGGACTGCGACAAACAAGACAGTGGTTTGCTTCTTGCGTGTGAAACTCAAGTGAGAATCAGACAAAGAAAGCAGCAAAAGCAGAGAGGGAAGTAGAGACCTAATCAGCGGGGAACGGGAACAGGTGGGAAGACAATTAACGAGGAATTAAGGGGAGATGAGGAACAGCTGGAGGAGGAGAGAATGGAAAGGAAAAGTAACCTATAAAGACCAGCAGAGGGCGACAGAGTAAAGCGAAAGAACAGAAACAAGACATACCATGACAGGACGAGACAAAACATGACACCTACAGTAGTCACATTCAAATCCAGACTCAAAACACATCTGTTTAGCTGTGCATTTACTGAATAAGCACTGTGCCACTGTGTGTCCGACTGTTTGTACTGTATTTTATTTTATTCTAAACTGTTTCAATTATTCTTATTTTTTTATTCTTATTTTAATCTCTTCTATGTAAAGCACTTTGAATTACCATTGTGTATGAAATATGCTATATAAATAAACTTGCCTTGCCTTGCCTTGCCTTGCCTTGCCTAAAGTTCGAATATGCAAAAAACTGCTGTAGCTCGGTTAAAACCGTGCACGTAAACATACTGATTTATCCCAATAGATATGGTTCTGGAAGTATTTTCCCCATTACTATTTCCAGTTTAATCTAATAAAAATCTCTAATAAAGAGTTCTAAGCCATGAACCAAACCAACCATCTCTGAGATGCATCACAAAATCACAAAAAAAAAAAAAAAGAGTACGGTAGAAGACAGTGTAGAGCAATTAATTTCATTAAAAAAATATGTATAGTTGGCCAATTAAAATGATTAAAACACTATATTTAATGTTTATTGCAAAATATTCAGAAATATACAAATGTAGAAGTAGTTTGAAGTCAAGTCAAGTGGTTTTTATTGTCGTTTCAACAATATACAGTTACTACAGTACACAGCTAAACGAGACAACGTCCTCCAGGACCATGGTGCTACATAAAACAACATAGGACAAACACAGAACCACATATGACTACACAGACTAAATAAAATACCTATATAAAATACCTATATATATATACCTATATACCTATATAAAGTGAACGTGCAAACATGTGCAAAAGTACGGGACAGTACAATAAATGACTAAAAATTAACAGGACAATAGGCACAGTGAAAGACAGTGCAGCGCCGACCAGTACACAGTAGTGCAAAAAGATGACGGTTTCTAAAAACATAAACATAACATACCATGAGATAGTATTCTATGCACATAGCAGTTATTGAGGTAGCAGACAGTTATAAAGTGACAGTAATTAAAGTGCAACTCAGGACACGTGTGTGTCAAACCAGTCTCTGAGTATTGAGGAGTCTGATGGCTTGGGGGAAGAAGCTGTTACACAGTCTGGCCGTGAGGGCCCGAATGCTACGGTACCTCTTGCCAGACGGCAGGAGGGTGAAGAGTTTGTGTGAGGGGTCATCCACAATGCTGGTTGCTTTGCGGATGCAGTGTTTTTTGTAAATGTCTTTGATGGAGAGAAGAGAGACCCCAATGCTGTCCTCACTATCCTCTGCAGGGCTTTGCGGTCCGAAACGGTGCAAGTCCCAAACCAGGCAGTGATGCAGCTGCTCAGGATGCTCTCAATAGTCCCTCTATAGAATGTAGTGAGGATGGGGGTTGGGAGATGTGCTTTCCTCAGCCTTCAAAGAAAGTAGAGACGCTGCTGGGCTTTCTTGGTGATAGAGCTGGTGTTGAGGGACCAGGTGAGGTTCTCCACCAAGTGAACACCAAGGAATTTGGTGCTCTTGACGATCTCCACAGAGGAGCCGTCCATGTTCAGCGGAGAGTGGTCACCCTGTGCTCTCCTAAAGTCAACAACCATCTCTTTTGTTTTCTCGACATTCAGGGACAGGTTGTTAGCTCTACACCAGTCCGTTAGCCGCTGCACCTCCTCTCTGTATGCTGACTCGTCGTTCTTGCTGATGAGACCCGCCATGGTCGTGTCATCAGCGAACTTGATGATGTGATTCGAGCTGTGCATTGCTGTACAGTCGTGAGTCAACAGAGTGAACAGCAGTGGACTGAGCACACAGCCCTGGGGGGCCCCAGTGCTCAGTGTGGTGGTGGTGGAGATGCTGTTCCCGATCCGGACTGACTGAGGTCTCCCAGTCAGGAAGTCCAGGATCCATTTGCAGAGGGAGGTGTCCAGGCCCAGCAGGTTCAGCTTTCCAATCAGGTGCTGGGGAATGATTCTGTTGAATGCTGAGCTGAAATCTATGAACAGCATTCGAACGTATGAGTCCTTTTTGTCTAGGTGGGTGAGGGCCAGATGGAGGGTTGTTGCGATGGCGTCGTCCGTTGAACGGTTTGGACGATATGCAAACTGCAGTGGGTCTAGTGAGGGGGGCAGCTGGGTCTTAATGTGCCTCATGACGAGCCTCTCAAAGCACTTCATGATGATGGGTGTAAGTGCGACGGGACGGTATTCGTTGAGGCAGGACACTGAGTTTCAGATTGTAGGAAGATTTTTAATTTTTTTTTTTTTAAACAGATGTTATCAGTGAGTTTTTCTGATTGGTGGTGCTCTCTTCAGGATTCATGGTAGATTAGTTCTTGACCAGGAATTTGTTGTTGTTTCACTTGAACTGACTTATCCAATTAACAAAACTCTGAAATCATGGTAGATCCATCTTGAAAGGCTTATATGTCATCATAGAAAAATCAGTTTCTCTATGTAGTAAATTAATGAGATTTTATCTGACTGCTTGACTGGAGTGAAATCCTCACTCACCTCTCTATGTCTTTTGACTTCTCTCTAACCCAGTCAATGGTGTTGAAGTCCTCGTAGGTTCCAATGCCAGGAACAGTCTCATTTAGCAGATCCATCAGCTTAGGACTGCTGTTGTGTCTCCACTCTCCTTTACAGCGACCTACAGAGACAAAAGACAATAGCTGGCCAGTTGGACTCATGGGAATACAACCAGCAGCCCATCTACTGGTTTTATCGTGTGCAGCAGTGCATGACTATGACTTTTCTCCATTGTGGAAGCAGAATGCAAATAAAATGGCAATAAACTATGGACAATTCTCATTGTCGCATGAGAGGAATTACTGATAACAACAAATTCATAGATTCATTCTCATGCAGAGTCTATGTGATACGTCATCAAAATACAAGCCAGTAAGAGCACAGAGATACACAGAGAATGACACATATTTACATAGTAAATAAACGTATCAACTTTCAAGTTTACTAAGAAACAATGATTAAGCTTCAGAATATGAAACCCTTGAAGGCTTTTTAAGTAAATTATTGTATCTATAAATTCTGCCCTATTTCAAGGTCAATAATCAAATACCAGTCAATTTGACTCTGCTAACTCTTCCAAAAGGTCAGATTTCCTTCTATTGAAGTAGACAAATATATGCTGTCTAGAACATTCTCAAATACTGACAGGACAATATGGATCACGTTGTTGTTGGCAGTGGTAGCACCATTTACTGTTGCTACAATGCAAATCAAAAGACACAAAGAACTTAAACACATGACTTTGAGTCATGTCAGATGTAACTAATCAAACAAGTACAGCTGGTTTGAGAGATGTAGAGGTAGAGACACCAGGCTGGTTTTGAAACAATGTGACATAAAGAAACACAGACAGTACAACTGTTAGAACTTACAATTGATATTTTCAATTTGGTATGACTTACAAGGGCTCTTTTAATGCTGATCTAGGTCCAGCCTTCTGAAGCCATATGATATCTTTGTGTGAGGGGGATTTTTTTTTTCTATTCTAACCTCATAAAATGACCATGTCATCCTTTTATGTTATAATTTAAGCAATTAATTCAATATGAAAAATGGCATGTTTCTGTTTCTGCATGATCTGTACACTGCATATGTGCATTGTTACTGAAAAGCTTTTTTCTCATTCACATATTTCCAAATATTTTGGCTATTAAATTAACAACTAATGCATGGAGGAGGAATTGACAGCACTTGGAATGAGGAGCTTAAAGTAATAATCAGCTAAATAATGTTACCTTGGTATCATATTTAAATCAGAAGAATAGGACAATATGGTTGTCAATCAATTAAATGTTTTTATTAATTACATGAGATGCTGATTAATAAATCAAGTTAATTGCATATATAGATATTCGCTGAGAAAGGCCCTCAAATAATAATAATAATTAAATAATTATAAATAGTTATTAGGGCTGTCAATCGAGTAAACTTTTTAAGAGATCATTGCATTCTGAATTGCGATACGTTTGAATGCTAGAACGCATTCTCATCTTGTGCTGTCGCCATAGACATTTTTCACGGACTGTGATGACACGTTTCCGACTTATTTAGCAGCGTAAATCTAGCCAACTTTTTTAACTGATTTTTTTTAATATTGAGCGTAAGTTTATAACATTATTCTTTTTACCCTGGAGTTAGTTTTACAAAAAATTACCACAGCTGCAAGGGGGTCTCGATTACAGCTGCTGAGGGAGTGACAGTAAATTTGGCATCTTCGCCCATCTGTCTTAAACAACCACTCTCTTATTTTTTTCTTCCTCTGGAAATTCATTCAAATGTAATAGTGGACTTTTTCTTTTGCTCTTGGAGCAAATGTTAAGTGAAAATAATATATGCTGTGATCTCCCAGTCACTGCCATTCACCTCTGTCAAACGTTTACTTCCACGTTCCAAAACCCAGAGTGTTAAAAAGGTCTATTGGCAAGCAAGCCTGAGTGTGGTTTGTTGTCTGCACAGCTGCAAGTTGCAAGTTGCTTATACAGCTGGTGTTTTGCTTACTACCCCCTGCTGAAAACAGTTGATATTTCACATCTGAATTGGTCCGCAGAAATGATTATTGAGTCGTTATTTTTTTTTAACAAGATATTTTATATCATTTATTGTGCTAAATTAATGAGTTAAGTCAACAGCCATAATTAATACATCCCAAAAACCAAGGCATAAAAAACACATGATCAACAACATAAGTTGTAGTAGAAACACAGCACTGGTGAGAGTGCAAATGGCAGTTACATCAGCTCTCCTGAAACTCTCATCAGAACATCCTTGCTTTAAGCCCTGTCATAATCTCTCTTGTGAGTGCGGTCCTGTGGAAGTTATGCTGTTTGGCTGTGTGGGTGAGATGTCAGTGTGTCAGTATCAGTAAATCAGTGTGTGCATGTGTGTATTTGTGTGTAGTTATGGATTGATTAACTAGTTGATATAAAAAGTTTACTGTGCCGAAACAATCAGAATGAAAACGAACTAACTGGTCATGTGACATGCTCTGGATAGCATCAGACTTCAACAACAAATGGAAAAATGCACGTTACAACTATTTCCAGCCTGATAGAGTGACACATGACTGCTTCATGTACTTTGAGTGCAATGAAATCATGCCGTGAACACATATTGTGCTGACCCACTTTCCATCAACCAGACTACCTGTAATAGGCTACTTCTATTATCAATGTCATTGATATTTTTCCCCTCCCTTATTTAATTTTGTGCATCATTGACAACAAAGTACAAACACACACAACGCATAATGTTTAGCCAATCATTGCAAGAATACAGCACAGTCTGTTAGAGATAAGTGCACCTGATTGTGCAAGAAAAAGGCCTGTTTCCTTAATGATAAACTTCAGTAGAATAATTTTTTTACTTTAGTACACACACACACACACACACATACACAATCTCAAACAAATCTTTGCTTCAAACACAGTGTAATGTACAATTAAACAGATTTGATTCATCAGATTTTAACCTTCTGTCAAACCAACAGTCTGGACAAACAAACTATCCTATCCCTAACCCCCAACACAAACACAAACATCATCAACATGTGGCATCATCAGTCTCAGTCATCAGTTACTATTGTAACCTCCGTTCCCTTTGACGTTGCGTCGAAGAAGCAACACTAAGGGTCTCTCTTGAGAGTCTCGCGCATCTCTGAACATGAGAAAAGGCCAATGAGTAATAGGCAGACAGAATTTACATGTCCCACCCCCGGACATACGGGTATAAAGGGAGGGAAATATGCATCTGTCCATTCAGGTTTTTGCCCTGAGGAGCCAAGAATGAGGTTCAGCCATAACAGTGGCTCGGTTCGGCATCGTAGCCGAGAGGACACAACGTCTCGTTCCTTCCATCAGGGAATAGAGGTTACAATAGTAACCTAGATATTCCCCGTCTGTCGCTCACTTCGACGTCGAAGAAGCGACACTGGGGGTCCATATTCAATCACACCATTCCCTGAACCGTGAACGTTTGCTGCTGACGCAGGTGCAGGCAGGCAGTTATGTGCCAAAGCGACAGGCTGCATCAGACTGCACCTACCCTTACCCAAGGCCCCCATAAAATCATCATAAACCTTTTAGGTTCCCGGAACCCCGAAGGCGGGAACAAGGTGACGTGCCAAGCATGGGAGCAGGCCACGTTAGCTGCGCCTTTTCTCTCTCTATGTTTCTCACATAGAGTCAAAACGGCTGGGGCCATCTTAACGCTATCACACACATTGGGGAAGGCTTTCTTTTCCAACTCCTATTCTTTCAGGGGGAAAAAACCCTGCGGAGACCACCACCTACCCAGGCTGGGGGGAGGTAAAGAGTGCCGGAATGCGTCACATGGGTTTTCAGGCTACATGTGGGAATAGTGCAGTGGTAGATCCTACCTGCTGCGAGGGAGGAGTGGCAACAACACGACGACCGGGGGGCAGCGGGGACTGCCCAAGGGAGATGCGTGTCCGCCAATAGGGGGACCATAACGTGGAAAATACACACAGGGGGATTAATCCACACAGGGGCCCATCCTGTGGAGCACCTATTCCAGTACAGAGTAGTTTCTGTACCCATAGTGGGTCTGGTCGGGGAATTCACTACTTGGTCCTTGAAGAGGGTCGTTGAAGAGGGTTGAAGAGGGAACCTTGAGCACGTAGCCCGGTTGTGGTCTTAGGATGATATGAGTGTCTGCAGGTACCCAACCCTCTTGATGGAAGCGAGCACGATCAGGAGGGCCGTCTTCAAGGAGAGGGCCTCGAGGTTGACTGATTCTAGCAGCTCGAAGGGGGGTCTCTGAAGGCCCGAGAGAACCACTGAGAGATCTCAGGAGGGGAACAGGCTTGGCCAGGAAGGGTTCAACCTCAAATTGCCTCTAAGGAACCTGAAGATCAAGTCGTGCTTACCCAATGACTTGCCATCCACTGTGTCGTGGTGGGCCGCGATAGCGGCTACAGACTGTACACCTTCAAGGTGGAGGGGGACAGCCTCCCCTCCAACCTCTCCTGCAGAAATGAGAGCACTGACCTGAATGCACACCTCTGCGGGTCTTCAGACCGGGAAGAACACCAATTTGTGAACAACGCCACTTCAGGGCGTAAAGTTGCCTGGTAGAGGGAGCTCTGGCTTGGTTTATCGTGTCTACGACAGCAGGTGGTAGGCCACTTAGATCTTCCACATCACGTCCAGGGGCCAGACATGGAGGTTCCAGAGGTCTGGGCGCAGATGCCAGAGGGCCCCGCCCCTGAGAAAGAAGGTCCTTCCTCAGGTGAATTCGCCAGGTAGGTCGCGAGGAGCACGAGATCCGAGAACCAAGTCCGAGTGGGTCAGTAGGGGGCCACCAGAGTGACTTGTTCCTCATCCTCGCTCACCTTGCACAACACCCGTTCAAGAAGGCTCACTGGGGGAAATGCGTACTTGCACAGCCCATGGGGCCGGCTGTGTGCTAGCACGTCTGTCTCTAGGGGAGCCTCCGTTAGGGAGTATCAGAGCAGGCAGTGGGAGGTCTCTCGGTAAGCGAACAGGTCTATGTGTGCTTTGCTGAACCGTTCCCAAACCAGCTGGACCACCTGGGGGTGGAGCCTCTACTCTCCACTGAGCATACATTGTGTGTGTGTGTGTGTGTGTGTGTGTGTGTGTGTGTGTGTGTGTGTGTGTGTGTGTGTGTGTGTGTGTGTGTGTGCATACCCGCGCTGTAATCTCGGTCCAAAGGCGGCACATCCTCACTGAAATTCACCGTGACATCTGAAATATCCACCAGCTCATCATCGCTGCTTTCACCATTATAATTTTCGTCGCAAAATCCTCCATTCTCCATCATCCCCCTGTCAAAGTACAGAGAAAATTAGTTAGTGTTTAAAATAAAGCAGGCAGCCAGTAACTAATGGTTGTCAATAATGTGAACGTGAGAATGAGCTAGAAGTTTAGGGAAACGCTCATTTAAGGGGCCATTCACTCTGAACGCGATAATGCATTTCTGAAGTCAGCTGTCATTTGTCAAGTTATCTGTCATCAATCCCCCTTTTTAAGTATTCGAGTCCCTCTAAATGATTCTGTATGCTGGGTCTGAATAAAACAGTTTGATACATACCTCTCTGAGTCTTTTAAAGTGACAACGGTGTCTTGCGATATGGATTTTAAAGTCTGCCTTTTGGAAAATGCCGACGTAAACTTCACCAGCTGTCAGTCAGTTCCGTCAACTGGTGCATCACAGTTCACCCAGCATCAGCATCTCACAGCCTCTTCACCGCTGATGACTTCATTTAAAGCACATTGATGTTTCTCATGGGATGAGGTCTTTTGGGGACGGGATGGGACAGGACGGACGGGGGTCTGTCCCTAGACCGATGCTTTGCTTCGGGGTTTTCCACTCAAAAAACTGTTCCTCTTGATGAAAGAGACTGGAGTGTTCAGAGGTCAATACCGCCACCCGAAGTTTTAGGGAATTACTGAAAGTTGTAGTAATTAATCCCAATGACAACATTTATGTTGTATGGGTTTTGTGAGTGCAGATATCTGCGAGTGTTTGAGTTTACAGCAGTGGGTGAGGAGCTGACTGGTGCACAAGAGAGAGAGCGCAAAACACACCCTTTTATTTTATGTTATTATTAGACTGAGAAGTGCAAAAATATTTTAGATGAGAAGTGTAAAAATGCGGCGGGATAAATTAGACTGTGGCAGTCCGCCAGAGTCTAGTCAATTAATGGGAAACACTGAGACCCCCTTGCGGGGACCCCCTTCCTAAAGGAAGCTATAGTTTACATTTTCATGTATGAAAAGACTGTTTTTACTGTCAGAAAAAAAGTAGGCCTAACTTTGATATTATAAATCAAAAAAGTTTTGCAAACTTCAATAATTGCCATTGCACTAAATCCAAAACATATTCAGTTTAAAGAAAATATTTGGGAAATTTAAAGGAATAGTCTGTATTCAATATAAATGAACCATAATGTTGATTTCCATTAAAATGTATTTTGAGTCATCACTCCTTTTCTTAAAAAAATAAAATTATAAAAAATATCTGAGTTACAGTGAGACGTTTACAATGGAAGTGAATGGGGGCCATTTTTTTGAATGTTAATATAATCAGTTTCAAAGGTTTAGCCACAAGACATTAACAATACATTATGTGTGTTAACATGATTTTAGTGTTTAGTGATTTTAGTGGTAACTTCGATACCATGACAATGTCAACAAATACTAAAACCTAAAAAAAAAACTGTAAAACATTATGATTTAAAGAATTTTTATATGTTTTCACAGAATTAATGTAAGAGCATTTATAAAATGATTGCTTCATATTTCTGCCTTTAAACCCATCAAAAATTGGCCCCATTCACTTCCATTGTAAATGCCTTACTGTAACCCAGATTTTTGCTTTTTTGTTAAAGAAAAATAGAGATGAGGCCAAATTATTTTTTGTGGTAATCAACATTATGCCACAAAAGCTTTTGATTGAGCTCAACTTGTACAGAACCCGGAATATTCCTTTAATAGTCTGAAACTGACTGTGTATCATAGAATAAAATAATCACAATTAATCTTGTGATTTCCTACCATTCTTCAGAAAGCAGAATGAAACATTAATAATGTAAATACATTTACATTTTGTATAATCTCAGTTGTGTTCTGCAGTGTGACATGCTAATTCCTCTAAAACTATTTTAAACAGCATTTTCTAAATATGTTATAATAATGATTGTACATCAACACTTTGAAACATTTATTTGTCACACCTCAGTAGGCTACTATTCCATGTCAATTGTCCGTTACCCTTATACAGACACCAAGACTAATGTGTGCAGGCCTACATTATGTATTAAATGTGTTTATAAAGTAAAATATAAGAACGTAACGAATACACATAAGTATACATAAAAAACAAGCAACAAACAATCATTGGTTAATTCATCTTTTATTTGTATTTTGTTATACTTCAAGGATGTCAGCAGGACTGTTTGGTGTGAGTTGTCGCTGACAAAAGGGACAGAACATGTAATATAATTTACTTAGTTAAATTAAGGTGTACTTCCCTTGCATTTTGGGTGCTACAAGTTGCTTTAAATATTGTCTGCTAAACGGTCACTCTTTGCTTAACCAAAAGCAATGCACTGCACATTCTTGTGACATCCATCCTATAGCACACAGTCTAAGGCAATCATAATATACTAGACTGAATACATTTCAGGGTCTAGCAGCCTAGCAACTAAATCACACTTCAGTGTTACTGTATTAAGGATGCTTTCATCACTGGACATGAGAAAATGCCTCTGCAGAACCCCATCATTCCTGCAGAAGTCAACTGTCTGTCTTGGCAATAATGCTTTATCTGAGTGGGGTGATAAAGTCTCACAGCTTTACAGAAATATATGTGCGCAACACTAGGTTATTCCTAAAGTGCTAAACTGGGGAAGTGCAAATGGATGAATATGACATGATCATCAACAGACAAAAGAAACCGTGGCAGAAAACATAACACTAACAAAACTCATGGTTAAGGCAATCGTTTTCTGAGAGAGGTCGGAGGGTGTGAATGAGAAATGACAGTATTGAAACTGGACCCAATAGGATACTTTGACCATAATTGTACCAAATCTGAAATCATCAAAGCCAAGACAGTTCAACAGGGGTGTTCAACCGTTTTAATGCCAAGGACCCAAAATATTTTTTGTACCAGTGCAATGCACCCCTTTCCTAAATTATAAAGGCAGCTATATATTAATATGTATAAGGACCACTGATCTATATATGTATACTGATATAACTGGATTGCTCCTAGAATTCTAAACTGCCAGCAGTAGGTGAATCTACCGGAAGTGCTCTGGCGGCCATTTTATTATTCCCTACCGACAGAGGGCATCGCGGCATGTGCGGCGTTTAACCGCGAAACAACACTCACTTAAGGATGCGGCTAAAGTGCCCACAGGTTGTAATTTATAGACTATGTACATATTAAGCACAAATTAGTCATTATCCCCATGTAGCGTGGCCACAACGATCATAATCTTTAATAATCAACAGTAAAAATACAACACCAAAGTGTATTAATACCCCCTTTTAAAGCAAAAGTATCCAATAGCGACATCTGCAGATTGTTACAGGATGCAAAGTTTCTCTGCCTTCATAGTTTAAACCTGTTGATGCTCATTGTTCATAATGTTGACAAATTATATATCTGCATAATTTGCCAACATTATTAACTTTTTTTTTTTTACTAGATTATAAATGTGAACTCATTTAAGCAACGTTCATATGCAGTGTGAGTGTGTGTGTATATGTACATACCAGCTTGTGAGCATTTAATTATTTCTACAATCCCCTGATCTTTTAAATCATAATCAGAAATAAGTTGACATATGCACACTTAAGGAAATCATACATATTTATTTGTTCAATAACAGAAGCTTACAAGAACACATACAAATTTACTTAAACTGAACAGTACAATAACAACAACAACAACTTACATTTATATAGCGCTTTTCTCAAACTCAAAGCACTTTACATAGTATGGGGGGAATCTCCTCAACCACCACCAGTGTGCAGCATCCACCTGGATGATGCGACGGCAGCCAGTGCGCCAGAATGCCCACCACACACCTATTGGTGGAGAGGAGATGGTAGAGTGATGTAGCCAATTCAGGGATGGAGATTATTAGGAGGCCATGATAGATAGGGGCCAATGGGGGAATTTGGCCAGGACACCGGGGTTAGGGATTTTTAATGACCCCAGAGAGTCAGGACCTCGGTTTAACGTACCATCCAAAAGACGGCAAAACAATAAAAATGTGCAGATATGTGAGAACAAATCTGCTAATGGATTTAACAACAATCCCACTTAAATCAGCTTTCAAAAGAATGGTAGCAAGACATGCCATCAGAGCTAGTGGCAACTGTTCTCCACCGGACAGTGACACTGGAGGCAACATCTTCTGATATGCATTTCAGGCAGTGACGTTCAGCCTGAAACAGAAGACACAGAGAAAAACATCACTGTAAGTCTTACCAGCTTGTCCATGTTCAAAGAGGCTGTGGTGGGGTACATAGCAGGCTTTGCAGTTAAAACAACTATGAAGATGATTCTGTGCACTACCTGATTATCATCACTCAGTGTCGAGAGCTCTTCCCAAGATGAACACACTGATCAACATGAAGTCCTGAGGTGGACTTATCAGACCGATCAGACAGCGTCCCGAAAGTCTGCAAGACAGCTGAGAAGGTTCTGGAACTCCATGGAAATTCTGCATTCAAGGAACTTGAGGCACACATGTTCAACCTACAACCATACAACAATCACATCTTCATACTCAAAAGTGCATTGCAGAAAGCTGAACTAACATCAGACTCCACTTCATTGCCAAGGAAACGTGCTGCATCACACTCCAAACAGCTTAAGAAAACTCTGGGCAAGCTTGTACTGCAAAAAAGAAGAAAAAATAAAAGTTTGATATAAAGATCAGGGGTCGGTTGCACCAGCTTTATGAAAGTTGTGTCGTAAATGGGCACTAAGTCACAATTTACGCTCTATTAAATATTTGAGTGTTGCATCATTAAACTTCGGTAGGACGTAACCCTACGTATAAACTAAATATTACTGAAGACTAGTTAGACCAGGTGTAACTGATGGAATAAAAAAGCAGACTGATATTTTATGACATCAATGAGCTCATGTTTTGCATGACAGGCATCAATCATTTCGACATAAAGTATGACGTTGGCATTTACGAAAGAGAAAAAAACCTTCCTTTTAAGCGTCACTCTTCAGCATGAAACCGTTGAAACGGTGCAGTTTTCAGGATGCGTCGCCCAGTGTCAAGTTTCAACACACAGGCATGTGATCAGCCAAGGACAAAAAAAGAAGAAAGGCTGCAACCCCAGTGAACTGAACCCCCCATTTCCCATTTGGCCACCCAAAATACGAATCGTTGTAATTACTCAATACTGATTGGCAAATTTAGTTTTATCAGTAAATTTTGTACTGTCGGCATTAATCCGCATGTAATAATAGTATTTAAAATGCAGCATTTTGCAGTTTAAGTACATTTAAGTAGACACTTTCAACCCTATACGTTGGAGAAAGAAGATTCGTTAGCGAATACATTTTTGTATTTACTTGCCGAGTTTTGACGACATGTAAGCATAACATAACTAACAAAATATATTAAGCAAACTGAGGGGGGCACTTCATATATATATTCACACAATATATTATATTGCAATTTATTTTATATTATTCTTTGTGATTTTAATATCATTTACCTTTTTAAAAATGTATATTTAATTTAATTTATATGACGTCATGAAATCGCATTTTTAATAATGATTCAATCTGTTTTGAAATTTCATACACATTTTTTACAAAATAATTCACAAGGTAGGATCCTAATAATGAAAATTAGAGGTCACGATTGTGAAATTTGGCTGACAATTAATTGTCAAAACTATTAATGAATTGTGATTATGACGATTAATTGCCTGTTTTAGGTGTTTCATGAATATGACGATTAATTACATACAAACTCACTAATTCATTTATACACATTTAGCTTGAGTCATATAATAAAATAAGGGTATGATTTCCTTTTCAGGCTTCAAAAACATATGAATGACTGTCAAATATAAAAGTGTAAAATGTTAAATAATTCAAATAATATTTAAATTATCAAAATATGTTTCTCAAGAGAGCTGCTCGTGACGGTTACGTGAACAAACAAGGTTTGAACATCAACTGTAACAAAATCAAATTGCAGTTCACAGCTTTTTAAGACAAATTTGAAGGCTGTTTATTGGATCAATGCAGGTAAATGTCATATTATGCGACTACGCATCACTTTATGGAGAGTTTACGACCAACTAGTTAAGTCTTGCCTTAAGAACAGGTGGAGCAACCAAATTAAGCACCGACTTAGTCACAAACTAACTAGTAGTTACTAAGTCCTTAGTGTGAACTTTACATCCCAACTTATGCAAGACCTTACACACAGCTATTTACTCAACCTCATGTCCTTCCAAACCTGTATGACTTTTTCTGTGGAACACAAAAGATGATATTTTAAAGAATGTTTTTGTCCATATAATGAAAGTCGATGGTGACCAAAACAAGCTATTTTGCTCACCATTTACTTTTACTTATATGGAATACAAAATATACTTTTTTGGGGGTTCTGCAAAAGAAAGTCACATGGATTTGGAAGGACATGAGGTTGAGTATATGATGACAGAATTTACATTTTTGGGTCAACTTTTCTATTAATATTAAAAGTTATAACTATCTGAAACACGTGATTTTATAAGACTATTGTTACACTGCATGTTGCAAAAGTATCTACATTGCAAATAAAAACAGATAATATAATATTTTTTACTCTGCTAATGTTGTCCATTCTCTTACCAGTTAAAACAGCTCTTCATTGAAGCCAGGCTGACAACTGTCGCTGTACTTTTCTGCATATCGTGGGTCGATTTGTGGTCCGTTCTGCATAATAAAACTTTAAAGCCTTCAAAACATGTTTGAAAGTGTCTACTGATATCTTACCTCAGTTTCTCAAACTTGTTTCTATTGAAGTAACACGTGCACCACTGAATGTAATGCTGCTGCAATAAAGAGTAACATAACACGCTAACACAAGCAGGGGGCTAAAATTAGAGTCCAAATAAATAACCAATTACAATTATTAGAATATTTGCATTATTGTAGAGAGGTTTCAAATAGGTGTGCATGAAGGCACTCCCCATGTGCGTTAGTAAACGCAATGTCTCATTCCCTTCGTCTATCTACGTTATCGCTAGCTATTAATACTCCCTGCCTCTGGTGGCCAACTAGTTAGCTTTCAACAATGTTATAATGACCATACACTCACCTAAAGGATTATTAGGAACACCTGTTCAATTTCTCATTAATGCAATTATCTAATCAACCAATCACATGGCAGTTGCTTCAATGCATTTAGGAGTGTGGTTCTGGTCAAGACAATCTCCTGAACTCCAAACTGAATGTCAGAATGGGAAAGAAGGGTGATTTAAGCCATTTTGAGTGTGGCATGGTTGTTGTTGCCAGACGGGCCGGTCTGAATATTTCACAATCTGCTCAGTTACTGGGATTTTCACGCACAACCATTTCTAGGGTTTACAAAGAATGGTGTGAAAAGGGAAAAACATCCAGTATGCAGCAGTCCTGTGGGCGAAAATGCCTTGTTGATGCTAGAGGTCAGAGGAGAATGGGCCGACTGATTCAAGCTGATAGAAGAGCAACTTTGCCTGAAATAACCACTCGTTACAACCGAGGTATGCAGCAAAGCATTTGTGAAGCCACAACACGCACAACCTTGAGGCGGATGGGCTACAACAGCAGAAGACCCCACCGGGTACCACTCATCTCCACTACAAATAGGAAAAAGAGGCTACAATTTGCAAGAGCTCACCAAAATTGGACAGTTGAAGACTGGAAAAATGTTACCTGGTCTGATGAGTCTCGATTTCTGTTGAGACATTCAGATGGTAGAGTCAGAATTTGGCATAAACAGAATGAGAACATGGATCCATCATGCCTTGTTACCACTGTGCAGGCTGGTGGTGGTGGTGTAATGGTGTGGGGGATGTTTTCTTGGCACACTTTAGGCCCCTTAGTGCCAATTGGGCATCGTTTAAATGCCACGGCCTACCTGAGCATTGTTTCTGACCATGTCCATCCCTTTATGGCCACCATGTACCCATCCTCTGATGGCTACTTCCAGCAGGATAATGCACCATGTCACAAAGCTCGAATCATTTCAAATTGGTTTCTTGAACATGACAATGAGTTCACTGTACTAAAATGGCCCCCACAGTCACCAGATCTCAACCCAATAGAGCATCTTTGGGATGTGGTGGAACGGGAGCTTCGTGCCCTGGATGTGCATCCCACAAATCTCCATCAACTGCAAGATGCTATCCTATCAATATGGGCCAACATTTCTAAAGAATGCTTTCAGCACCTTGTTGAATCAATGCCACGTAGAATTAAGGCAGTTCTGACGGCGAAAAGGGGTCAAACACAGTATTAGTATGGTGTTCCTTAGGTGAGTGTATACAACAGAAACAACTCTTCAGTCTTACCTATGAAAGGTAATTCCCCGAGAGATGGTTTGGATTGTGCAAATGTTTGTACAGCCACAAGCTGAACACAAGTCAGGCACATTTCCTCCAGTATCGCTACCTGAGAGTTATGGCAAGTTGCCTGGTCCAATATGGCGACAACATTGACATACGATCCAGCGGCCAAAGAGGTGTCTATGTATTTCTATGGGCAGACCGCATCATACCTTTCCTGACCCTGTAGTTCTCAAAGATGATGACTTATTTATCATTATTTACCACTACTGCCGTGATCAGTTTGATTAATATCTTAGCAGTGCGATACCCAGGGGCAACCTTTAAGGCACATAAATCAACCAATGACCATTCAATGTCTCAAACTTCAGTAGGTCAGATCTAACTGCAATTGATCAGTCTCACCCTTCCACCAATCTTAACTGTCCTAGGTGTCATGGGCTTGTTAGGTTCCTCCTTGATGACTATATTCAGAATGCAACACTAGCCTGATTACACACTTCCTAGCGCTTGATACATTTGCAGAGTGCTAGATGGAGCAAGACAGTGTAATTGAGCTTGAAATCATGATCGCCAAGGAGACTACTGATGTCAATATTTATAGTGAAAATGGAACATTTTGGTATTCTCTCACCAAAAGAAAAACAATTGGATCGCTTCAGAAGACATTGATTAAACCACTGGAATCTTATGGATTACTCTTGAACTTTTTGGAGCTTCAAAGTTCTGGCCACCATGCACTTGCATTGTATTGTATGGACTTAGAGCAGAAATATTCTAAAAATCTTTCTGTTCTGCAGATGTCACATCTGGGATGGCCTTGCTGTTTTTTTTAGGTGAACTATTCCTTAAGCAGCAAGGAACTTTTGTGAAACCATATAAGCTAAATTTCAAGAACTCAGATTCTCTGCTCCGTGCACCCAGGTTCAGTGATCAAACATATCCACTGTCACAAAATAACACCAAGCATTTTTGTGGCCTTGAGCCAAACGAAAAGATCAATTAACAGATTTGTCAAATCAACACTAAAATGAGAGCTTCAACTCGACCTGACGCCATGCCAACTTTTATTTACTCTTGTTTAATTACAAAAATATTGAAATATATTTGATGAAGGCAATAATTGTAAATAACCGGTCAAATTAAAACGGGGTGTGTGGGGGGGTACTGTGAATAAAACAAAAATAATGTTATTATTGTAACATTGTTAATTGAATCACTGTATTTTCCTTTTTTTCCACTGGAGAGGTACAGTAAAGAAAACATGAAAAAGTAGGCTGGCAGGAAAAATAAACAAACAAAAAAAATCAATACACATTTCCAGCACATCAACATTAACAGCATGAACAAATATTCTACCAATCAATCGATAACTAGTTTAAAATCATTAACAATTTAAGAAATTTACAAAGTCCAACAACATCTCTCTCAGTCTCTGGTTCGATTTCTTTGTCCAAACAGAAAGAACAAAAAACAAAAACAAAAAATGTTAACCGAAGCTAATATATATAAAAAAAATATTAAAAAAAAACCTTTAGCAACTAAACACATCAAGCTGTTAAATGAACAGAACTAGGTATAGTCCTGTGGTGTATCTGTATATATATTTTAGGCATCACCGCACGGTCACAGGGCCATAAAGACTACACAGAGGCTTTAACTCTGGGGTGGAGGAGGTGGAGGTGCTGGGGGCATCCCGTAAGGCGGCATTCCAGGAATCCCCATCATGGTTACAAAGTTAGGGTCCATGGGTGGGGGTGGGGGAGGGGGTGCATACATCATGCCTGCTGAGCCAGGTGGAGGGGGTGGTGGAGGGGGAGGTGCACCAGGCGGAAGTGGGGGCTGGACCCCAGGTGGAGGGGGAACCATAGAGCCGCCCATGGGTGGAGGGGGCTGAGTGGCAGAGGTGGCCGTCGGTTGAGGCTGCTGCCAGGGAGGCAGGTTTCCAGTACCAGGGGTAGATGATGTGGTTGTATCTGATGGAAATATAAGCAAATCAGTGCCAATATGCCAAGTTAAAATGTTCCTACAAAAGAACAATTTTGTACTTTCAAAAGAGGCTAAAAATTACAATTCAATGACATGAAATCTTTACTCACTCTGTTGCCATGGTAGAGGAGCACTGGTTGCCATGCTGCTGGTAGGTGGTGGGGGAGGAGCCTGCTGTTGCCATGGTGGCAGAGGTCCTGAGGGTGGAGGTGGTGGCTGGTTGTTGGGGGGAGGTGGAGGTGGGGGCATCATCCCCATGGGTGGGGGCAATAAACCTATACACAAATCAAAAGGTTAGGAAAAACCCTTTTATAGCTTTCTGGAATACTGCCAAATGACATAAAAATTTTGAATGCACTCATTAATTCTAAACATAGATAGATGTCAGTCTGGACTTATACCCACCAATAGGGTGTCCAGGTGGAGCTGGGCCTTGGCCCATTGGAGGAGGGGGAGGCTGCATCCAGGGGGGAGGCATTCCGTTGGGGTTTGGAGGCATGGGAGGGCCACCCATGTTCGGCATTGGTGGAGGAAAGTTATGAGGGCCACTAGGACCCCCATGCATGCCATGGTAATTCCTGTTATCAGCAGGGCCTGAATTCATCCAAGGTGGACGATTCTAAAAGTGGTTTAAAAACAGATCTTTAGTTATTAAAAAAAAAAATGCCAGTTAATAAACAAGCACATTATAAACTTTTTTTTTCAAACCATTTAATACTCAGGTAATGTCTAACATCCCATCTACACTGGATGCGAGTAGTGAGTCGCAATAAGAGCAAATAGAACTCATAATAATCAATAATGCAGTCTAAAGTGGATGAGTCATGACACAACGTAGTCAGTAGATGGATATACTGCACATGCTGGTGCAACTCCTGCCAATAAGACAAATAAATAAATGGTTTAGAAAGTTCACTTCAACAACTCCAGTGAAGACAGTCTTAAGAGTGTTTTACTCATCCAGAGAAATTGTTCGTACTGGTGGTGGCTGGTTGTTGGTTGGTCCTGCTGGACGTGGTCCACTGTGGGAAGGGTTGCTGTGGCCCCCACCAGAGGAAGGGACTGGAGCCTCTCCAAGCTCAGCCATGAGGGACAGGTACTCTTTATCCATTCGGGCCTTATCCTGGGCAGACTGGGGTGGCTCTCCTGCCCGAGGAGCAAAAGAACTGCAAAGAGGACTGAGATTGCTAAAAGGCACCAAACTATCATTGTAAAGACTCCATATCTCATTAGTATGGATCACGAGACAGCTAGTGGTTCTGGTTACCTGGTGAATTTGCAGTCTGAAGAAATGTGACCAGCTCCACCGCACTTTGTGCACACAGTTGTGTTTGTGATGCTGCGAGGCTCTGTGCTCTGCCATGGACGCAAGATCCTGAGACAACAAGATGTACATGAGTATCAAAGAACATCTACATGCATACTGCTCTGAGAAGATGGTCCAAAGATGTGCCATCTCTCACCTGTTGTCATCCTCTCTTAGAGTGCCATTGAGCCGTGCCAGCTCCCTCAGCTGCATTTTTCTTAGGTCATTCTGATCCTCGGGTGTCTCAATCCCCTGCTTGAGGATGTTACGTATCTATGAGGACAATCAAGATAAGAGAAACCACTTAGTGATATGCTAAGGGTTCCCGATAGTAGGGCTGGACAATTAATCGAAAGTAATTGAAACCGAAATTTAGAACCTCTAACAGACTTAATTTTCCAATGTCGGTTATTTCGTTTTTTTTTTTTCATCGGTTACTAATTTCCCCTTAAAAACATACTACTGCATTTGGTCACGTGACTCCGCCCAGTCCAGTCAGTGGAATGGAAACAACATGGAGGCGAACTCAAACACTGAGTCAACTGAGCAACAGAAGCAGGTTGTACCAAAGAAAATTCAGTGTCCGTCATTTGGACACATTTTGGCATTAGTCAAAGGTAATACTACCAAACTGTTTCAACACAATCACGTTACCGAATACGAACAGTGCATGGCTGAAAAAAAGACACTAACAAGCACCCAGTAACTCCACAAAGCAGGTGTCGATAATACAAACATTTACAAATTCTACACAATATGAAATGGATACAAGATGGAAAGTAATAACTGACACCATTTGTTACTACATCGCGAAGGATATGGCTCCCATAGCTACAGAGGAGCACAGTGGGTTTAAACACCTCGTTAAAACTCTGCACAGAAGATACACAGTGATACATCACAACCATATTTTTCCCAAACTGCGCTGCTTCAGATCCTGCCTGAAACCTAAAAAGGTCAACATGCTAGTGTTTCCTAGTAAGAACCTAGAATAAATACTTGAAAATAGAGTGACAGTACAAGATCAGAGGAAGATCACATGCAACAGCGATCATGAGTCCGATTCAAATCTATAACGCTATGAGCACACAGCCTGCTAATCAATTAGAGGTGCCACCAAGCCCTGCTCTTAATCAGCAGTTCTTTACATTTTTGCACATGGCATTTTTTAAAATGATTTATTTTCTTCGCAAAAAAAGTTAGTTATTCATTTTCTAATTTTTAGGAATCTTGGTTTTTACATAAACTGAAATGTTTTTCAGAAGATGTTTTCAATTCAAGCAATGTGTGCTTTGATTTCAATTGTATAAAATATTCAATAAATAACCATAAATAGTTTCAATTATTTTTAAAATCACAAAGATACGAAATGCACCCTTTTATTAGAAAAAAATATTGTTGAGCATATTTACAGTACAAACCTTGCCAGTGAACTATGAGGGCAAAAAAAAAAAGCAAAAAATAGTCGTTCATTAATCGTAATCGAGGTAACATTTTGATTTTAGGTAATATCGTCCAGCCCTACTTGATAGCTCCATAAGTACAATCCAATGTAGAGTTTTTGAACAAGTTTTACAAGCTGGGACATGCAAAACAAAAATTTCACTGTATATATGCAAAACGTATGTGTGACAAAAATAAAGGATTCTTCTAATGTATTTGACAGGCTAAGAATTTCAATCAGGTCTGAAGGAGACTCACCTGCTCTACAGCCTTCTTGACATTCTCCATTGTGTTAGCAGTGACCAGGGCATGAAGAGGTTCATCCTCACCAGGCAGCATCTGTCCATCCTTACGACCCACCTTCCCTTCCTTCACTGAGCCTTTGCCACGGATCATAATCTTCGCACAGCATTCCTTCTCAATGTTCTTCAGAGTGTTGCCACTGAGAAAACAAGAACCAGACAGAAATTGGATAATGATATAGACTAAAGCCGGTGTCTCTCACTGATAGATTTTTCTTCTATCAGTGAGAGACAAGCATAAGCATCTGCCAACAGAAGGCCATCCTGCTGAGTTTATGGCTTCAAAATCTGAATAAGCACATCAAGCTTGCCTGAAAAGAAAAATCATTCTGTCGCCAAGGCAGGCTTGTGTTCTTGTCAAGTGACCAATTAACTTCTTTACTGAAGAACTGACAAGACATTAAGCTGATCTGCTATTGCACTCACCTGCTTATCTTCACAAACGCTGATTGTAATCTACTGTTCAGTGATTTGGTCACAAAGCATTTTTCCTAAACTAAATAACTTATAAATCAAAGTGGAGGCATAACAGTCTGTTTTTATTTAACGTAATTTCTTTACTCACTTAAAGCTGAATATGGACATACACAAGATAAAAACACAATCATATAATTTTACAAGGTAAAGTTATCACATCTATTACAATTGTTTATGCTAATGTGGTACTCCTGTTGTCATTTTGGCACGCTCCACGTGACAGGGAATAAGAGTTGCGAGTTGGTATGACTGTCAGCCCTCAATCAGTTTGTATTGGAAAGTGCATCACACCGCCAACTGAAGAGTGAAATCTCGGCTACAAGAGCGGCTCCTTCGGCCAAAATAATGCATTCGAGTCTGCTAGTGGTGCCAGATTAACCTGCTGATACGCAATTTCTCTGCATGCATTGGTGACGTCACTTAAATGCTTCCATTTAATATATAATTTAGTCTATAAATGTAATTAATGTTAACAAATTATACATCTTTTCAAATGTCTATGGGTTCAACATTGATATCCGATCTATGTTTCAAAACGCCAATGCTCCAGAAACAGCAATTTAGTTATTTGTGCCAGGAGTACAAATGAAAACATGCAATATCAAAACGGGACTTCATACCTTTGTTATGAAAACGCGATGATGAATCCAGTTCCCCACACTTGGGTCAATTGTCCATAAGCGTTCATTGAAAAACATCCAAAAGCACTTTGTCCATAAAAGTGATTAATCTGAGAAATATTGATATATTCTCCATTGTTTACATGCGATCTCACCTGAATTACCCTTCATCATCGTTCAACAAACTATGCAATCAGAGCAGCATTCATGTTGTAAAACTGTATAATATCTTATATATTAAGAGTCTCAAACAAAACGCGCCTGTCTCCAAAGTCTATTTTTAAAAATGGGGCCGTTTTATTCATAATAGCAGAGCAGTCAGATTTTGTGTCGTCTTGAAAGGCAGAGTCTTCATTTTACTCTGTATGCCGCCCAGCGATTTTACAGAGAAAAAAGCTTGCAGGAACCTCATTTTTTGTTAGATCATCTTCAAATTTGAAACATAACTTTTATAGACTTGTGGCTTTGAGAACATTGTATTTCTGGGTTGTCTTGGCACTTTTATTATTGTTTTTTTTATTATTATAAAAACATGTTTAGCACAAAATATTTCCATTACTATAAATTTCAGCTTCTCTAACTTTAAAAAAAAATAACAACATATATTAATTCTGAAACTTGGGAAATAAAGCCCAAAGTGTCTTCTTTCAAAAGATACTACAACTGTGTCCATACTCCAAAGGGTCCGACCATTTAAATACTTAAATATGACCATTTAAGTTCAGCTGTGACATTTTCATGGTTTGTGTTCAAAAAGGGGGTGCGTAACAACAGTTTAAAGCACAACCAAGTTGTGTGTTCAAAAACCTCAGAAAAATCATCTTGTGACTCACCGAGGCCCGATAAGCAGTCCAACAAAATTAATCTCCGGATATTCATCCTGAGGAATCATCACTTTATCACTGACCCGAGTAGCTGGGGGTCTGAAATTGATGAACAGATTAGCAAAGAAAATGCAGAACAATCATTACAGAACCAGAGAAAAGATAATACTACAGGGGAAGGGAGAGACTCCATACTTGTAGTCAGCAGGGGGTTTGAATTCAGGGTTGAGTCCCACCATCTCAGTAATTAGAGAATGTCTCTCTTCCTCTATTTTCTTGCGTGTGCGGTATTCACGTGTGTTAAGCCTCTTCCCCTCGCTGTTGTAGATGGGCTCCGGAGATGGAGACCTGTGAAAAGAAAGGAAGAACAGAAGGTACAAAACAAACAGTCAAAATCTTAAAAGTGGTACTTAGACCTACAACAACTGTTAAATGCTCACTGGATTGCCTACTCTAGACTGATACTCGTTTGGCTCCTGTTTTGTGGTCAATTAAGTCCATGGGATGCCCCAGAGTGTTCGTGTGCCATGTGGACAGGCAACACAGGGGCACGAATGGGCAAAAAGACATGCCCAGACAAGTCAACCTAGCATACCGAACCACTAAAAAGGTAAAAACAAATCTTGGAACTCTGAACAGGAACATCAGTGATTTCTAAAAGTAAAAAAAAACCTATCAAAAACCTATCAAGAAGCCTATTGAATTAAAAATATATATATATAAATAAGAGTGTATTAAAATGACAAAGTGGGTTTCTATCTAATAGTACATGGGACAAAATAAAAACGGATCCGAGACAAACGAGTCAACCAACACACTTGAAGAGCATCTCTTCTTGTACGCTGATCTAAACCTTCACAACCTCTCAGAATTCCAATGGTTACCTTCCTCTCGGATGGTGCTGAAAACCTGTTAGTCGGAACAACGAGGCTCTGTGCTTGAAAAAAAGTTACGAGAGGGGGAATTTGGGTTAGAGAAATAAATCTGGATTATATATGAACTTTCCACACAAGCGTGACAGGTTAATTAGAGGCAACTCGAAGAGGAGAAAAGTTTGGGGGGGAAAAAAGAGGGAAGAATTTTCTGCTGGTTTCTTTTAATTTGATATCTCCAGCGCTGACAACCTGAAGTCCACCCAGCTTTGTTTTGCGAGCTGGGGGTTGATGAGCAATCGTTCCTAAATCCTGGAATGGATAGACCTTTAAGAAGAACCTTTTTAGAGTTGGCGCTGTAAAAACTTTGGATTAAGTTCTGCCGGAGAACCTACGACTGTTCAGAGAGCATGGGGCATGGCGACTAGAAAGACACTCACGTCAGAAACATGACATTTCCTGCTATGTTAAATGCTTATGAAGTCTATGTGCGGCCAAGGTCAGAGTTATGGTTATGGTTATTACAGAAAGAAAAGGTCAGAGGGTCTCCTCCGAGCGGTCTTCATTGCGGAAATCTGGAATACTGTGGAAATTCCTGGACAAAATGGTGGTAGCCCCATTATGGAAAACCATTACTGACCATCCAATCAACCAACAATATGGTACTTAAGGATTTGCGCGTTTTGTTAATCCTGCATTTCAGAGGTTAACAAGTAAAGGCCTTAAATTACATATATAATCTAATGAAAAGCAAAACACCTTTAAAACCTCTTGCAATTCTCTTAAAGGAGAATTTACTTTGTTCCTTGATAAATTAAAACGAGTAACTTTAACTACAGGAACCACACTGGGATAAATACAAAATATCATTTTAAAACGCATGCAATAAGATATCAAAGCATTAATATCAAATCAAGAACAGCTCAGAATAAAATATAAATCTGATTTTCTTAAAGAGAACTAAAACTTCAAAAAGACTAAATCAACAAACTATCAGTTCACATCAACAGTAAATCTTAGGTTCACTGGATGTCTTAAATTAGAAATATAAAAGGTAACTATTAATAATTGTACAATATATTATTGGCTGAAGTGCTAGTTATCTGGCAGCATTAACTGAAATATTTGGGATACAACCATATATAATAGCATTTGGTCATATCTTTGCTTCTCCATACAAAACAGATCCAATTGTTTGAGTGCTAAAATTCTACCATACATTTTACATACTGGAATGTTTTGATAATTTCATTGTAATAAGACATTTCTAAACTTACTGTTACAAGAGATGCAAAGATATGAGGTCATTTTAGAGCAAGGCATTAATTAAGACTTATTACTTCATTTAACAATCACTTGTGAGGCATCACATTTACAAACTGGCCTCACACAAAATGACGCATTGAAAAGGTAAATAAAATGTTACTGTTGGTGGGTTTAAATTGTTATTCCGACCTGTCCTCAGGGTTAACAGGGATTCCCAGGTCTCCTGTACGCAGTTTACGTGTCTGGTCTTCAATCTGCAGTTGGACTGGAAGAAATCAGGTTAGGAAAGAAAAAAAAAACAAGGACGGAGAGAAATGTGGTTAACGGCAAAAAACCCACAAAGGCAGAAACAGTACACTGTAAAAATCAATGTGACTAAAGGTTAAACAATGAATAAAAAAAATGGACCATGGCAACTGTCAGGTCACTAAGAATCAAGGTCAACTTAAGACTTCTGATCCTCAAACAATATTCTGAATTACTGAAATCCCACTTAAAATTGTGGAACATACACGTAGGTTTGAGCTTTAAAGTATTCATAAAAGCTCATATAGATTTCCTAAAATTAAGTTAGGAAAATGTCTACGTTTATTGTAGGGCCAATCCAAGATCCAGACACCGGGAAGGATTTCAGTAAAAAAAAAAAAAAAAAAAACACAACATTCCACAGGTGAAGGTTCATTGCAGCAGGCTTTTGGTTTTATACCATCAACTTTATATATATATATATATATTATACACAATACTAAAAGATCACAATTTTAATATATGTAAAATTATCATTAGGCAATCATCATTTAAATTGGGAGGAAATGGTGGCAAAAACAAAGGCCTGCTAAGGGGAAAAATTAGGGTTCGGAATAAAATATCATATTGGCTAAAACTGAGAGGCTTGAGCAACTGCAACCTCAACTAGATTGAAAGAGGCTTAACAACCTGTACAATGACACTTAAGATGAGTTTTGCATTGCTCTTAATGTTTATTTCCATTTATTTTGTCATCAAGACAATGCAAAAAGAAATAAAGAAAATTAAATAGGCCCACAAAACTAGAACAGTTACATACTGTGAGCAACCATTAACAAGAAACTTCAAAAAAACAGAATGAGTTATTGACGGCTCACGACTTACCAGCAGTTAGGACAACTGAAATCCAATATTGAAAAATTATCAGATGAACCAATCAACATTAGTGGATTGTGATCTTTCATGCATTAAAAGACTAGATTTAACCAGGCCTAAATCCACACCAATCAAATTAGTTTGTACAAACCCAAAACTGTGACCTGTAATCAATCAAGGTTTTGCATCACTCATGGAAGCGTTTAATGGTTTTACACATGCATTTCTCTACGACATGCTTAAGAGAATCAGACCCCACAGTTCACATGTTGTCTGAATGGTGCATGTGGATGGTAAGAGACATGAGGCATCAGATATTAATAAAGGAATAGCTAAAGTGATGCATGTCCGGTTTTCGAGTCACATTAGCTTTGAACAAACACTACACCACATGCCACTGCAAAACAAGTGCCTGATAGCAATGAGAAAGCAATATAATACACGATGCTTTCAGACACTGGGGATGGAGATGACTCACAAATCAATGTTGGACCAGCATTGCTTTGCGGTCAAATCTGACCCAAGACATTTGGCATAGTAAACATGAGCAGTGATGGAGCCTGCAGTTGGAGACCTTTCACAGCACACGGCAACATCAGAAAACACTGTGGGTTCTTGCTAACGGACATCAGATGTGACGCAAACATTCACAGTGCTACTCTTTCCTAAACAAAGAAACATCCTCATGTTGCACATCGAAGAAGTTAGTATTTTGTGTGAAGTTGGGGGGCCAAGTGCTGAATTTCCATTGAATGACTCCTTTGAGAACACCATCTCAAAATGGTTAATTAAAACACTGCACTAAAATTTGTAAAACGCTCAAAGGAATCCCAATAATCAGCAAATATCCAGGCATTAAGCCTTCATTTTATAATTTGATGAGCAAGGATGTCAGACTAAGGAAATTCAGCAACTACATACTGCATGTGATGTGCAAACAGTGAGGAAATAATAATAAAACACATTTTTGGGCTCGGAGACAAAACAAAGTGAGCTGTTTGGGTGCAGATTAAACATCCCCCAACTCATAAACTCATAAGACAAATTGCATGACGAGGACATTCAGATATTCACCTATGTAAGCTCGCTCCTGGTCGCGGGTCAGCCCGGGAGGGATCACAGTGGGCATGCCCGGGATAACGGTCTTCTGATCGGGGGTTTCGCTGCTCCATCGGCTCCTTTTCCGCTTCTTCTGGCCGAAATCTATCAGGGATAGTACACAACACAGTATTCAGCTATTCAGAATGGAAAATAATTCAGCTGATGCATCGAAGGATGTGCTATATAATGTAATGAATTAAAAACCCCGAATAGCAATAACGGACAGAACAATAAAGGACCGGGACTTTGGCCCTGAACGAGCCTACGGCCTTTACCTCCACTACCCGTCTGTGCCTGCATCCCTATTCCAACCGGGTTTGAGAGCGCAGAACTCACGGCTCCAGGGAACTGGGGGAAGCCTTGGTTTAATAACTGCGGTTGCTGGAAGGTCTGCAGCGGGAAAGACATCGCAGGCACGGGCGGAGCCATCAGACCCGTGCCGGGCCCGGAGTCGAAGCCTCGCTTAGCGCCAATACTCGGGTGCAGCTTCCCCAGCGGGGTTGCGTTGGCTCCCGTTGCCATTTCTGGACGTCAGGGGCTTTCCTTTTGTTAAATGTCTGCACAGAAAATGTCTGTAACCTTTTCAGAACGCCTGATGTAGATAAACGTGTGTCGTTGATCTTGGAGTCTTCTTCTGTCATCCACTGGTTAAAATGGCGTCCGCGGTTGACAAAGGAGATTGAACATCATTGACGAACAATCTGATTGGTTTACGATCATATCAATCTACGTGTGGGCTCAAGTCATTGGACTATTTGGAGTGTGTCGTACTTCCGGCAAAATGATTTGTTGGCATTCATTGGCTGTTCAAGAGCTCAGCAAACGAGTCAAACCTCCCAGCATGGTAGACGGTCTCGACGGTCTCGACACTCACCCCGAAAATCACGGGTTCAACCGACACCATTTGTGGCATAGTATTGAATACCACACAAATAAATTTTAAATCGGCCCACCTTTACTTGAAAATATAAAATAAAAAAGAAGCAAAAATCGAGGTTACAGTGAGACACTTACAATGGAAGTAAATGGGGGCCAATTTTTGGTGGGTATAAAGACAGAAATTTGAAGCTTATTTTATTAAAGCAATTCATTTTCTGTTAAAACTCGTCTATTATTTGAGTTGCAAATTCTTTAAATTGTAATTTTCTACAGTCATTTTAATGTTTGTTGACATCGTCATGGAAACAGAGTTGAAAATTGGTTATAACGTTTCACAGAAAATGATAGAAAGTGATTTTATCACACCAAAATCATGTTAACGTGCAAATTGTTTATTGCATATTTGTTGGCAATGCTGGGGGCGTGGTTTAGCGTGGCTGACAGCAAATGCCCATTAATTAAAATGAAGGGGAATACTGTATATCTAATTGATTTGCCTTTTTTTGATTTGCCTTTTTTTGATTTTGTTCTGAATGTTCAGTTTCGACCAAGATTAAAGTGATATAATCTTTATCATGCCTTTATATTACACATCACCATTAAAATGTTTTAGAAGACTAAGGCATTTTTGTTTCTGAAAAATAAAAAATTAAAACCTTATGCTTGGATGCATTACATTTATCAACATTACTAGCAAAATCATTAGAAATGTTGTCATTTATTATTACTGTTTGAAATAAGTGTTTTATGCTTTTAGTTATAATAAAATCAGTTAATACTCTTGATGGCAAAGCCCAATTTTAAGCTCTCATGCAGTCTACTAAGAACATAATGTGTGACATAATCCTTAAGAAATAATTTAATGTGTGAACTCGGTACTAAAGTAACATTTATTTTTTTGTTAAAATGGTTGTGCTACTTAATGAAGTGTGGAAATTGCAATATAGTGTCACTTTCTTGAGTATGCAAATTTTGGTTTTAAAAACCACCATAAGAAACATATATCTCCTCAAATTAATCAATCTATTGTTCTTTTGAGAGTTATTTCATGCACTTCTGTTTTTAATAAATAAAGAATAAAAAAAACTTGATACATGTGTATATACTGTGTATTGCACATAATTATTGCTCAATGGGGCAGTTTTAACTGTTTATGAGATGGATCGCCTGAGGGAAAAAACTGTTCCTGTGCCTGACGGTTCTGATGCTCAGAGCTCTGAAGCGTCAGCCAGAAGGCAACAGTTCAAAATGGTAATGAGCTGGGTGAGTGGGGTCCAGAGTGTTTTTTCCAGCCTTTTTCCTTACTCTGGAAGTGTATAACTCTTGAAGGGGGGGGCGGGGGCAACCAATAATCCTCTCAACACATCTTCTGATGTCTGATTTCATAGCTGAACCAAACCAGACAGTTATTGAAGTGCAGAGGACTGACTCAATGACTGCTGAGTAGAACTGAATCAGCAGCACCTGTGGCAGGTTCAACTTCCTCGAAGGAAGTACAATCTCTGATGGGCCTTTTTCACAATGGAGTCAATGTGTGTCACCCACTTCAGGTCCTGTGAGATGGTACCTCCCAGGAACCTGAATGACTCCACTGCTGCCACAGTGCTGTTTAGAATGTGAGGGGGGGTCAGTGTTGGGGTGTTCCTTCTAAAGTCCACTATAATCTCCACAGTTTTGAGCATGTTCAACTCCAGGTTGTTATGACTGCACCAGTGAGCCAGCTGTTCAACCTCCTTTTTGTATGCAGACTCATCGTCATCTCGGATGAGGCCGATGACAGTGGTGTCATCTGCAAACTTCAGGAGCTTGACAGAGGGGTCCTTGGCGATCCAGTCATTGGTGTAGAGGGAGAAGAGTAGTGAGGAGAGCACACATCCCTGGGGGGCAGCAGTGCTGATTGTACAGGTGCTGAAAGTGAATTTCCCCTGTCTCACAAGCTGCTTGCCTGTCTGTCAGAAAGCTGGTAATCCACTTACAGATAGACAACAGAGAGCTGGTGTAATTTGTTCTGGAGTAAAGCTGGGATGATGGTGTTGAAAGCCGAACTGAAGTCCACAAAAAGGATCCTTGCATATGTCCCCGGTCTGTCCAGATGTTGCAGGACATGATGCAATCCCATGTTGACTGCATCATCCACAGACCTGTTTGCAAGATAAGCAAATTGAAGGGGATCTAGAAAGGGTCCAGTGATGTTCTTCAGGTGGGCCAACACCAGTCTCTCAAATTATTTCACAATTTTCATGACTTTAACAGCAACAACTGCAACCAAATCCATCCGATAACTGGAGATCAGTCTTTCACACATTGTGATGGAATTTTGGCCCACTCTTCTTTGCAGAACTGCTTTAATTCAGCCACATTGGAGAACTTTTGAACACGAACTGCCTGTTTAAGGTCCTGCCACAATATCTCAGATGGGTTCAAGTTAGGACTTTGACTAGGCCACTCAAAAACTAACACTTTGCTTCTTTTGTGCCATTCAGAGGTGGACTTACTCCGGTGCTATGGATCATTGTCTTGCTTCATAATCCAGTTGCGCTTGACCTCCAACTCATGGACTAATGACCGGACGTTCTCCTTTAGGATTTTTTTGGTTGAGAGCAGAATTTACATTCCCTCAATTAATGCAAGGTGCCCTGGACTTCCTGGATGAGTTGTCACTGTGATCTTGGAGGAATTTTGGAAGGTCAGCCACTTCTGGGAAGGTTCACTACTGTGCCATTTGGAGATAATGGCTCACACTGTAGTTCTTTGGAGTCCCAGAACCTTTGAAATAGCTTAGTAAACTTTCCCAGACTGATGTATTTCAATCACTTTTTCCCCTTATAAATTATGGAATTTCTTTCAACCTTGACATAGTGTGTTACTGGGTGAGACCTTTTAGCCAACATCATGCAGCTGAAAATGTTCTATTTTGGTGTTGATTTGATTGAACAGAGCTGGCAGTAATCAGGCCTGGGTGCGTCTAGTCCAGCTGAACCCCATTATTTTTAACACAGTTTCATATATTCGAGATTTAGTAACTAAGTGGGCAAATACGTTTTCACACATGCCCAGTTTGTATTGAATAAAGTTTTTGATTCAATAAATAATATTATAATTTAAAAATGGTATTTTGTCTTTACTCAAAATGCCCTTGTTTTATGTCATTTTGTTTTTACAAGATATACACAAAAACAGAAGAAATCAGTTGGAAGATGAACCTTCACCCCAGTCTGACTACCAGAGCACTCTGGAGCAGGTTTTCATCAATGATGTCTCTGTACATTGCTGCATCCATCTTTCCCTCGATCCTGACTAGTCTCCCAGTTCCTGCCGCTGAAAAACATCCCCACAGCATGATGCTGCCACCACTAAGCTTCACTGTAGGGATGGTATTGGCCAGGTGATGAGCGGTGCCTGGTTTCCTCCAGATATGACACTTGCCATTCAGGCCAAAGAGTTCAATATTTGTTTCATCAGACCAGAGAATTTTGTTTCTCATGGTCTGAGAGTCCTTCAGGTGCCTTTTGGCAAAATCCAGGCAGGCTGTCATGTGCCTTTTACTGAGGAGTGGCTTCCGTCTGGCCACTCTACCATACAGGCCTGATTGGTGGAGTGCTGCAGAGGTGGTTGTTCTTCTGGAAGTTTCTCCTCTCTCCACAGAGAAATGCTCGAGCTCTGTCAGAGTGACCATCGGGTTCTTGGTCACCTCCCTGACTAAGGCTCTTCTCCCCCGATCGCTCAGTTTGGCCGGTCGGCCAGCTCTAGGAAGAGTCCTGGTGGTTCCAAACTTCTTCCATTTATGGATGATGGAGGCCACTGTGCTAATTGGGACCTTCAATGCTGCAGAAATGTTTCTGTACCCTTCCCCAGATCTGTGCCTCGATACAATCCTGTCTTGGAGGTCTACAGACAATTCCTTGGATTTCGTGGCTTGGTTTGTGCTCTGACATGCACTGTTAACTGTGGGACCTTATATAGACAGGTGTGTGCCTATCCAAATCATGTCCAATCAACTAAATTCACCACAGGTGGACTACAATCAAGTTGTAGAAACATCTCAAGGATGATCAGTGGAAACAGGATGCACCTGAGCTCAATTTTGAGTGTCATGGCAAAGGCTGTGAATACTTATGTACATGTGATTTTTACGGTTTTTATTTTTAATACATTTGCAAAGATTTCAAACAAACTACTTTCATGTTGTCATTATGAGGTATTGTTTGTAGAATTTTGAGGAAAATAATGAATGGAATAAGGGTGTAACATAACAAAATGTGGAAAAAGTGAAGCGCTGTGAACACTTTCCGGATGCACTGTATATATATATACAAAGTAATATATATATATATATATTTAATATATTACTTTGTCTAAATAAAGAGAGAAATAAACCATTTCAATATTTTTGTAAAAATCAAATATCAATATTGCACATATCCACAACAACCAACAATTTTGCCTCTTATAAAATCTGGTAAATATTAGTGTCCTTGTTTACAAAGGAAGCAACCGTAAATATGACATCTGAGACATGATTTGAAAAGAAAAATAAAGAAAACAAAGCAAATATAATTTGTGAACAGAATCTTTATTTATTTATTTGTCATTTCCTGTCAAGCTTTGTGATTGCAATTTTGAGTGAAAATATTAAATTATTGTATTTAGGATTATTTAGGAACACTATCTATGAAAGTAGCCTTAACAAGACAAAGGTGTTTACAAATGTATTCCAAAAATGACAGAGGTGTTAAAAAGTACACAAGGTGTACATCATTTGAGATATTGAACACTATGGTGGAAATATTCACGATTTTCAGGGGGAAGAAAAAGAGAGACAAAAATTTAAAAATTCTCCCATGATGATTGCATGTCTATTGTTGGATAATATTAATAGACCAAGTAGACTAGTGAGGGTTTGAAAATTGGGTTTATTTTGTTATATAATGGAGTTTATTTTGTATAATTCCACAGGGACAGAATTTTTCATTGTTGAAGAAACACCTATGTACAGTATATACAATATTTAGTCTATGTATATCACCATGTGAGCAGTTAAAAGTAACCTTTCCTTTCTTGAGTGGTTTATATAAATTGTTATCTGTTTATTTTAACACTGCACGCCCAATTATTAGACAAATTGTATTCCTCGGGATTAATTTTATTGTTGAACAAACACAATGCTCTCAGTCTATGCAAAAATATACTGAACCTCAAACCTGAATGTTTAACAAAGATAAAGTGAGTTTTGTCTTTCTCAGGGGAATATATAAGTGTGCACAATTATTAGGCAACTAAATTACAAAAATAATTTCTCCCAACTCAATTGCTTATTCTCAATTTTTGGAGTAGGTGCAACAAATAAGTAACAAAAAATGACAACTAAATAACATTTTTGGCCTTTCATAAATATTCAGTGACCAATATAGCCACCTTTCTTTTCAATAACTGCCATGAGCCTTCCATACATGGAGTCTGTCAGTTTCTTGATCTGTTCACGATCAACTTTCACTGAGGCAGCAATCACAGCCTCACAAATGCTGTTCAAAGAGGTCTATTGTCTTCTCTCACTGAAAATCTCACATTTGAGAAGTTCTGAATAGGATTTTAGTCAGGTGAGGAAGGGGGCTAAATCATTATTTGGGCATATTTGAGGTCCTTACTGGCTAGCCAAGCAGTGGCTTATTTGGATGCATGTGAGGGAGCCTTGTCCTGCATAAGGATTATGGCCTTCTTGAATACGGAGGACTTCTTCCTGTACCACTGCTTGAAGAAAGTGCTTACCAGATACTGGCAGCAGGTTTGGGAGTTGAGATTCAGTCCATCTTCAACTCAAAAAGGTCCAACTACCGCATCCTTAATGATAGCAGCCCATTCCAGTACCCCTCCTCCACTTTGCTACTCAAAGTGGTGCCCTGTGTCCATTAGTGATCCAGCCGTGGGCCCATCCATCTGGTCCATCAAGAGTCACTCTCATCTGTCCATAAAACCTTTGAAAAATCTGTTTTCATGTTTTTCTTTGCCCAATCTTGACACTTCAACTTGTGAATCTTATTCATTGGTGGTCGTGTTTCAGCCTTCTTGACCATGGCCATGTCTCTGAGCACTTGATACCTTGTACTTCTGGACACTCCAGGTAGGTTGCAGATCTGGAATATGGTGGTACTGGAGGATAATGGGTACCTGGTAGCTTCACGTTTAATTCTTCTCAAGTCTTTTGCAGTTAATTCGTGCCTTTTCTTCTCCATGCGATTTTTGCGCCCCAGTTGACTATTCGCAACAAAACGTTTGATTGTCCGGTGGTCACGCCAAAATAGTTGAACTATTTCAAGAATGTTGCATCTGACTTAAAGGTAATGAATCTGCCTATTATAATTATGCACACCTTGATATAAGGTGTTAGTCCCTTTTGTCACACCCTCCCTCATTACACAAATACGTACCACCTAAAAATTATTGAATCCAATAAGCATTCAAGTTGATTCGGTTTGGAGTTGGAAAATGTGCATAGAAGTTATGATAAAATCAGAATACTCGCCCAATAATTGGGCACGCGGTGTGAATAGACCTATATTCCAAGCATTTGAAATAACCAGTCGAAAACATTAGAAAGGACTTTTATTGCGAATTTAACAGATATTTTCACTCATTAGCACATTTAAAACATGGATGATTTCAATTTCAAATGATATTTTCACAAATCTGATATAGGATGGCTGGTTGATTAACAATTCTTCATGATTAATCAGAGATAAAAAAAAATGCATGTACACCACATGAAAAACAGGGCAAACAGCTGGAATCTTAATTGAACAGTAATGCTTTGCACTAGCATCGTAATCTGCACATAATTGGTAATATTGGGGCCTTTACCTTTGAAACTCGATTTATGTTTTTGGACGGGGGGTGGGGGGCGATGGTTAGTGTAGTGAGTAGTGGAGGAGTCTGGCAAAGTCTTCTTAGGAGACAAAAGTTGTCAATGACCACACAGACACTGCGTCTGAAGCATCTGCTGGCAATGTCTGTTTCTTCTATTAAATGCAATTGCAATGATCTCTAGAAACAAAATAACTTTTAGGATAATATTTACAGGTATTTGTCCTAAAAAAAACAAAAAACAAACAAACAACAAAAACATCACAGGGCAATGTGGCATTAGCTAAGACAAAAGTAATTTAGTGCCAAGAGGTGGGCCATTTGTTGTATCCTTGATCCAGCCAAAACTGAATGCATCACAACTTCTAAAGCAATCGATGATGAGTAACCAAGAAACACCTGCAGAGAGGAGAGACCATTAAACTGTTAATCATTAAGTTATCAATTCTTTGGACTGACATGTGGCCATACTCCTACGTTGCCAACATTAATTGATGTAAGACCTTTAATAGGTAAACAAGTTCTTGTATGATTAATTTGAAAATTATAATGTCAATCAACTTTCTGACAGCTAGTATTTATGAACAAATGTGGGCTGTAACATATATATCCTCTACATTAAGCTGGACCATAATAATTGATGAACATTTGATGAAAAATTATGACATAAGAAATAAATTCTAATTACTATCCTTCCGCTAGACTTCCATTGTATTGATTACTATAACTAACTGCTATTTGACAACGTACTTTCAGTTTATGAAACTTTGCTCTCACCTCATGTACTACTAATAAGATCTCACCTTAGTGTACACAGGTATTAGGTTAGTAAGCATAGCGCGCCCGCTCGGCATATGGATCCCGCGGTATGTCATACACAGAACTCCTGGGAAGCGAAGAGACTGGGGAGAGGCGCAATCGCTCATACGCGTATCCCTCTGACTCAAGAGGAACTCGCCGGATCGGGCTCCGGTCACGGGCATAGTATGAAGAGGCAGGAGCTGGAGGAGGGGGCAGGGGACAGCGCTCATAAGGGTCTCTCACGACCGGTGATGAAGACGGGGGAGGAGGGACAGGAGGTGGAACTGCGAGTCTATCTTCAAAATAACTGGTTCCATACGGACGTGCCCGATACTTCTCGTAGAAGTCCACCACCCCATACGGATCTCTTTCCTCATAGGGCGGTCTGCGTATTGGGTACGCAGGCAATGCACCGCCATAGCCCATGCTCCCATACGCAGCCTCACTGCCATACGCCGGGGCTATGCTATTATCCGCGCCAATGCCGTAGCCCGCTGGCATACCATAATTCATTGCGCTCTCAAAACCTGCACCCCTTCCATACCCAGGGACACCATACCCTGCTCCCCTGGAGAAGCCATGTGAGGATGCGAAGTTGCCACCACAGCCTGGCTCGCCACTGAAGCCACGATGAAAACCCCGGCCGCCACGATCGCCAACCCCACCAAACCTGAGGGGCCCATATCCTGCAGAGTCTGGGCCCTGTCGATAGGAGCCGTTCTGGTCCAATGGGCATTCTTTGGACCAGTGGCCTTCCTGCCCGCACCGATAACAACCCGTTCTCTCTCCCATTCCCGGCGCGGTACGCAGGCGGCTAGTTGAAAGCTTCACGCTCATCAGTTTGCCTTAAGGAAAAGAAACACGTAAGAAAATTTGCCATGATATTTCTATTTAACTTCTTTCGCATATACACGGAGAAAATGTTCACAAGCAGCCATAAATTTAGACTTTCGTTCCAACACAGCTATCAATAATCCCCCACAATTGGAGTTCAATTGTATAATTTAAAGTCAATGTGAAACGCCGTTCGCAACCTATTTTATTAATGTAATCAGACTCATTTCTAAGTGTGAAAAATTTTCATTGAGCAAAAAAAGTAGGGCAGAACTTGATTTTATCAATGAAAAGTTGCCATTACTTAACAGAAAGGACTGAGTTGGTTGAAAATGTATAGGGATATGTAATGTCGCCGAAAATAAATGTTCAAAGGGAGAGCAAGTTATTTTACTTTGATAAAACATTACAAAGACAAAACTTTTCTTAATTTGGAATAGCATGCACCAAGTGAATCTTGCACACTAATATTCTGATTTCACGTTGACTGTGTGGAAAAAATCTGTATCAATTGCCTTTTTAGGATGAAATGTATTTAACTGAGTATTGGTTTCAATGGATATGGCTTATACGGACCTGGGACAAAACTATCGAAGAGCTAAATGGACATCCCCTAGTCTAGTGGATCCATAAACAAGACTAACAGCAGTCCTCCACTCCTCACTTACCACTTTTTCTACTTACCAACTTGTAATGAGACTCACTTTTGGTACAAATATGACAAGATAAAAAACTATTTGGGCTACATTAGGCAAAGTGCCATACTGGTTCACCTTGGAAGGCTGTGTTGTCCAAGCCACTGATGGCCTCCATAGCATCTTCCACTCGCTCCATGTGAACAAATGCATAATCCTTGACTATGTCACACTCAACCACAGGACCATACTCCTCAAACTTGGCCCTAAGTTCTTGGTTGGTGCAGTTACTGCTGATGTTGCCGACATGAAGTTTTGTAGAGGTCTTGGGTTTCCCTTTGCTCATCTCCACGTTCATGGCCAAACCGTTCAGCATGTAATGGTGAAGATTTCGAATAGCTTCGTCTGCCTCTGCTTTGTCATCCATATGCACAAAGCCGAAATTTTTCACTACGTCACACTCTGAGATCTTGCCATACTGAGAGAATAGGGAGCGGATATCATCCGCTGTAGTGTCCGGTGAGAGGTTCCCCACGAAGATTTTCACCATTGTAGTAATACAATTTCAAATATCAGGCCCTGTTACGAGAGAAATGTATTGATGGTACATTACGTATGTAATTGGGTCAATGATGTGACACACCTTTTTTGTCTATATCTATGAAGTTATTCAAATACACATTACAAATGCGAATCACACAAAACAATTACTTGAAAACGTCTTGGTTACGTACATAACCCTGACGGTTCCCTGAGATGAAGGGAACAAGACATTGGGTTTATTAATGCATATGAGGACTGCCTCCAAACACAAACTATTTGAAACCTCTCTACAATAACGGCAATATTATAATATTGGCTATGGTGTTTGAATCCCGCCTGTTTTGGCGCGAAACTGACCGCTATAAAAACAGGTGCACAGACACCATTTCCTCAGAACTTCTGACTGAGAACAAGGAGCGCATCACTCATGCCTTAAGAACCCTGAGCCTTGTGGTGCGGCTAGCGTTCGCAATGTCTCGTTCCATTCGTCTCAGGGAACTGAGGTTACGTACGTAACAGAGACGTTCCCTTATGACTCAGTCCACTTGACATTGCATTTATTAACATATATAGGGAACATCATCCGATCATGCCACACTACGCAACATAACATCCCAGAGAGGAAACATAGCGGCGCAGTCTTATGGGACGGCGACCGACATGAGCATGCCGCAGTGAGTGATCCTCATGATGGCCAGGAGGAGAGCACTCATAATGAATATATGAACTATATATACACTCATATATTATGACTCCTTATGAACCCAGTCGGGAAGGGAGTTCATTTATAATAAAGTGCTTGTTAATTTATGGAATTGTAACGGCCTGAATCCAGGCAATTGTGCAAATGATGGGGAGCCCCTACTTAGAGGGAAGGGCATAAGTATATATATATATATATATATATATATATATATAAGCTTTTTGTTTTGTCTTATCAATGATTAACTGTTCTGCCACAAGAATGTAATGTTTTTTAATTATCTGATATTATTTATATATATATATATATATATATATATATATATATATATATATATATATATATATATATTAGGGCTGTCGATTTCATTTTTCATTACAAATAACGCGTACAAATTTTTTACGCAATTAATCGCAATGCCCCTGGACTGTAATAAGGAAGATTCCTGAGAAATGCAAGCTTGTAGTACCACCTGTTTACTCCAGAGGGCAGTAATTGAAATTTCAGCTGTGGCAACGCACAGTTTATACAGTGAAGAAAACAACCATCCAGCAGATAGCACAATACAAACATGCGTTACGTTCTTGCGTTCAAAACCACTTGATGGAGCGCAAATTTGAACTAAGTGGAAGAAGGCCTGAAGGTGAACCAACTGCGCTTTGAAGGGTGTGGTCAGAACCTTAGGTACATAGCCTTTTCTGGGTTTGACAATGGCCAAACTCTACATGAATTGTGACTGATAATACATGCATGCCACCTACCCGTTTTATTGAGGCCAGAGCCAGCAATAGTGCGGTCTTAATGGAGAGCATGCGCAAATCAACAGAGTCCAAAGGCTCGACGGGGGCCTTGCGAGAGCTTTTAGGACTAAAGTTAAGTCCCAAGTCGGGATTGTAACTAGATGAGGTGGGTTTAATCATCTTGCTCCTTTAAGGAACTTTACAATGAAATCATGCTTGCCAATAGAGGTGCCGGTTTTATGTGTGTGATACGCAGATATAGTTGCCACATACATTTGAGCATTGACGGGGTGAGTCCTGTGTCTAATTGCTCTTGAAGAAATATTAGAATTTCATGTATGGGGCAGTTTACTGGGTCCTTGCTGTGTAAGTGGCACCAATCAGTGAACACCTTCCATTTTAGTGCATAGAGGCATCTTTTGTACGGTGCTTTGTCTTGTAAAATGGTGTTCATGACTGAACGCGTCAGTTCTGGTGCTTGTAGTGCGCTCCGTTCAGGGGCCACACATGCAGGTTCCACAGCTGGGGCTTCCAGATTGTGCCTTGCACCTGAGAGGGGAGATCCCTCCTCGGTGGTATTTCCCATCGTGAGCTGTACAGCATCTCCAAAATTTTTGGAAACCATGGCTGGTGGGGCCATTTCGGTGCAACTAATAGAACCGTTTCCTCGTCCTCTCGGACTTTGCATATGACAGAGTGGATACATTGGGCATTCTCCACTGAGGCAAATAGATCAATTTCTGCTTTGCCGAATATTCCCAAATCCACAGTGCATTCTGAGGATGAAGTATCCATTTGCCCGGTATCACAACTTAGTGTGACAGTAGGCCCGTTCCGTAATTCAGGTGGCCTGGGACATGTGTCACTCTCAGGGAGAGATGATGCTCGCTCCATAGGAGGAGGTGATTCTCGACATTGGCGGTGAATGAATTCCATGTTGGCTGTTTAAATATGCCACAACTGTCATGTTGACTTAGCAAACCAGGACATGACAGCTCCCTTTTTCTGACTGAAAGCATTTAAGTCTAGAATTACAGCTGATAGCTCTAAGCGGTTGATGTGCCACGCCCTCCTGGCACCTGTCCAGGTGCCAAAAGTTAGGCGCCCACTGCACACCGCCCCCCAAGCCTGTGTTGGAAGCATCTGTGGTCACCACTTTCTGCCTGACAACTTGGGACTTCGAGTACCAGAGGGGACAGTGGGCATTCTCCACTGAGGCAAATAGATTGATATCTATTTGATGTCGCTGCTACAAGTCCCAATGCTTTCTGAAACATGTTTCAGTGGAAATGTTCTCCCCAGTTTGAACTGAGACGGACACTGTAGAATGGCTGAAGCAGTAACAGCTGAAGGTAGTTCAAGATGCATACGCCGCTCAGTCTCAGGGGCGAGAACCGCACCAATGCGCTTTGTGAATGTGCAAGGTGCCAAAGACATTTATATGCTGTTCCCTTGAACGTGAATCTCAAAAACATCCTGTGATGTCATACAATTTGGATGTGAAAGTGTGCATCCTTCAGATCTATCAACGCAAACAAATCGTGTGGGCATATATGCGATAAGATCCGTTTCTGAGTAAGCATTTTGAGTAGGCACTTTATTAGTGTGAAATTTATATGTCTCAGATCCATTGGCCAAAAGCCCACCATCTTTCATTGGAACAAGAATATAATGGCTGTAAAAAAAAAAAAAAGAATTTTGTGCTTTAAAATTTCACAATCTCTAACGCGTTTATCATGAGACTGTGTATTTCGGCTCGTAACACTGGCTCGTCTTCGGACGAAACCGTGGAAGACAGAACGCCATTGAAACAGGGAGGCCGGTGTGCAAAATTGGATTGTATAACCATAATTTTTGCACCCATTCTGAAATACTCGTTAGGGCTCGCAGCGTAATGGGAAAGAGGACGATTTGGTTTGCTCACCGTATGATATGATGCGATGCTTACTATAGGGAAGTGGTTGCGCATAATGTGTGTGCTCAGAATGCTTTTGCTGCAGGTGCTGATACGCAGGTGCCTGTGAGGCAGCAGGTATGGCCTTTTAGTCGGGCGCCGACTCGAAACCGAGTGAGGGCAAACCGGCTTTTATATACTCCGTTTAGGCATAAAGTGTCTCATAGCCTGTGACTGCTGCTGAATTGTGACATAACGCTCAGCAAACGTATTCACAGAGCCACCAAAAGCCTGGCTGGAGACACAGGAGCATCCAAAAGAGTGGCTTTTGGCTTATCACTCATTTCTGCTCTGGAGCACCGCCATTGTGTGGAGTGCTGATCCAGCTTGTTCTGCTGCTGAGTAAACATTTCCCGCCAGTGCGGACATTTGTCGACATGGTTTGGAAGGATGTACGTTACGCGCTGGGCAGAGGTGTGCCGCTACCGCCTCCTCCACAGGGGGTAATTGGGCATAACCGTTTTCTTTCCCATGATCCACTTTAAAGAGGATGGCGTCACTGCGCGAGCGCACCATATAAGGTCTCGCGCCAAGACTTGGATAGTTCGTTATGAACTTCGGGGAAGAATTGTGCGGGATGCTGCATTTGAAAGCGTCCGGAGTGCTGGAACCATTCATCGAGGCAAGACTGTTCAGGTTCCTCTGGGGTAGACCAGTCAGGGTGAAGCTCTTCGACCACCCTTTTAAGGATGCAGAGTATCTCCTTGTCAGTGGCACATGCACATTCCTCGCCCGCGTTGGGGGGAGGGGCGGCAGCATCATCCACCCACCACTCGCCTGATGCAGCGAGAGATATTGACATCGTCATCATCCCCAGCATCAGATCCGCCAAACGAGACAAGGCCCCACGCTCCTTCAGAGGGCCGGAGCTTGTCTCACTCCTAGCGTATTGGGAAACATGCGCTTCGTGGAGATTGAGGGGTTCGTGCTGGGACAAAATCCACCTCAAATTCATCTTGCTTGATCTTGCGGCCCCGCCGTGCCTCCTCGTGTGAACCCTCAGGTATCACAGAAGAGGCGGATGGGAGGGCGCGAGAGGCTGAATCGTTACTCGGAACGAGGGCGATTCATGAGAGAAGCGAAATGTGACTCATGTCCTCACAGTGAGGACAGTCTCTCTCCATGACAGTAGACTCTGCGTGGGCACAGCCCAGACAGAAAACGCAGCTCTCATGCTTGTCTGACAGCGGGATGAGTCTCTTGCACAAGGAACACTTACGGAACGATATCTTGAAAAAGACACGAACACGTAAATGACTCATTTAGATATTATATAAATATATTTATATAATTTATATTTATTTCACACAAATACAGTTGCTTTTTAAAAGGATACTCTACACCTGCAAATGTGCTGAGGAGAATCAGGATGCTGAGGTCCGTTCACCAGCGAAGTGGCTAGACGGAGTGATGTTTGCCGGAGCACCGCAGGGGAGCAGAGTCTTCTCCCTGCCGTGAAGATTCCGTCTGCTGACTCGCATGTATCGGCGGCGAAGGTAGAGGCTTCGAGACAAGAGTTGATCGCTGTCTTGAAGAAACTCTGAGGAAATGGTGTCTGTGCACCTGTTTTTATAGCGGTCAGTTTCAGCCAAAACAGGAGGGGCTCAAACACCATAACCAATATTACAATATTGGCATTATTGTAGAGAGGTTTCAAATAGGTTGTTTATGAAGGCTCTCACCCCATATGCGTTAATACGCAATGTCAGGTGGCTGAGTAAGGGAACACCTCTACTATGATGAACTTTTGATATTATTATTTTATTTTTGTCTCGTTAAAAGCTGAATTTTAAGAAATGTTGATTTAAGAAGTTTGGAATAATCTTTTTATTATTATTATTTAATAATAAAGACCAAATGGGTAACATTATACTGTTGTGAAAGTAAAACAAAACAGAGTGGACCCTTTTAGACCCACATGACTTTTTCAGTAGTATATGAAGAAAAAAATATATAGTTTGTCATTTTCATGAAAGGCACATTTTAAGTCAAATGGACTAACCCTAATAAAACATTGATATTTGTTACTACAATTTTTAACAAATTAAAAATGTATATATAGTTTTGTACACTCACGTGTAAATAATCATTTTCACATTCATGAAACGAACATGGACACAAATAGTACATTTCTAAAAATAAATATAGAGAAAATAAAAATCATACGTTTTTTAATATAGGTTTTAAAACATGATCATTTTCCTCATCTCCGACTATCTTAATTTGTCATCGACCAAAGTATAATAGTATATGGCAAATCAGCCAGACTAAAAGATTGCATTAATTTATATATAATTTCAAAATATTGGGGAAAACGAGGTGCACGCGGGAGCACTGCATGGGAGAACAATAGAAATACACTCAACATAAATGCCGTGCACTGATTAATGAGCTGCATGCCACAGAACTACCAAATCTGCAATATTAATACATCAAAACCAAAAATCGCATGTACCATTACAGAAACTATTGCATTAATTTGACTTGCTTGATATACAGCAAGTACGCTAGCACTGCAACTAGCTTAGCAGTGACACAAAACACTGAAGTCAACGAGGAAAAACACTAATTACACGCCTTTGCAAAATACCGACATAATTAAAATACAGGCCTGAGGTTATTGCGATATTTTTTTTGCATTGTTATGGATGCTATGACATACCTTTTCAGTGTTTGCAGGAGCCGGCGTGAGGTGAAATGGCGTCACACTCGCGTCGGATCAAAGCGAGGCTGGTTGGAGAATGGAAAGGGGTCTGCCCATCCCCTTTTCTGTTCTCCATCCTAAAATAATCGTGTAATAACTGGCTGCTGCAGCCTTCAGATACTCTAAAGCATCACGTAGTGTATAACTATAAATGCAACAAAACAAATACACGCAAGCCCTTTCAAAATAATGTGTTAAAAAAAATAAGGGGGGTTGGTTGTACATTATTCATGTTTAACTCAAATAAAAGGAAATACTTTACGATTGAGACGCAGACATGTTGTCACCAAAATATTGGTTTATTACAAAAGATAATTGATAAAACACACTCCTGACTTCTGTAGGAATTAAACAAACTACAGAAAATCAAATTTATAAACATTTTTCACAGAGCTTCCCAAGGCACCCATAGAAAAGAAACGCCAGCAGCCTCAAAAGTGAATGGAGCCCTGAGTGACAGTTGGTCAGCACATATGCTCATGCATTCCCACTTTATTCCCACGTACAGTCCACAATTCCATCTTCATACATGAAGGTGCTTCTGACAACCTAAATATTCCTGACAAGAAGTCATTGACGAATACAGAATAGAAGACCATTCAGTGCGCATCCCTCTGAAATCAGGTACATGTTGTTCACCTATATCACATGAGCTGCCCAACAACTTTAGGTTATACATTAAATCACATAGTTTGAAATGACTAATACATCTGTCAGGGGGTTACAATCAAAACTCCAAAACGTATGTAGCCAAAGTCCCAAATCTAGGCTAAACACAAAACAAAAACTTACATGCATTGGAAGGAGCAAAAGTTGTCTCTCCTGTTGAACGTACCTAGTAGATACAGCACAACTACCAATTCAACAAGCGTCATCTTTGAGCAAATGCAAAACATGCCATTAAAAACAAAAAAAAAGCTGTAATGAATGGGAATAAAAGATATAATGGAATGTTGATTTTCCCATCAAGTTTTTTTTTTTTTCAGCTGTAGGATTAATTACAGATTGCCACTCCCTCCTTATACACAATTTGACATTAATCTCCAAATTAACCCGATTGTCCTCACAAAACATAAATCGAGGTTACCAAAATGAAAATCACAGAACTAAGGTGGCAAGCGGACCCAACAGCTTGAGATAAATCTAAGCATTACAAGTCAAATGTGAATAACAGAGGACAGAAATAGACTGAAAAAATACAACTCAAAACATCATGTTTAATTGCAATTAATAGCAGTGTTTAAAAACTATACTTCGATTAGACACGGCTCCTTACCTCTGGACAAAATTGAATGGCAAAACCCAAAATCAACAAATATTGCAGGCATACGTGGATGAAACTGACTCCATGGGAAAGAGGAAATTAAATGGTAGTTTTTTTATGTGGGTAAAATAATATTAATGTGCAGAGATAAGCATACTGATCAATACATTTGCCTTCTCAATCCTGCATCTTTTAAATCCAGCACAGCGTCTTCGTGGTAATATCATGTAGGTGGAGGGAAAGTCTCGTGACTTGAAAAAACCTAAAAAGGAGAACAAATATTTTAAGAGGGGAAACATTTTACAGGCAACATCAGACATTTCCACCTTGTAACACGAGTAAAGCGGCTGCTCTTACAGACTGATCTGATCCACTCACTGAAATGCCTGTCAGTAGGACTGTCACGATTATGAAATGTAGCTGACGATTAATTGTCAAACAAATAGTTGCGATTATGATGATTATCATGATTAACTGTCATATTTCTTAAGATCTTAAGTAATTTGTACATATTTAACTTTAAATACATAATCCAAATAATACAATTGGGATAAAAGATTTCCTTTTACGGCTTTAAAACTACATGATTGACATTAAAATGTTTTAGATATCAAAATATTTCTAAATTCTTAAAATATGTCTCTTTTGTCAATTTTACATTTACACTGTTGTTTTTGGTACTTTATATATTATTAGAGCTGGGAAATAAAATTGCGGAAAATGGAGATTTTCTTTCCGCAACTAATGTAGTATCCTAACCACACCTTCGCAAGATAGGAGAAAGGTGTCTTAAGTTGCTACTGGCAGGGTACTCGGCCTTGCATTTTGTTAGGAATAGGGTGAGATTGGGATCATGGCACCTGTTGCTGTCTGTAAAAAACCCTGGGCACCCTTGTACAATGGGCGAAACTTCACTGATATTTTCCCTACTTTCTGTGGCTAATTGGGATACATACATTTTCAGGAGGTACACGCTCGACACGACTGCACATCCTAGCCCATAAACTAATTGTGTGGAGCAGAGCATGTTTCGTCATATACAACACATGTCCCAGGTATTACATACATGGGAGCGGATTTACTGCATGGAGACGTCGCATGAATCAGGCATAACGGGTAAACTGCTGTAGCTCTTCGCATCGCCTGTAAATGTGCAACTGCCAGTTTCAAAAGTGGAACCGCGAAAGAGTGTGCGAGTGATTGCATTGCCGTTCAGCAAGCTGCAGAGATGTATGCTAGACTGAACCGCATCCAGACAAAAATAATAATTTTGAGATTTTAAACTTCAGCAAATTAAACTTCAGCCTTCAATATGTTTTATGTATGTATACTGTATATAGTGTCTTAGATTGCATTGGCAATTATTAAAGTCTACTGGAAAAAGCCAAAGGATTTTGCTCTTAAAAATGTTTTCTCACTATATAACAATAACCCTAAGCTGTCAGCACATCGACTAATTTTACGTCATGTACTGTATACATATACTTGTATCAAAGATTAAAACCTGCAGAATTGTCTAAAAAAAAAAAAAAAATACATCCTGAAAATTCAAACTTAATTATTTTCCTCATTTTAATTAAATGACTAACCCATTTATTGAGAGTTCAAGACCAAGATTTTTTTTACGTTTGTTGTAATGCATCATGTACAATAATTTATAATTACAGAAATTGTGTGGTTATATTTAGATATATATATATATATATATATATATATCTCTATGATTAAACACACAAAATTAATATTTTCATTATATTTATATAATAGAATGTTGTTAAATTTAGCTATAGTAAAATATTACTCTAAATTTCCATCACTTTGATTGTAATGCTCTTTGAGAAAACCCTCAAGCCATTATTTCTCATGAAGCAAAACCTCTGAGATTTAATTTAATCATTTAATTACTCAGAAATAAACGTTCATCACCTCCTCTTTGTCACCACCTACGTTTCCATCCAAGAACTTTTTGTGAATAAAGTTTTAATTCATCTAAATTAAGCTGATTGTAAACGCACCAGAAGCGGTGAGAGAGCGTCAAAATTCGCTCTGGCTGCCTTGCCTTCAACGCTCGAAGACGCTCTGATGTAGTTGAAATAGGTGGCAACGTTTGTTCAGAATGCTTTGTTTTGTGAACTATATTTAAAGGGGCCGCAATTTAAACATCCAGACATGTCGACCATTTACTTTTTGCCAACCTATCACAAGTAGCGTATATCCTCATGAACTCTTTAAAATGTGAAAATAAGAAATCGATCGATGGCAGAAAGTAATTAAAATTAGTTGTTTGTTATCAAAATAAAATACATTTGTAATAATAACTGGTCTTGGTTGTTTTATATCCCTGTAAGCAAACAGGGACAGATCATATATTACTGGGAAACCCGCCACAGCAATAATCAGTTTCTCCTCCATTCTATCTTCGGAACTAATGTTTGGTGGGAACCAAAGTTTACACTGTTGTGTTCTCTAGACTACGCTAGAGCGGAGCACTTCTATATTACAATAGGTTGCCGCCGAACCAGGTCACAGCTCATTACCATGTTGACTGCACTTGAACTTTCATCTGACGCCCACACCGCCCAAGACTCGCTGCGCCACTTCTCGCCGCTGGCTGTCATTGAAAATGAATGACTTCCGGTCGATTTGACGCTCTCGCCGCCTCTGGTGTGAACGCACAGTTACAGCCCAATTCTATTTAATTATTGTTTAATTTACTTTTGAAAAAAAAAAAATCAAATAAATTACCAAACAAAAAATATATATATATTTTTAGACCTTTATATGCTTTTTCATTACACAAACTTAAATTAGCTTTCCCCTGTTCTGTAGATGAATAAAGTCGGCTGAATGATGTTCTCAGAATATTCTGCTCTTTTTTCAAGACTATAAACTATCAGAACTATTTGTCCAATGCTGAGTTTCAGAAAATGAGCTTTTGAACATTTTAAATATTTTAAATCTAACCCTCTTTACCTCGGATCACATTTACTGCTTCAGAAAATATACATTTGTATTATGAAGCTAAAATAAATTTTAGATAATCAAGTTCAGTTGGTTGTTAAAAGTTGCTGGAGAAATATGCGGGACATAATGCAGTTGGAATGGTGATGCTTTAGATTAATGATTGTTCAAAATACTGAATATCAGAATGTATCATATGTAAACCCTGATATTACACTGCATCAATGTTTCTTTAATAGCTGTGCACACCGCATATACAATTCGATTGATGGCCCTTATACTGAGATAGAAAGTTTCCACCACTACTTGGTGCAGGTTGCCAGCTTGAACAGGGCCATGACGATTTGCTTTCGGGTCAGAACCGGTGCCAACCTGCAATAGGTGCAACATCAGGACCAATATTAAAATCATATCAGAAGGGCAACTGCTCCATTTTGATTACAATTCCTCTTCTGATTGCTTTTATTTGTGAAATTAAAATGCTAGTAAACTGGCCAAATTTAATGAATTGTTTCAATAATCTTCCCATTTTACCAAAACTTTGGAGGGAAAAAATTAGGGGCATTTCTGAATGGCTTCAGGGCAGACTTCTTTTGCGCTAAACCAAAACCTGTACGACAAAGTTTTTTTTTTAGGCATGACATCATCACGCACAACCTTTTTATCGATAAAAAGGCCATTTGAATGGAAACGGACACAAGGCGGCTAATGTAAAAAAAAATGTCCGCATTTTCACTTTGTCGATATCAAAATGGTGCGAAAGGTGGATGGAAACTAGGCTACTGTGTCATCAACAATGTGTGAATGAACCCACTTTGGCCAGGAACATTTGCCATTACCCAATCGTTAAATTAAAAGTGAAACCTATCAACATTTACCTTTGTTTGTTTATATTTTTGTGCGAGTTTGGCATAAGCCTCTGCTGACGGCACAAGCATCAGAGCATTTCACGCGCTCTTCCGAACAGGAGCTGCTCTGGGTTGATTTCCGCGGAGCGGCTCAGTGGCGTTCTGTGTTCAATTGAATAACACACCAACGCATTGTTTGTGGAGTTTATATATTAGTTTAAAATTCTCTTATTTTAAAACGTGATTGGAATTTGAAGTGCATAATAAAATCGCGGCCATCTCAAATAACCGCGGTTAGATTACATAGCCTCAAGCAGATGATTATTTAATAATCGCGACAGGCCTACCTGTCAGAACACATTACGCTGACATATCTCATCAGGATCATCAATGTAACGACCCGCATTCGCTCACCTTTGCATGTGTGTGTGGCTTAGAATGCGTATCGAACCCGCTCGGTGTAGTTCTCCCTGGCTCGCGGCACAGCGTAAGATGAGCTCCTGGAGACCGGAGAAAGTCGCGAGCGCTCGTACGAGTAGCCTTCCGCACCGGCGCCCACACGTCTGATTGGGCTACGGTCCCGCGCGAAGTACGCCGATGCCGTGGTAGGTGGTGGCCCCAGAGGGCGTCGTTCATAGGGATCATGTCTGGGGGGAGCCAACCGCATCCTTGAGAGAGAAGAAGAAGAGGGAGGGGGAGGAGGAGGGGGAATAGAGAGAGGCCTATCCTCAAAAAAGCTAGAGCTAACCGGGCGAGCCCGAAACTTCTCATAATAATCAATGCTTCCATAGCGATCCCGATCAATTGTGGCCGACCTCACTGGATAGGCAGCCGGTGGCCTGCTGGGGTACCGATCTCGAGCATCTGCGCCATACTCGCCATAGCTGAGACGGCGGGTCATGGGTGGGGGAGGGGGGCGTGGCCCTGCTGTGTAACCTCTACTAGGAGGACCTCCAGGGCCACCCATGCCATAACTTGGCCCACCCCTCGGGGGACCTCTATTGCCGCGGAATCCCCCCATGCTTCCACCATAGCCACCATTCTGACCACGTCTGCAATCTTTGGACCAATGGCCCTGCTCCCCACAGACGAAACAGCCAGTTTGGTCTCCCATGCCGGGTGCTGTACGGAGCCGACTCGTGGACAGTTGTACTTTGACCAGCTTTCCTTTTGGGAGGAAGAGAACACGCAAAACAATGTAAAATTTTCTTCCGCTCACGTCACCGTATTAAAGAAAATCATTGCATCACAACAGCCAAAGATCACTTAACATCTAGTAGCAAAACTTGTAATGAAAGCAGGCAAGCAGTTTCAGTAAATGATGTGAAAAATTACCTTAATTCAAATGTAACTCCATACAGAAAACATTGTCTACTGCCAATTGTTTATATATATATATATAAAAAAAATATCAATGTAACAATTACAATAAATTAAAAGGGGAGTTCTATAATCTCCCCGTGTTCACTTCTACATTCAAAGAGTAAAATATAACCCTGGGTAAGCATGTTTTCCGCCGTCTTTTCTTATTGTTCACCTTGGAAGGCGGAGTTATCCAGCCCATTGACGGCCTCCATGGCATCCTCCATTCGCTCCATGTGTACGAAGGCATAGTCCTTGACTATGTCACACTCAACCACAGGGCCGTACTCCTCAAACTTGGTTCGAAGCTCCTCAGTGGTGCAGCCACTGCTGATGTTGCTCACATGCAGCTTGGTAGACCCCCTGGGTTTTCCTTTGCTCATCTCCACATTTATGGCTTGACCTTTCAGCTCGTGATGGTTGAGTTTTCGGATGGCCTCTTCGGCGTCCTGCTTACTTTCCATGTGCACGAAGCCGTAATTTTTCAGCACGTCGCACTCTTTAACTTTGCCATAGTCAGAGAAAAGAGAGCGCAGATCTTCCGCGGCCGTGCTTGAGGATAGGTTGCCAACAAAGATCTTAACCATCTTTATTGCCGTTTATGTCCTGGATAAAGGGAGCATAGTTGCGAAATGCACGTTATTTAAAACGACGTTTCTTTACATTACTGTTGTGCTGGCCTACACAGCAAGAGATGAAAACTGAAAGAACCCAATCCTAGAACTGATCATACGCGTAAGAAGTGTTTTACTTCAAGCTAAAAAAAAATAAATAAACACGCAGTGTCTAACACACTGATAAGATCTGATTAAAAGGAGTCAAATGGGAGCTCAATTACCGAACCTATTTTCAGCGGTTGGACTTGATGGCGCAGCTGAATTAACACGCTTTGCTAGGCCATGCCTCGCCGCTTCTCCGATGGGGTTTGAAGCATGATATCCGAATTACCGAAAAAACCCTCGCGTTTATTAGTTTCTCAGTACTTAACTATACATTTACGGGTTAGTTACACGACTTAGGAGCACCGGTGACCGTCGGATACTAGATCCGTAGGATACTGCGTCGGCCAAGCTAACTCAAATTAGCACAGCAGCATGATTACCCGAGCTGTGGTCGCCATGTTACGAGACAAACTATATTATAGATGTTTTTTAACGTTACAAACCGATTATGAAATCAAATGTATAACACGCGTGTAAATTGTTATGAAAGAATAGCATTGCCTTACCGTAGCGAGAACGCAACCTCACCGCCAGCGAGAGCAAAGATGAATGAAACATAAAATGGAGTCTCGCGCCTCCTCAACAGTCAACAGCACTTCCGGTCTACGGAAATCCACTTCGAGTTGAATAATTTGAAATTTTAGCATGTACTAAAGTTATTATAGAGGGAGACCATATTAAACACTGGTCACTGAAGTAAAGATCCACGTAAATACCGTAACGTGTTCTTTTATGTATTTATTTAATGTGTCGAAACATTCATGTTTCCTTGATTTTGTGCATTCAAATTCGAAAACGCACTCAATTTTTCAAATGTAAACCATGGCTGAGCTTCCAAAAAAGCTTCGTAAGGCTAAGTAGATCACAGAAGCAATTAGGGCCATTGTCCGATCAACTCAAGAAACGCAGCCACGGTCTGTGTATGTAATTTATACATTTTACACGATACTCGAATTACTGATAATGTGATAAAGTTAAGTTGCACTGTAGTTATTTATAAAAAAGGCGTATAGAACAACTTGAATCATTTTACCATCAAAGCTACTTTTAACCTCGCATATCACATATTTACAGCACAACTTCGTCTTTAAGCTTTAAATGCATACTTCCTGTAGTTTCTGTTTGTTCATCTGTGGTTGCTTTCGGTTTAATGCAGTCACGCATTCGTATGTATATTGTACATAAACTGTCACAGAAACCTTCCAGTTTTATTTATTTCCCATCTTCCAAGGGTTGTCCCAAAAACCAGGCCTTTACTAAAAAAAAGGAGTCATAATTGCCAAATATATATATTTTATTGCAAACTTCATACATGGAGGGGGAGAATGCATATAATTGTGCATGCATTTCAAACAGAACTTACCATTAAGATTCACCAGAGGTCATCATGAAGTGACACCAAATATTTGATATTATCAATTTAGATAAATGTCTGTACTCAGTGACTGAATGTCTGGGTGCCATTAGGTGAACAGCTGCACCATGAAACAATCAAGTTGGAGCAAGAAAAAAGGCATGCTGTGGTAAAGACATTTAATACATCAGAAGACTTACCTGGCTCAAATTAAACCTTTTTAAGATGAACCGCAAACAGTGAAAAAGGACCAATGATTGAAAACATTAAAAAGTCTATCCAACTAGTGATGTCAAAATGGCAATTCAAACTGACAGAATGTACACACAGACTAGGAATGGTAATACGAGTTATCATGGCGCTCGTTTAAATTTCGCCGCACAAGCAGTTCTGTGGCTGCAGAGCGATATACATCACCACAATAGTTTTAAGTTTTACTTTCATCTTTAAAAGTTTGGCAAGTAAAACGACGCACCCAAGTTCCAGTCTTTATTAAAAGGTTTTAATCAAGTGTTTTTATGAAAGAAAAACGGTACACAGTTCTTGAATCACTAGACTCTGCCATTAAAATCCAAACTAAAACACAATTCCACAAAAGCCAGTAAACTAAAAGTTTTATTGCAGCGGAGATATTTATACTTGCATGGCGCACGTGTATCTGCTCATTTCAGGCTTCAACAAAGGCCTAATAAAAACAATACAATGTATTGTGGGCTTTGTACCAAATCAAATTATTTGTAGCGCTCGTTACAGTTTAATAACAAACGATATGCTTAAAAGCATATATATATATATATAAAAAAAAAAAACATACAGAGTAACACAGAAATTTTAGTTGAAAGAAATTTTTGTATACGTTCCTTTAACAGGTTTGACCAAACCACCAAGTTAACCTATTTTTTGTGTAATCTTTACCTTTCAAAAACTAAAACACAAGCAGAACAAAAAGAAATGCAGAATTAACAATTTAGCATGAGAATGAATTTTATGCGTGTAAAAGCGTTTGTTTTATAGAATGTGCAGTCCGCGACAATTCTTCCACTATGGTGCGCAGGCGAACGAAACGCGCTCTGGCAGACAACGACGCATCGCATCACGGGCACCTGGAGACGACGACGATCTGGAATAATTTACACCTGGAAAGAGAGCAAATCACATGAGTCAAAAAGGTGCCACCTGTGATTACTGAAACGACAAGCCTAGTTAGAACATCTGTAAAACAGTTTATTTTGAATTAAGCGAAGTGAGATTTAGCTCACTGGACCACAAGGTCACTTAAATTTACAATCCAAACACTTCGATACGAAGGTCAGTGTAGTTTTAAAAGACTATAAAAAGTAATTAAAATATACGACCCAGAAACAATATACATACTGCTACTTGCGCATCCCTTACAGTACACTAGTACTGGACTGAACAGGGCAGTACTTGAACTCTTGGTTCTATATTAGAAGGATGCTTCAGAGCTTATTTGGGGGTTGCGAGACCCTATTCTCACCTTGGGTTACAAAAGCGCAGGAATTCACTTTAATACGCGTAACGCGCAGGAGGTGGAGGCGGCGCCCTCTCAGCATAGGGGTCTCTGGGTCGAGGCATGCTGTACATCGGGTTCCGAGACATGGAGAGAGGGGAGAGACGCGAGCGCTCGTACGAGTAACCGTCGCCTGCGGGTGCTGGAGGGGCAGGAGGAGCACGTCTGATAGGACTGCGGTCCCGGGCAAAGAATGAGGATGGAGGGGGTGGGAGGGGGCGTCGCTCATAGGGGTCAAGGCCATTGCCGCCCATTCGCTCTCTCATAACGGCGTTTGAGGGGGGCGGAGGGGGCATGCCACTAGGACGTCGTTCCTCATATGAGGATGCGCCATAAGGGCGAGCACGATACTTCTCATAATAGTCGACCACACCATAGCCATCACGATCATATGCAGGTGCTGCACGCTCTGGGTATGGGGGGCGTCTGGGGGGTGGTGGTGGTGGTGGAGGGGGGCCAGGGGGATAGCCAAAGCGACCTCTAGGAGGACCAGGTGGCTCGGGACGATCACCAGGGAAACGGGGTGGCCAATATCCTCGGTCTGGGGGGCCGAAGCCTTCGTCTTCATCCCCTCTTGGTCGACTCTTTGAAATCTGCACATGAATTCTTTTGCCTGTAAAATATGTGAAATTATTAAATTCTGTAAACAATGAACTGATGACTATTTAAGTTTGTGACTATTGTAATAAAGGCTTGGTTTCCTACCTTGAAACTCTGTATTGTCCAAGCCCTTGATGGCATCCATGGCCTCATCAGAATTGCACATGTGCACAAAGGCGAAGTTCTTGATGATCGCGCATTCACTAACAGTACCATACTCCTCGAACAATGCTTGGAGCTCTTCATTGGATCCCTTCTCCACATTGGCCACATGAAGCTTCACTGGGCCCTGGCTCTTGCCACGACTTGCTTCAACATTGATGGGTGTTCCATGCAGCTTGTACAAATGCAGGTTTCGGATGGCTTTTGTTGCACTTTTGCGATCATCCATGTGAACGAAGGCAAAGTTCTTGATGATGGCGCACTCTGTGACGTTTCCATATTGCGTAAACAGAGACTTTATTTCTTCTACTTCTGCCTGCTGAGGCAGGTTACCAATGAAGATCTTTACCATTTTGGTTGATGTGTTACAGAGCCTGAAAAATACAGAAAAGAATATACATTAAATTCAGTCTCCAGCAACACTAAATAAATAAGGGCTGCGTTAAAGGCATGGTTCAACAAAAAAAAACGTAATTCTCTCACTGCGTCACCCTTACCCCAGATGTGTATGACTTTCTTCTGCGGAACAACGGGTGATTTTTAGAAGAATATTTCAGTTCTGTTGGTCCTCACAACGCAAGTGAATGATGACCAGAACTCAGAAGGTGCAGAAAAGGCAGCATAAACGTAACCCATCAGACTAAACCAGTAGTAGTTTGATAGGTGTGGTTGAGAAACAGATTAATATTTAAGCCATTTTTACTATTACTGTTAGTCTAGTCACATTCTGGTGTTGAAGTGACTTTTTACGTTCAGCCACTTACTGGTTGGGGCTGGTCAAAGGTGAAGTTGATCGTTTCTCACCCACACAAATGTAACTACTGGATTCATAAGAATTACTTTTGCTGCCTTTGTCCTTTTTGGTCATTCTGAGATATCATCGCAATTCACTTGTATTATAAGTACCTACAGAGCCGATATATTCTTTATAACGTTTTCGTTTGTGTTCTGTAGAAGAAAAGTCATACAGATCTGTGATGGCATGATGTAAATTATAGTATTTTCATTTTGGTTAACTGTCCCTCAAGTCCTACGAGTTGTTAAAATCAACGCTGCAGTGAACAGCTCACTGGAACGTGAAACTTGAGCGGAGCTGAAATCGAAACGGGTTAACCATCCCATTCACATTTCCTGAAAAGCAAGCCAGTCAAACCAGTTGCTTATGCAAATAATACATTTTAATGCCTTACGATTCGGAAACGTATATATAAAATGTTAAATTTGTATAACGATGTTCACAATATTTAACCAATACGGTTAAGTACTAATAAAATCAAGCAATTATTAAACCACGGCCTCGTGTAAAAAAAAAAAAAAACTAGCTAACTAGCACGCTTCGTCGACAAACAATACATATTCCCTCAAAAGAATTGTGAACAATAATTTTCGCAAAATCACTAAAGATCGCAATAGGAATGAGATTACTACAAGCAGACGTTGTTTCACATATACAGCGCACTGAGTGAAAATAACATTTTTGTTGCGAAGTTTGAATAAGCTAACAACGCTAGCCTAGCAGCCGTTGCGCGCCGAGATAAACGTGATGTTTGCGAACAAATAACCAAATCATTTACTTACATTTCTACAATGACACTATATACATCAGTCTTATAACTACAATACTTTAAAAATCAAGTACAAATTGAAATAAACGCTAATCTTGTCGCACTAAAGGTCATAGGATAACACTCACCGTCTGCTTCACACCGCAATGAGGAAGAGGGTGGGTCATCTAAATTAATACCCTTATTTAGTCCCGCCTACATGGCTGATGAGACCAATCACGTATGAGAATGCTGCTGAAGCGAGACGTGACAACCAATAGAATTTCGTTCATTAGAATGTTCTGGATTTCTGATTTATTGAATGGATGAAATGACAGTCAATCACAAATAGAAATGGGCGGGCGTATGTAAGTTTTCTTGCATGTCGAGGTCGTGACTTTCTGCTAAGTCTGGTGTTTGCCTCAGTAAACACTTGATTTCTTGGAATTCATGATGTCTTTCGTATTTAGTTCATCACCTTAGCTCATTCTGTAGTTTATAGAATGTTTTGGGAAAAAAGCAAGTTGATCACAAACCAAGCCCAGATTATTCAAGGACAAATGTAAACAAAAAGCTCTTTGAGACTGCTTCCCAAGCCAATGTGTTTAAGAAAATGAATAAGTAGATTACATTAAATGTTTATCTGTTGACCGTGCTGGGTGGATTACTAGTGAATTGTAATCATGTTATATTTGTTATGAAAAATGATCAAAGTGTGCTCAAATTGACTCAACAACAGAGAATAGCCTACTTGAGATGTAATAAAATGTCAAATGCATTTGAAATTAACAGGAAATTGTTGCCTTTTTCTGAAGTGGTTATTTTGAGGAAGCATCTTCTTAATGTGTTACTCAAAAAAGCATCTTGGTGTCTCAAAAGTATTAGCATTAGTTAACAAATTTTGCACTAACTATTGCCCCTGTGTCTACTACGCTATATGACTTTAAACCCCCTAGGGGTCTTTTACCCCAAGTGAGGAAGCCTTTTATCCCAGGTGTGGGGTAAATGGTTCACTCACCACCTCTTTTTAAAAACTGAATTTTAATCGAAACAGCCTTCTGTTATTATTTCATTTCACACAAATTATGTTGCTCCATTAATATTCAAAACATATAAATAATTTTATTTTCAACCTTGATACATTTTGCCTCGTTGCAACCTATATTTAAATGGTTCCTTACCATGTACATTGAATTCGGCAGCAATCTCCAGCCACATATATTCACTTATATTCACAGGGTTGGGGAGTAATGGAATACTTGTAACAGGATTACTTATTTAAAATACAAAGTAAAAGTAACTGTATTCCACTACAGTTACGATTTAAATAATTGGTAATTAGAATACAGTTACATTCAAAAAGTATTTTGATTACTGAAGAGATTACTTGGCATTTTATTGTCATTTGTTTAATTTAATAAATGATGTGATCCAAAGTGCATTTGAACAGTGGTGAAAGCTTTTTATGATGTGCTACATTACAACTAAAACTGTGCAAAACTGTGGAGTTTTTTTCTATATAAATGTTCAATAAGATCAAACATTGTATAAATAAAATCATAAACACAATTAAAGGTGAAGGACATTTTTTTACAAATAAAATAGAAAAAATTATTTATATATATATATATATATATATATATATATATATATATATATATATAAACCATCCAAAATATATAAATGATGTAATGGGTCAGGAAAGTTCTCATTTTAGCATATAAGAAGATATATGTGTGTGTGTGTGTGGGGGGGGGGGGGGGTCATGTTAATGTGGTTTATGAGGACAATTTTTTAGGTTACAAACTGGTAATTACAAGGGTATTATGCTATAAATGTGGTTTATGAGGACATTTCTTGTGTCCCCATAGTTTAAATAGCTCAAAAAACATATTAAACAATGTTTTATTGAAAATCTTTAAATGCAGAAAGTTTTTTGTGAGGGTCGGGGTTAGGGGTTGTGTTAGGTTTAGGGGATATAGTTTGTACAGTATAAAAATAAGTATGTCTAGTGTGTGTGTGTGTGTGTGTGTGTACACGTGTGATATCAGGGTCGACACCAGTGACTAACAAGACCAAATTATGACCATAAACGTTTTCTCGGTAGTGTTTTATCACTCATCAAAACAAGCAGGCTTCATAATATGATAACAGTCTTTAAATGACAATATCTTTTCTTTATCTAAATGAGAAGAATGCGTCTACCACCATGTGTGTTAAGGTCAAAGCCTCGGCCAGAGAAATAACAAAGTCGATAGTTAAGGAATGGGGGTTGTTGCGCAACTCTGGAGTTTTGGAGAATCACATGTCTGGCAGGCGGGGTCTTCTGCGCTTCTGATGCAATCCCTCTTTGTTTCCTCACGTCTTGTTATTATAGTGATCTTCGGTTTAGTCCGTTAGATGATGATCGTGGCAAACAGCTTCAGAAGGTGAGCTACTGCTTATTGCTTAGCTTTGTTATACTGGTACGAAACTTTATTAGAAGATGGCGCTTATAAATCGCGTACCGTGATTCATTAGATCTGTGTTAAATGATCATGAGTTTCGAAACTCAATGTACTTATTTCATTTCCAATGTAGTTTGAATTTATCTGCCTTGCAGTAGAATTAAAATGTGAAGTATGCACTGACTTGAGTGTATGCCACGTAACGAGTTGTTTCTTAATCTTTTCTGAGGTCTTTGTAACAATAGCTGAATGTAACCGGTATGATTTTTATAGCATTTATTAATCTTAGAAATGTGCATTAACCAAGATAAAAAAAATACAGTAAATGCATGTTTTTGTTAGTTCATGTTAACTCTTGTATTAACTAATTTAATAGTGTACACAAGCTTATTGTAAAGTGTCTCCATTTAACCCCACAGAAGTCCCTAAATAACCCCCTAAATCTCCATTTATCGGCCAGAATGAACGAGATTAGTAAACTAGAGACGGAAGAACTGCTCACATGTCTGCATATCCAACTCTTCCACCCTGATCAAGCCGGCCGTCCTATCTTCCACAAACTTCCCCTAAATCACCCACACAAAATGGACGCTGAAGATCCACTAAGGTTTGGTCGGGATGGACAAACCTGCACCTTTGTCCTAAATGACACCTGTGTCTCCAGAAAACAGTTCTCCATACAGGCGTATAGGAAAGTCGGAAACCCTAGTTTGAGCTTTATGATTCAGAACATGAGCCAGAAGGGTAAACTCATGGTCAGTGGGTCTGAGCTGAGACACCTTGAAAGAGCAGAGCTTGATGACAAGGCCCTTCTCCGGTTTGGGAGATATGAACTGCTGATTTGGCAAGAGCCCGGAGAGTCTCAGAGTAAATTTGAAGTCCTGTTTGAAACATGCATTAGGCCCCCTTCACAGGAAATGGGCATAGATGTGCCATGCAGTCCAGCGATTCTGGATACTGGTGCAGAATGGAGAAACTTTCAGAATGGAGCACCGCTGAGTCATGAACCACTGGAGTCAGATGAGACAATAATAGTATAGGTGTTTTCCCATTGCTCTGATCCAATGGTCTAGAATGGTTTGGGCAGGGATGTTGGTCCTTCCTCTCCCAAAATCTGATTGTAGAATTTGTTTATTATTATCTTTATTATTATTTAAACAGTCAGTGCATTTTTTATGTAATGAGATCTAGAACTATAGATTATCCTCCAAGTGTACATACACATTTCTATCTTTTCCTTTGGAATTTCACTGAACTAGTTTTGTTGCCTTTTGTGTTTTTCGATTGTTTGTCTTCCCTTGTACTGATATGTTATCATATTTCACTGAATGTTATTGTATATTTTTCATACATTTGCTCATAATTTAATGCTTTCTATTATATTTGGTGTTAATCACATCTGTATGTTTAGTGTATTGTGTTGACTGTTACTTGAAATATTAATCACATGCTTTTGAAAATGTGAAATCACAGTGATTGAAGGCTTATTAACTGGGCTACCAAGTTTCACCAAAATTTCAGAGTGTGTTTACGTGGTGTAGCGTGTGAGCGTGTTAACTGGTTGATCGGTCAAAGTGTGAGACTTGGCAGCTATGCTTATTCATATATACCACTTATAACATGGTCTATATTAACGAAATAAACTTTTTTTTTAACTTTTTCCATATTGCTTTGTAGAATAAATGGTAAATGGTCTGCACTTATATAGTGCCTTTTTTAACCTTAGAGGTTACCAAAGGGCTTTACACTGTGTCCCATTCTCACATACATTCACACTCATACACCAACAATAGAATAGTATAGGTACTTAAACTTATTTTTCAAATCTGAGATATAAATAACGTGAAAAGGTGTTATTCTGTAAAACTAAAAAGTAGGGTTGACAATGAACAAAGAAATTCATTTCTGTGTCACAACGCCTTTTCACTTCAAAACAGTCCTCTTGCATTCCAGTGCACACAGAGGGTACTGATAGTGATCTCTCAGCCTATTGGTCGAGGTGTTTGTGTGTTGTAAGTCTGTAAATGGTCACAACTTGAGTGCAGTGGGGGTTAAAGGTGATCTGCTGATTGGTCAGTTTAAATATATGAGGTTTGGTTTGAAGTTGAGGATTGCAACTTGTGCTCCTCCTGAGTTTTATAGACCAAAATATAATCGTGCCAACATATTAATTTATTTCATTACAAAACAAAAATTGTATACCTATATATATATTTTGAAATGGATGACTTGGACTGAATAATAAAGAAAAGCAGCTAATAAGTGGCCAACATAGATGGGAACTCCTTCAATACTGTTTAAAAAGCATTCCAGGGTGATTCCTCAAGAAGTTGGTTGAGAAAATGTCAAGAGTTCATGTCTGTAAATTCTAGACAAAGGGTGACTACTTTGAAGATTCTAAAATATAACCATTTTGATTTATTTTGGATTTTATAGACACAACATAATTATTTATGAACAGTATTTAACATATTGGAAGCTGGTGTAAATAAAGACTGCATTATTCTGAAAATGAAAAGGGTCTTTTATGAACTGACCAAAAATGTTTTCAACACATAGGAGTGCCACACAAATGGGGCGCCAACAGGGCTGATCTAAAATGACCAAAGACCCCCACCCTCCGGAATTCAAAAAGAATCAAGGGGGATTCCAGAAGAAAGTACAGTGGACTATAAAGGGATAGGATCTCAAAAACCAAAGAGAGCAAACTATCATGGAGCAAGCACTTGACTTTAATCTTTATGTTGCTTCAAAAGCAGTAGGCTACACCTCAAATATTGTGCACTTAGTACAGAGCTCACATGTACAACTGACAGTTGTACAATGGGACATTTGGACATTTTAAAGAAGACTGTACAACTGTTATGAAATTATTTTGCTTTGGTGTTGCTCTTTGGCTTGCCAGCGGCCTTCTTTCCTGGGTTCTTTTGGGAAGCTTTATTGGGGTCATTATCTTGTATTGGTTTCTTGCATGTGTGACTGTGGCACGTCCTCAGCTCTCTTGTCATTTGACACCGTGCACACACATATCAGCAGGCCACCATAAGCAGTCATTGTATAGCAAACCTTTAGAGAAAAATTTAATAATACCTAAGATATAAAATGTGATATGAAGAGAGGTAAAACAAAAACACACAGGAAACATGATGTACAGTATATCAACAAAGTTATGAGAGTTAAATCAGTCGTACTTGAATGAACGCATATTCTCTATTTAACATAGTAGTTCAAATTCTCTATTGAAATATAGAGGTAATTTGTATGTGTGCAAACAACTTGGGAGGGTTAGTTTTAAAAACTATTCCGCCACAGATTACAGAATTCATGCTGTAAAATGTAATTTGTAACATATTCCATTAGATTACTCAAGGTCAGTAAAGTATTCTAAATACTTTGGATTACTTCTTCAGCACTGGCAGATGTTTTCACTTGTTTTGACTATAAACAATGAAATAAAGTAAAAAATACACTTCACTGTAAAAAATAAATATTATTAAAAAGCTTAAATATCTTATGCAGTTGTTCTACTCAATTAAATGTATCGTGTTTGAAGGATTTTTAGATATTTGTACAAGAAAACAATATTTGAATTCTTTAAGAATAAGATCTTATCTACTTAATATCAAACGTTATGCTCCAAAGTGCATTTTCGTCATAGAATTCATTCTAAAATACAATTTGGTCTGCCGTCTGGTAACAGATGCATGTAAAGGCAAGAACTCGCATTTTAACTTAAAATTAAGTGCAATTGCACACGAACAAGTGTTCGTGTGCAATTTACACGGTTAACTATTTTTGCTGCTCCAAACTCCATAACCCCACAGCGAGTACACAACAACATCCTGTTCTGATCATATGTGGATTCTGTTTATATAATTATTTGTAGATTTCTATATGATATTAAAGGCTATCTGCATAAAAAAACATTGTCAAGGCATGTAAGTGTGTATTTATTGGATATATGTTTCATCTGTCAAAGCGTTTCTAACTGTTTTTTGTTAAGCTGTAGAAACATTATGTAGCTCCTCTGTTAAGCTCCCAAGGGAAGGTTACTCAATGATGTCATATCCACTTTTTCACTCACAACAGTGGGAAAGCTCTCGTATGAATTAAACAAATCATAAGAAAGTGTTTTCCCACTGTTTAAATGTTCCTCAGATCACATAATTTACACTGATAAATGTTTTCCAACCGAATAGACTAAATATAAAATTAAACAAATGACAATAAAAACAAAGTAATCTCTTCAGTAATCAAAATACTTTTGGAATGTAACTGTATTCTGATTACCAACAATTTAATGTGTAACTGTAGTGGAATACAGTTACTTATACTTAATAATTTAAATGTATTCCGTTACTCCCCACCCTATATATATATATATATATATATATATATATATATATATATATATATATATATATATATATATATATATATATATAGGGTATATATATATATATATATATATATATATATATATATATATATATATATATATATATATATATATATATATATATTTACTTACATACAGTATATATGTATAACCTGTTTATAGGTTTGTTGGATTTTCTGAGCTCAAGATTAATCTTTTGCTCCTTATCTAAAATCTTTACCCAACTCCTGTCCCTGTTCTTGCATCAAAAGCACTGATAAGCATCAGCTAACAACCACCTAGGTAGATGATTTACAGTAAATGATTTCACAGACAAGGTAGATTGAAACTGTGATATAGACAAAACAAGAAAACCTGTAACACAACATGGATGAAATGTTTGTATTTATAAGTTAGATAAACATCACCAAACCCCCACTGGTATATTTTGGGAATGCTGATAATAAGCTGTATAATAAGTTTTCTTGTGGAATCTAAGGTTTGAGTTGGTCAGTGGTTGCTTGCTTGCTATTTTGCTTGATGACAAGGTGACACATTTTTACATTTGCTGACTTACTGGGGGCTGCTGAGGGAGTGTTGATGGGAGATTTGGTAAGCATGAGTATTTTGTTTTAAACCCTTCAAGGAAAAAATATTTTACCAAAGCTATAAAATGTGATGTGACGTGGAACTATGTTGCACAATGCTGAAATGACAGGAAGGGAGAGAGCAATCTGAAACTATCTGAACTTAATGGCTTCTGCTCTTTATTTTAAGTGTAAATATGTTGAAACACTCTTCCGGGATGCCTTAAAAGAAATAAAGTTTGTTAAAACTCTTGTGCACTAACACTGTTGTTGTTGTTGTTGTTTTTGTTTTTTTACATTAAAAACCAGTTATCACTCTGCCCAAGCACAGAAAAAACAAGGGTGAAGAAGGGGTCAGAAGTTGGTTATAGTTCTTTCAGCTGTGGCTCTCTGTTTCCCCTTATTGTACAAACAAAAATAAAAAATCTGCTCACCACTGCGAATAAAAACAATGAATTCAGAAAACTTAAACTGCATCTTAAAGGGATAGTTCACCCCAAAATTTAAATGATCTAATAATTTACTTTCTCTCATATCATCCTAGATCTATATTACTTTTTTCTTCTGCAGAATACAAATTGAGATTTGTTTAGAAGAATATTTCAGCTCTGTTGGTCCTCACAGTGCAAGTAAATGTGACCAGAACTCAGAAGGTTCAAAATGCACATAAATGCAGCATAAAAGTAGCCCATAAGATTCCAGTGGGTAAATCTATAATTTCTGAAGCAATATGATAGGTGTGGGTGAGAAACACATCAATATTTAAGTCCTTTTCTGCAATAAATCTCCACCTTTGACCAGCCCAAAACCAGTAGATGGTTGAATATCAAAGTGAAAGTTACTTGCACAGCAGAATGCAGAAGTGAAAGTAAAGAATTACTTAAATATTAATCCTGAAGACATGGATTAAACCAATGGAGTCTTATGGATTACTTTTATGCTGCCTTTATGTGCATTTTGGACCTTCTGAGTTCCGGTCATCATTCACTTGCATTGTGAGGACCAACAGAGCTGAAATACTTTTCTAAAAATCTTAATTTGTGTTCTGCAAAAGAAAAAAGTCATACACACCTGGGGTGGCATGAGGGTGATTAAATGAATAGAGAATTTCCTTTATAATTTGAAGATTTTGACTCTAGATATAATCATTCAAACCATAAAAGCTTGAGAAAACGCTTTTTCCACATATTATTGTCAGTCTCTTTCTTCTGCGCTAGATTCTATACTTCTCCAGCCACTTTGAGAACTTAGCAGAGCGATACTGGAGATACATTTGACTTCAGCATGACATGTTGCTTGCTTATATGTTCTTCATTTGTAAGTCACTTTGGATAAAAGCATCTGATAAATGACTAAATGTAAATGTTTCACCCTTAAGGCCCTGGCACACTCACAGTGAAGTGCTTAACCGTTCTTCTCTCAGAGCCAAAAATATGTTCGAAACACCTGACCAACTGTATACTGTTTGCGAACATTCAGAGGTACATTTCAATATCTCATGAATAATTGGATGCTTAAGACTTCATATAAAACATCAATTCATTATCATTAAATTCATCATTATCACAGTGATAATATTTTATAAAACTACTAGCTGTTTTAACTACTCAATGCTGATTTAAGGTGACATGTATGCAGTAGATAATGTGTCATTTGTAATGTTTACCTTTTGCATTTGTATGGGCCATAATATGTGTCGGTTATGCACTGCTATTGTAATTTATGATGACACTGATACTACTGCAAAGATAGGTGTATAAAAGAGTGTTAATGGGCTGAATACAGACAAAAGAATAATGATATATCTTTGGCCAGATGTGTGAATGGGTTTCGCCTGCAGATGGAACATGAGTGAAGTAGCTTATCAAACAATATTGTGAATGGGCACTGTAAAGGGATTACATGGGCAAGGAGGAGGCGAGAACCGGCTTGATAATATAAATAATAGTTTTAATGATAAACTTAAAACAAAAGACAAACACACACATGATGGACATGTCCGTTAACGATCTCCCTCTCCCGCACGATCCTCTGCAGTCGACCTTTACCCCTCTCGGGAGGGTTGATTAGCCTAATAGGATCACTACCCCGCCCTCCGCCCTGCCACAGGCACTTAAGAATATTTCAGTAGATTTGAATCCTTTTGTTGACTTATAAAAAATTTAAAAAATCACATGACATGGTCTTGAAAATGTCTCTATGCAAACTGTCATACATGTGTAGGTAAATTTGCACCAACTCACTAATAATTCTACACACCAGTGTGTTCATGTTGACTGATCTTAACTGACTAAATGGGAATTAGCTGTCAGCCCCAAAGTAGGTGGGGATCCAGGTCACACCTAATGATGACATGGACCAATGGCAGTAAGGTGTTTTAGGAGCCAGTAAGAAGTTTTCCTGAAAGTACATGCTGGCAAGCTGTTACAAACCACAGAAACAAACTTGAAAACACCTTCTTTTTGGCCAGATTTTGTTGTTTGTCACACAAGTTTGTTCTTCGATTTCGTGTGAAGTGTGCTGGGGCCTTTTTTGGAACATTAAAGTAAGTGGAGGTGATCTGTCCACCTGCTTTTATGAGAACTACAACACAATATTCTGAACACTGAACAAATACGTACTCTTTGTTTTCACACATACATCTATTTTGCCATAGGAGTTCCCAACAGGGCTGTTTTTTAAACCACCAAAGACCCCCAGAAGTCAAAAAGGATCAAGTGTGATGCCCCATCTTCACCCCACCCCCCAGAAGGTGAAACCGATCAAGTGGTCTCCTCCTACATACATTTAAATGATTAATCACTATGATTAAGCATAATGATAAAGTACAGTGGACTATAAAGGGATAGGATCTCAAAAACCAAAGAGAGCAAACTATCATGGAGCAAGCACTTGTCTTTAATCTTTATGTTGCTTCAAAAGCAGTAGGCTACACCTCAAATATTGTGCACTTAGTACAGAGCTCACTTGTACAACTGACAGTTTTGGTTGGGACATTTTAAAGAAGATGGTGTTGCTCTTTGGCTTGGCAGTGGCCTTCTTTCCTGGGTTCTTTTGGGAAGCTTTATTGGGGTCATTATCTTGTATTGGTTTCTTGCATGTGTGACATTGGGCCTGTGGCACGTCCTCAGCTCTCTTGTCATTTGACACCGTACACACATCAGCAGGCCACCATAATCAGTCATTGTATAGCGAACCTTTAGAGAAAAATGTAATAATACCTAAGATATAAAATGTGATATGAAGAAAGGTAAAACAAAAACACACAGGAAACATGATGTACAGTATATCAACAAAGTTATATCAGTCGTACTTGAATGAACGCATATTCTCTATTTAACATAGTAGTTCAAATTCTCTATTGAATTTGAAATTTGCATGTGTGTTCACTAGTGTGTTGTTTAGTTATATATATTTTTTCAGAACTTCTCTAGATCTGGCCTTTAATTATTGTCATGTTGTTGTTTCAAGCTGTGCATACCTCAATGTTGTAGCTCTCTCTCTCATAGTGCTTCTTAGAGAGAGGCCGATGGGATACAATATGCAGCCACAAAAAATCTCCATTTAGGTGAGATAAAAACTTTCTCCAATTTCATGAGTGGTCCTACACATCTGGTGTCTCAACAGAGACCATAGCAACATGGGGGAAATGAGAAAGAAAGGTTAAGACAGAGAAAATGGTTAACATGAAACAAACCTAGACATTTTCATTCACATATACACTGAAAAAGTGGTAACCTTCAGTTGTTAGCCCAAGCATCAGTGTTCACTTGATATAACCCATAAAAATGACTTTCATTGATGTGACCTAATTTGTCAGGTTGATTCATTCAGATTAAATAACTTTAGCTCCTTGAAGTAACAATTGCAGTACCACTTTTTACAGTATAAATAGTGAGACTTTCAAAACCTTACTAAATGGCCTAAAGTGCCTAATGTTTGTGGGCCATGAATTTTGATTACTTTGGTATAAAATTTTAACGTAAACAGTTACATAATTTTAATCCAGATGTTACATACACAACAAAGGGTTCTCAAGGGTCCATTAAAAGTCTTAAAATGACTCAAATTAATCTTAAATATCAATTAAAGGGGTCTGAAGATTTTGGGACAGAAAGACAGGAATCGTAACATGGCCTCATGTGATTATTAAACTGCAAAAAGCTATGATGTAATTATATAAATAGCAAACATAATCTGGCTGTGCTGCACGCTTCAAAGTGATACGTGGTTTATTTTGATTTTGTGTAGGTTTGTTTCTGGTATGGATTCATGGTTTTATTTTATTTGTTCAGGTCTTGAAAAAGGTCTTAAAAAGTCTTACATTTGTTTGTTAAAAACAATAATTTCACTGTAAAAAGAAAAAAACTAAATCAACAGCAACTTACAGGAAGCATCTGTGTTTCATACCACAGTAAAATTACTGTAAATGATCTACAGTAGTTTACAGCATCCTTGTACAATGATTTACAGAATATGCAGAACTGCAAGATTAATTACGGAAGTTGTTTGTATGACATATATTAAAAAAGAGTATATTAGCAGTACATTAAAATGTATTACAGCAATTGTTTATATGTTGTATATTAAATTGCAGTATCCACACCATAGGACTAACCACAGTAAGCACCGTTTTAGAGTAGAATAACTAATGTCTATTTATCACAAGTAATGAAACTACAGAGGCCTTTTTGCAAACAGAACATTTATTACACAATAACAACTCAAATATAACATACATTTTACTCAAGAAGGTAAATCATGTCAATATTCAATATTCATTTCTCCAGATGCCAAAATGTCTGAAAGAACACTCTCCAATTATTTGCCTGTCCAGACATAGAGAACAAAATAGAAAAATCAATTAATATCACATAACTTGTTTTTACAGTCTTGTTTTTATATCAACATGACATTTAAACTACAAGGAAGAGAATACACTCTCAACAACCAAGGCTGTGCATCATTTAGAAAGGACTGAGAAATTACTTACATATATATAAAATTTAGTATATATTATAACTTTATTTTAAATGGATGAGTCATACTCATGACCGGTGTAAATACAACATTTGTTCACAGACAAATTTGGTTACTTTGTACAAAGCTACTTGTTGAAAATGATGTGCAGATCTTCATTGTCAAACGATGAATGTTTGAAAATATGATTATAAACTGCTAAAAGATGTTCTAGTTTGATGTTCACATGGTTCAGTTGAAAAGAGATCTGCTTCTGCTCCTCTCAAGGCTGAAGTGACGAGGAGTCGAGTGCAGGCTCAACGGTTGCCAGGTGCATTACCATACAGGTCTGCAGAGAAGACATCTCCTGGGTTTTTCTTTTTGATAGATCACTGAATAATACCACAATGAAAATTGTGTATGGACAGGTTTGAGATTGGGCTCTCATGCAATTTAAAAATAAATGACTGTAATAATTTTCCTGCTCATTTTTTCCTAAATAAATCCTTCCCTTTTCCTCAATTTGATGGTAACATACTGTAAACAGTATCTACAGTAAGATGCAGTTGTAAATACAGCAATAATATTGTCAAAACAACAGAAATAATTTACAGTGTTTTTTAACATTTTCAGCAACCCTGAAACAATCACTCACATGTCCTTAAATGGTTAGTACGAATCTCTGCTGAAGAGAGCAGCAAAACAGCGCCGGAATATGCCAGAGGGGGCCGCGATATGCAGAAAAGGACAGCAACATTCATTGTTAGGGTTAGTTCACCCCTAAATGAACATTTTCTCATCATTTACTCACGCTCATGCCATCCAAGTTGTGTATGAGTTTCTTTCTTTCTTTATTTCTTTCTTTCATCAGCAGAACACAAATGAAGATTTTTAGAAGAATATTTCAGCTCTGTAGATCCAAAATCCACATAAGGGCAAAATAAAAGTACTCCAGTGGTTAAATCAATGTTAATGACACGTTAAGTATGGGTGAAAACAGAACAATATTTAAGTCTATTTAATTTGTAATATATATATATATATTTACAATAAATTCTCCTCCCTGTTCGATCAATCTCCACTTCACTTTCACATTTTTCTTCCTCTGTTTTTGGTGATTCACATTGCATATCGCTTATACTGAGCAGAATTTATGATTTAAAAAGGACTTAAATATTGATCTGTTTTTCACACACACCTATCATATCACTTCTGAAGATATGGATTTAACCACTGGAGTCTTATGGATTACAGAAATGCTGATTTATGTGGATTTTGGATCTTCTGAGTAAATGTGAAAATTTTGACACTGATTCACTTGCATAGTAAGGACCTACAGAGCTGAAATATTCTCCTAAAAATCTTCATTTGTGTTCATCAGAAGAAAGAAAATCATACTCATCTTGGATGGCATGAGGGTGAGTAAATGATGAGAGAATTTACATTTTTGGGTGAAATATCCCTTTAAGGATATACTCTGTCTTGTGACTACTGACAGCTGATTGAAGCATCCTGAACGTACAGATCTGGGACACACATCATCCTCGCATCAACCTCAGCATTCCTCATGAAAACCTGATCAACTATTCAGATCTGACAGTAAAACACTTTTAAATAATGTATATCAAAATATTAAAGTATGCAGCACACATAAAACTACATTAAAATGTCTAATTTGAACCCTTTTTATGGGTTACAATGACATGAATCTATAAGACAACATCGCTTGATGAAATCATGTGGCAAACAACGGACGTGGATAATGAATCCCGTAATAGAAAATGGTATATCTGCCCAAAGCCTGATCTTCAAAGGATGCGCAGTGTTTATGTACTGTTGGTTACAGAGAGGTGCAAAAAATCAAACAGATTGCAGATGGCCAAAGTCAAAGCATACAGAGTCAGTGCAGAAGAGACAATAACAGAGCACATCAGAGTCCCTCTGGAACTGCACGGTGTGACATATGTCAACCCATGTAATATGATATGTGGCATTTGTATTACTTTTTTATATGTGACAATACAGAATTTCATCCTGAAAAAGACCCACAGACTTATAAACTCTGAATTGACTAAAGCATTTATAAACAAAGGTGTATTTGAAATGTGATAAAGGCAAATGGGAAATTATACTAATAAAGTCGTCAAGTCATGATAAACTGGTAAAACATGCACAGATCAAGTTTGTTCCACATGATGGCATCTTTTAAAGGGGAAGAGATAGCGTGAATAAGAAACTGGATTCAGCTTTGTTCTTCATTGATAACTGATTTTTTAAAGAATAGGAGGAACGAGTCTAAATACATTTTTGTGGTAATCAATATCATGCCACAAATGCTGTCGATTGAGCTTAACTTGTATCGAAGCCGGAACATTTCTTTACGGAACAATGGTGAGGTATAAGAGAGAATAATTAACTCATATGCACTTCTTTTTGTATAAAAAAACTGAAATGCAGAGAATATGGATAATTTATTAATTCAACGTTATTTGTTTAAATTAATATTGTTAAATGTATTGCACTGAAAGATTGCAACTTATTATATGTTGTTTAATTTCACCGTTTCTGACAGTCTTTACAGGCTGCAGTTACTACATTGATCATTACCAGGCACATGCACAGGGGGTGTCTTGAAGCCCTGCCCTTTTGCTGAGGTGCCCCTCTGACAGAACAGTGTTCCAGGGTGTGCAAATGCCACCCAAAATTAAATCTATTTTTTTTTTTATTATTATTATTATTATAGACCAAATCTCCCTGTAGTCCATTAATAAAAATAATGTTTAAAAATAATAAAAAATAAAGATTTGGAATCTTCTTACAGTTGTGCATTTTTCTGTTCAACACAATGCATTTCTTATCCACAAATTCATTTTTGAACCGGTGAATGTAACCTAAACCCAAGGTGTTTTTGTTTTCTTTTTCTGTATAGTGCAAATTATCCCACCATTTATATTTTTGTCTTTAACATATTTTTGAAAATAATTTTGGATGCAAAGTAATTTAATCCAGTTTTATGTTTAATTAGGCTATTAATCATATTTTGATACATTAAAAGGCCTACTCCATTGATAAAAGTGTAATTCATTTCTTTAGTTAAGCTTTAAAAGTAAAAAAAAAAGAAAAAAAATAATTAACTTTAGCATAAAAGAAATTGAGGACGCTCATGTGCACTTCCCAAACCCCTCTAAAGGGGTTAGAGCCCCTGACCCTCAAAATGTCTGCGCACGTCCCTGATCTTCACTTTCACCACATCATTTCTGTCTCAGATATTTAAGCCCCTTTACATCTGGCATAACATGCGTTTCTGGATAATATCTGGATATTCTGTAGCTGGATTGCATATACACTTTGATAGCGATAGTAAACTATTCTAGGATATAAATGTGAAGAAAATGTTTTGTGTTTTTGTTTTGCTTTTTGTGTGTTTGTCCAATTGACAACAGAAGTCCAACGGAAAACATTTTGATCTTTTCCCTTGGGAGACATTTACAGATACTGTATGATACATTGTACAAATGCTCTTCCCAAATAATTTTTTTTCCTGCAGTTTTACAAGTGTCACTGCATGACTCTTGAAATCGGGATCAGTTTCAGGAGTCTACAAGAGTTCATTCTAGGCCTAGTGGATTAAATCATCATTTTGTAACTCTAATATTGAAACAATACCACATTAGTTTTTGAATGTGACTCTGTGAAGGGTTTCTGGAAAGAAATATCAATGCTGTTTTTTTATTTTATTACAATAAGCTTTTTATTTTACAGGTTACATCTGTATTGTTTTTTAAAGTGTTAATTTTGTGTGGTCATTTTCATATACGCAAATGCAAGGTTACGGATTGTGATTCATAACTCAGTTTTAGGCTGTTCAACTCCCGCTATTGATATGATTATGTTACGACTCCCTGTGCTCAGTAGGCTATCTAATAAAAAAGCAAATAAAACATATCTTATCCTTGAGAAGATTGTCATGTATCATTACGATTCCGTCGTGGTGGAGCTCCAAGAGAACTGACGTCAATCGTCATAGAGACGCAGATTCAAATCCAGCTCTGGAGTATAAACATTGAAATGATTTTATCAGTTGAACAATCGTTATGTGATTTTAATCTTGTGAAGTTTCGTGCCTGATGATACACTTAAGAAATATTTGTACAGTTCTTATTGTTTGTGTCACTATTAAAACGATTGTTACAAATAAAGATACATGGACTGAAATAAATGGTGTAACAATTCTTCTGATGTGTCATTAATATTGGAAACTGTTATTTTTTATCAGTACTATTTAATTGATGTATAGAAATCAATGGCGTAACAATACTTTTGGTATATTAATAAAACTGGAAAATGCTATTTTTAATCTGTACTATAAATATGTGATTTTATGTTTTAAAATGTCTAAGAGCAAACATGTGATTTTTGTTTTATTGTACAAGTTGTTTTTTGGCATCACCATTAAAATGCTTGATTTACTATAAATAGAGTAAAAATATACAGTAAGTGCAAATATATTTCAGTAATATAAGGGAAAATATAAAAATAAATAATAACGTGAGCACAAATGCTTACAAACCTGTTTATTTGTTTACATTTTTTGCCATGAGAGTCAATAACACTCATTTCACAGGTTATATATTTACAGCAATGCAATTTGTTAACATAAAGCCAAAATAATATACGATTTACATGATTAGGTATTACTTAGATAATACGCGCGCCTCATTGGCCACTTCTTCGAAGAATCCAAGTAGCGACGCGGGCCGTGATTGGACCATTTCTGGATATCGCTACCAGAAATTAGCTCTAGGGTGCCTGAGTCTAAGTTTCGTTCAAGCACCCCTGTAGAACCTGGACTGTGTTTGTGGAAACTATTAATCGTTAATGTAGCCGTTATATTTTCATGCTTATTGTTTGATAAATATAAAAAAAATCACTTTCTGGGCGGATTTTCAATGTGCTGGATCACTCTAACAACACTGGACCTTGAGATTCCAAGTGAAGTTGAGTTGAAAAAAATAATGTGATATTTTCATTAAAGCGGGTCACAGTCGCATTTTTTTATAGCGCGAGAGGGGAATACAAAAAGAAAAATAGCAAAAGTGTTCACATCTCAAACACTTGTCCCTTGTGTACATTTAGATCTTGCTTTAAAAGCACTTTTTGTTGTGGCAAAAGTTGACGCCCAACGTGGGGCTCGAACCCACGACCCTGAGATTAAGAGTCTCATGCTCTACCGACTGAGCTAGCCGGGCTGAATAAGTGTACGTACTACTCCATTATAAACCTCACTCTTCCATAAGAAAAAAACATAATTCATCTCAATGAGAAATTGAAAGTAACTAATAAATAGACTACATATATAACGGGAATGTGTTGCTGCATATATGTTTACAAATACCTTCTACCCCATACCCCCCTTTCTCCAAAAAGTACCCTTTCCAGTAAATTCAAATCAATATAAATAATTATGAGTCATACGGTAGTGTGGTGTATCCGGTCTCTGTCGGATCGTCTGGTTCAGCCGTCCAATCCGAGTTCGCCAAATCCTTCTTTCTCAGCCAATGATCGTCCCGTGAATGATGGATTCCGTCAATCGCGAGTCCTTATTCTTATATTTAATCTGGATCAGATTTCATTTATTATCCTGTCTATATATGATAACAATGGCTAGGAGATACGTATGTGAGTGTGTTTGCCTGCTGTTAGGCATGTTGCCTAGTGTATAAATAATAATAATAATAATAAGTTTTATTTATATGGCGCCTTTCCAGAGCTCAAGGACGCTTTACAATAGACAAGCAACAATAAAGGCAGAGGACAAAGACAGCAGACAAAATAACAGCAGGTAGATAACAGTGAAGGTACAGAAAATGAGAATGTTAGGTAGATGGGACAGCACCCAGCGGAAAAAAAACAAAACAAAAAAAAAAACCAGTACAACTTAAGAGTTATAACATTCAGCAAATAAGTGAGTTTTGAGCATGGATTTGAATTCAGAGATAGTGTTAACAGAACAGAGTGATCGGGGTAGAGAGTTCCATATTTTGGGTGCTACAACACTGAATGATCTGCCCCCCATCGAAACAAGGCGATGCCGAGGGACGACGAGAAGGCTAGAGTCGGAGGATCGTAGAGAGCGAGTCGGTGCGTAGGGGTGAAGCAGATTACAGAGATAGGAGGGAGCCAAGCCGTGCAGAGATTTAAAAGTGAGAAGGAGAATTTTGAATTTGATACGGTAAACCACAGGAAGCCAGTGAAGATCATGCAAAATTGGGGTGATATGTGCAGAACGCTTGGTGTGGGTAAATAGATGCATCTGTAGTTATTGTTTGATAATGTATTTGGAATGGAATGTCCCAACACAGCATTTTCTATCTTGGACAGAGCTGAGATATACCTATTTCTGACAGACACTCTGTAAGAATGTCAACCACTCAAAAAGGGTTGACACAAACTCCAAACTGCTACCCTTAAATTATTTTTTTATTTGTAAGCTAAAAGTACTTTAGATTTTTTTTATATTAGAATAAAATCATTTAAGATTTAGAAAAAATTAAGAGATTATGGTAATATATACAACACAATAAAATAGGAGAAAGAAGAAATACAATAAAGTATGCATATGAGTATGACATAGTGCATAATGACAGATGTAGAGGTGGTAGTAGCAACAGTTTACTGGCAATATGTACATTGTGCAAGGTAAATTGCAATTGTGCAGTAATGTTGACCTGCACAGGCTGATGTGAGGTGAGTTGTAGATGTTGATAATGCAGAGTGTAATATTGCTTCAAGTGTGTGGTGTTGAATAGTAAAACTAGTCCTGGTGATGGCAATCAGGGAGCGGAAGCGTTTCCCTGACCGCAACAAAGAGAAGAGTCCATTATTAGGATGTCATGATCTTCGTGGCTTTGGTCCAGCATTGTTTGCTGCAGGTCAGGGAGTTTGATGTGGGTGAAGCACTCTGCTGATCACACCACTCTTTGTAGAGCCAGTCTATCTTGTTTTGTGCAGATTCTAGACCAGGCTGTGATGTTTCCTGTCAGGATGCTCTCAATGGTGCAGGTTTAAAAAAAAAAAAAAAGCGTCATAGAGGGCAGTTTAAAGTCCTTTAAGAGCCTGTGGTGGGAAAAACGCTGACGGGCCTTCTTCAGCAGGGTGTTAATGTGGCAGGACCATGACAGATCGGGCGAGATGTGTGTGCCAAGATATCAGAAACTGTCCACTCTCTCCACTGTGGCCCAGTTGAACATAATGGGGTGGTAGTTCCTCGCCTTCTTTGAGCTGAAGTCCACTATCAGCTCCTTTGTCTTGGTGACATTCAAAAGGAGGTTGTTCTCCTGGCACCAATACTCCAGGCCTTTGAGCTCCTGCAGACAGGCCCTCTCATCATAATCAGATATCAGGCCCACCATAACAGTGTTGTCAGTAAACTTGACAATGGTGGTGGAGTTGGAAGTGGCCACACAGTCATAAGTGTACAATGAGTACAGCAGGGGGTTTAGAACACAAACCTGGGGGGCTCCGGTGCCGAGAGTGGGGGGTGTTGTGTAAGTTAAATATAGTTTAGATGTTGTGTAAGTTAATGAGTTTAGAGATAAATATAGTATTAAAAGCTGAACTGTGATCAACAAACAGCATTTTAACATAATTTCCCTTTCTCTTGTCCAGGTGATCTAGGATTGTGTGGTGGAGATGTGTAATGGCATCTTCTGTTGAGCGATTTGGACGGTAAGTGAACTGTAAGGGGCAGCTGTGGCTCAGGTGGTAGAGTGGGTCGGCTGCCAATTGCAGGGTTTGCGGTTCGATTCTTAGCTCACATGACTCCACATGCTGAAGTGTCCTTGGGCAAGACACTGAACCCCAAGTTGCTCCCAATGGCAGGCTAGCGCCTTGCATGGCAGCTTTGCCGCCATTGGTGTATGATTGTGTGAATGGGACACAGTTTAAAGCACTTTGGTAACCTCTAAGGTTAAAAAAAGCACTATATAATTGCAGACTATGTAAGGAACCATGGTGTCAGGTAGTGAGGAGGTGATGAAGTCTCTGACCAGTCTTTCAAAGCACTTCATCACAATTGATATAAAATATATACCTTAAGGCAGGAAGGTTGGGGTTCTTTGGGACAGGAACAATGATGGACTGTTTAAAGCAGGTTGGAATTACTGACTGTTCCAGGGAGAGTTTGAATATCTCTGTGAACACTAGTGCTGGTTTGATACATGTCTGGGGGAGAAATTATGTTTGAAAGCAATCTTGTGTATGAAAACTTGAGAGTTTGATGGGTAGTTTCTTGAATTAAAAATTACAAGCCAGTAAGAATATATGGTCACCACATTGCTCAAAAATCAGGTTAGGGATCCAAAACCAGGGTAAATCACTACCAGAAATACATTTTTTAATCCAATTAATTTTGAAGACCTGGTTGACTGTTTGAAAATCTAATGCATCAAGACCACCCTTCTTATAACTTCTTATCAAAGTTTTCCTTTGAACACATTCCATTTTATTTGGAAAAATAACAATCAACAGCAAAGAGTCAATAGACTTGAAATGTTTTTTTTTTTATCAATTTATATAGAGAGAGCAGGGTATACTAAACGTGATATATCCTTAGCTTTAGATAAGAGAACTCTCCCACAGACTGTTACATCTCTCTGCAGCCAAGCAATTTAGTATCTTTTGGTTTAATCCAATTTTTGTTGAGCCGATTGGAGCCTGATTTTCAAACATCAATCCCAAAATATCTAACACACTGTTTTCTCCCATATTTATACCATCAAGTTCAGAAGATATAAGAAATAGAAAGTTAGTAATCATCCCTGACAGATACCTCTACCAACAACTATTAATGCCATTAATAAGAGTGTGTATCATTTTTATAAATGAACTGCCAAAACCAAATATAGGTAATGCTTAAAAAATAAAAGAATGCTTAACAGTGTCGAAGGCTTTGTAAAAGTCAGTAAAAAAAATATAGCCTCTTTATTCATCAATTCAGAAAAGTCTAAGATATCTAAAATTAGTTGTTTTTTGAGATACGCCTATTTAAAAAAAACAAAAAACAGATTGGGTGAGAGATATATTACCTAAACAAGGTTTGAGTTTATTTGAATATAGAGATGCTAATCATTTAAAATCTGAGTTCAAAAGCGTGATCGGGCGCCAATTGCCAAGTATTTACAATCTTTATTAGTTGTGGGAAGAAGTGATGTGGGAAGGATGAGATCCTGCTTCATTGATTCTGCCAATTCACCATTCACAGCACATTCTTTGAGTGCTTCATAAAGATGTTCCTTAATAGTGTCCCAGAAGACTTTAAAGAAGTAGGCCATCGGGCCCTGGAGATTTGTTGTTTGGCATTATTTTCACTACATTATATAGATCTTCCATAGTAAAAAGTTTTCTCATAGAGCTCCCTGTTGTATTCACTTATCGTGGAATCATAGATTGAATCTTATTAAAGAAAAGGGTAGAAGCTTGAGGGTCAAATAAAGAGGTATATAGTTTATGATAATACTCAAAAACATGAGATGATATCAGACAAGTGTCATGAGACAAATTATTATTAATATATAGAGATGAAATGTTCTTATTGTTTCCACATTTCTTCTCTAGGTAAAAGAAATACGCAGAATTTTTCTCCCAATCTCAAGCCATTTCGCTCTCAATCTGATAAACGCACCCCTTGCTTTTTCTCGATATATGTCATCCAGTTTATCTTGTAAAACATTAAGGGATTCCTTGTCAACATCATTAAGAATATGATTCTTCAAGATCTTATTCATTTTTTATTAGATTGGAAAATTCCTTATTTTTTCCCCAGCCATTTTAATTTTTCCAAATTTAATGGAGAATTTTCTGCACTCATATTTAAATGGCTCCCATTTAGATATCTTCCAGCGATTTTAAATTCTCTGCGATCTTCTTTATTTCCTGACGCTTCAGATAGTAGAAAGGTGGTTTAATTTCCAGTAGCCAGTGTTTAACTTTTTCCTTTGCCCTCTAAAATCAGACAAAACGATGTAAATGACTGTATGATCTGTTAAAGGTGAGGGTGAAATATCTACAGAAGCCAGATAAGGTATTAGGCAGTCTGAAATCAGCCATAGGTCTATTTGTGATTTTTTTTGAGAGAAATCTGATTTAAACCAGGTGGACATGGAACTACCAGGGTATAAATATATATGTGAATCGATCAAGTTCAAGCTATGACAGAATTTTCCTATGAGGGGGAACTCTTCTAGGTGGATTTCTGTCAGCATCAAAGTCTGGTGCCTCATTAAAATCACCACCAATTAATAATAAATAAGAGGGATATTTAGCCTTTAGATTAATTATGCTAGAAATTATTTCATCATATAAAGTTACATTTAGTGATGACCTGTTATACCCATATATGTTAACCATTATGAGAACATTACTATCAATATGGACAACTATAATTATCCATCTCCCTATCCCTGAAGAGAATGTTTCAGTAACCTTTCCTTGAAATTTGCTATTGTGTAAAACAGAGACCCCACTTGAAGAGCTAGATTCATGACAGAACAAAACAGTGCTCCCCTACTGGTTACACCAGAGCTTTTCATCCACAGAACATGAATGCGTTTCTTGTTGAAAATATGTCCCTTTTTTTGGATTTACAAAACAAAAACAAGGCTTTTTGTTTGGTTATGTCACGTAGTCCCCTAACATTCAATTAAAAACAAGAAAGATTTAAAAAGAACATGAGAATAGAACAGAATACGACTACAATTAGTCTAAATTAAATCCAAAACTTACAATCGAAATTCCCCACCCAAGAGTATTTTGGCAGATAAATACCCTATCTTGGACCCAAATTAAAAGATTAATTATAAAAACTAAATAAAATCAACAGCAATAAAACAGCAATAATAATAATTAAAACAATAAAAGTCAAAATAACTAATGACTAAATCATGAATGCCCAGTTAAATATGAACTGAGGAAACAGGAGGGGAAAAAAAAAATTCCCATGCAACAACAGCAGCCTTTTTAGTAATTTTGCAATGCCAGTCTAAATATTGTGAACAGAGATTCCTTTCATGTTAATGAATGCAATGGGGCCATTAAACCCAGCTTTCTTCCATTACTTGCTTGCCTTTTCAACCAGTGGCCAGAGCCTATTTCTTGCCTTACATTCTTGTGTCAAATCTTCCATAATCCGAATTATTTTTTGCTTCAAAAGATCGGAACATTTGGCTGCTGTCCATAATATGTCTTGACATGTACAGGACAAAAATTGGACGATGATGCGTGGAGGATTGGCACTACCAGACTTTGGACCAAGCCAATGTGTGATGTCGATCATGTCCTGGAGCTTCACCGTGATGTTCAGAGAGAGATTCCTGAACAAATCAACAAGGATCTGCTTAACGTTTTCCCTTTCACACTCAGGTATCCCGGCCACACAAAGGTTCCATCTGTGTATGCAACCATAAAAACGGCTGCAATTCTCTTTGAGGACTTTGTTCTCATTTTCTACCACTGCCATCTTTGCCTGCAGAGTAATCACCTTCTCCATCACATCTTCCACCAGCTTATTCATGGCTTCAAGTGAGCAAGAAAGCTTACAGATTGATGCTGTGTATTCTTTCACAGATATCTCAACTGACTGCAGCTTTAACAATGATTCTTCTTGCATCTTGCCAAACTTAAAACAGGTCCCAGTTATTGTTGAAACTTGGTTCTGAGAGAGTATATTACACAATAACATACTACAAATAAACATGAGCATAGAAATTCAAGACATTAAGTCTTGCATATAACGTTTTATAGTGGAGCAAAGTTTGCTGTTATATCGGTTCCATCTTGCCCTACACACGGCATTCCCTAGCTTAAGACCCCGTTTACAGCTGGTAAAAAAATGCAAAAGATCAGCGCTAAATATAGTTGTAAATGTGATTGGATTGGATGATTGGTGTAATGTGATTGGATCACATACAAAAAAAACCACATACAGAGGTTGTTAAAAACCACATCATATTTGAGGTTTAAAACACCATCCTGATAGCAGCAAAGCAAAACCTCTCACCAGTCAATCACCCGCCGAACTAATGTTTAAACTTTCAATGTTTACCTAAAAAATTGCTAATTTCCTGATTTATCATTAAACATTAAAACCATTTATTTTGGTGTAACATTAGTTTAATATGAACATCTAAGTTAGTCAGTTGCCTGTTACTACCATAAGTGGACTAGCCCATGCAGACCATTTATAATAGGGTTCAAATCAGTGCTACTATGAATGCAAACTTTAATCCAGTGAAAAAGACACTCTATTAGCATAACATTAATAAATATAAATGTCCAACATTCATGTCCATGTACTAAAATAAAATATTTGATGTGTGTACCTTAATTTACTATTACTATTATTTTGAATGGCCATGTAAAATAAAGCAATTTTTCAAAGCTGTTTGATGCCGAAAACAACAGCGCTTCGCGGAGAGATTGACAGGCAGGAATATAACTATTTAACCAATAGTTGCTGCAAGCCTCTTATAATCGACCAATTGGTGTGGGAGAAGGCGGGAATTACAAAGAGGTGTTAATGCAATGCAAATATGCGCGCGCGCGTATTGAAAATAATGAAATATTAGACCAGATGCACATCATAATGCAACTAAAGCCGAATCCCGGACATTTCCGGAAATTTAGAAATCCCGGCCAGACGTTTTTTAAGGTCTGAAAAAGAGGACGTATCACCCTACATTTGGACGTCCTTGACCAGCCCACAAGTTTAAAAACATTAAGCTAAACATGTAGGTAACATCAGTATATTCTCACCATACACTTCTTTTCGATAAAGTCCAAAAGGCAGCGTTGGTTTTTTCTTGACGTTTCATTTTTCCTCCAGAGTGACACAAGCCGCCTCTCTCTACTAGTAGCGGGATGCGGAGGGTGTCACGCCACGTGAACCTCAAACAAAATGTAGCCATACAATATAGCCTACATTCTTCGAAGACCTGCGTGACAGGCTGCGTTTATGAAGATTATTGCATATTCATACTGAAATATTTTTGTTGTTGTTGTTATTGAGCTGCCCCTAAACTTGTGTTACCTACATTTAAAATTACGTTCGTGGCTGAATGACGCCCCTGAAAAATGACCTGGCGACGCGGATGTACAAACCCAAATATGAGAATCTCACGACTCTTCCTCAGTGTGTCTGTCTGATTTGAACATGCAGGGTGACAAGCACACACATCTGAAGCTGAACTAACGAGTAGGCTACTCCACAAAACAACCAATAATTTTGCTCGAAATGTTGCGTTTGAACTTAGATTATATCTCAACTGCATCTTGGAGAAACGGCAGTTTTGTTCGCTCTTTCTTTGTCTTTGTGACTTTTATATACACCCTTAGAACTGAAAATAGGTAATTTAATTCAATTTAAAGCAGAACTTGAATTAATTGAATACTATATATGGAGTCAGATGCATTATTATAAAATTGGAAAACAAAAGTTGACAGTGTATTTCTCACTTAGGCTATCTAAGCTAAGAAATATATACTTCAATTATTTCTTACCCTATTCCTAGAAAAAGATAAATATTGTAGCTTCTGAAGATCTGGATTACTTTTCTGCCTTTATATGCTTTTCGGACCTTAAGAGTTTTAGTCACCATTTACTTATTGGACCAACAGCGCTGAAATATTCTTCTAAATATCATATTTTGTGTTCTGAAGAAGAAAGAAAGTCAGACAGATCTGGGATGTCTTGGGGGTGAGTAAATGATGAATTTTCATTTTTGGGTGAAATATTCCTTTAATCTAATTGTTCATTTGAAATATTATTATTTTTAATAAACAATTTACACGACTTTTAAAGTCTTGATATTAAGTTTGCTACACAAACACGCATCTTGATAATTTAATTTAAGTTTAAACACTCTATTTTAGTCAAACATTATAAATTATTAAAAACCAATTCCAGAATTAAATAATGATAAGAAGTTAAATAAAATAATTGGCAAATGTAACATATAATATATTTAGCTGTATGGGATATACTGTATAGTAAATAGATCTGAAACATCTGAATAGATCTAGTAAATAGATCTGTTTATTATGGAATGGTTACTAAGGTGATATGAACGACTTCTCAACTGGCCAATCGCAGACCGCTTGTATGTAGCTCTTGCCAATCCGAATGCAGGAGGCGGGACTTGCCAGTATACGGGTGGGGAAAAGATTACGCTCCGCAGAGCCACACGTCACAGCAGTCTCAGGCTGGAGATTAGGGCGGAGCTAATGATGACAACAACAATCATGATGGTGAACATGGTGTGGGCAGAAGTAAGGGATGCACAGGTATATAGGGTTGGGGTGTATGGAAAGCCATATGGGTCAAAATTCACGTGTTTTGCATCGATGTATTAAGCTTTGAAACAGCCTTTTCTAAACGCCGTAATGCATTAAGTAAACAGCGTTAGTAGTTACATAAAAGCTGTACGCCGTCACGCGTCAAGTTAACACGTGTTATTTTAGCACCTCACCTAAATTAATTATCCCATTAATTTGCTCATGTACATAACTCCTCCTCTAAAACATTAACGGCAACGAGAACCTTTGTTTTACCTTGCAAACCGACATTAAATGACTGCAGCCAACTTTTGGCTAACGAAGCTGGATATTCGTTCACCAAGATCCTATTTACTAACTTTAATTCACAAATTGTCATTCACTTACTGCAGTGTGTGTGTGTGTGTGTGTGTAGGGGGGGTTGCTAATATTACAATATTAGCCAAATGTTGGCTGCAGTATTGCGTTTGCAATGTGAAACAAAGGTTCTCGTTCCGTTAATGATTTGAATCCTCCGACTTGCCGTAGATCCCTCAAATGCGATAGAGGAGGAGTTATGTACATGAGCAAATTAATGGGCTAATTAAGTTAAGTGAGGTGCTAAAATAACACGCTTGAACTTTTTATCGTTTATTAAACGCCTAATGGTGCATTCAGACCAGAATCAAATTGACCGGAAGTCATTCATTTTCTATGGCAGCCAGCGTCTCTTCGCGGCGAGAAGTGGTGCGGCGAGTCTTGGGCAGAGTGGGCGTCAGAGGAAAGTTCAAGTGCGGGCAACATTATGGTAATGAGCTGTGATGCGGTTCAACGGCAACCTATTGGAGTATAGAAGTGCTCCGCTGGAGAACACAACCGTGTAAACTTTGGTTTCCACCAAACATTTGTTCCGAAGACAAAATGGAGGAGAAACAAATTATTGCCGTGGTGGGTTTTCCCGTAATATTCAGTCAGGTCCATAAATATTGGGACATCGACACAATTCTAATCCTTTTGGCTCTATACACCCCCACAATGGATTTGAAATGAAACGAACAAAATGTGCTTTAACTGCAGAATTTCAGCTTTAATTTGAGGGTATTTACATCCAAATCAGGTGAACGGTGTAGGAATTACAACAGTTTGTATATGTGCCTCCCACTTTTTAAGGGACCAAAAGTAATGGGACAGATTAACAATCATAAATCAAACTTTCACTTTTTAATACTTGGTTGCAAATCCTTTGCAGTCAATTACAGCCTGAAGTCTGGAACGCATAGACATAACCAGATGCTGGGTTTCATCCCTGGTGATGCTCTGCCAGGCCTCTACTGCAACTGTCTTCAGTTCCTGCTTGTTCTTGGGGCATTTTCCCTTCAGTTTTGTCTTCAGCAAGTGAAATGCATGCTCAATCAGATTCAGGTCAGGTGATTGACTTGGCCATTGCATAACATTCCACTTCTTTCCCTTAAAAAACTCTTTGGTTGCTTTCGCAGTATCCTTCGGGTCATTGTCCATCTGTACTGTGAAGCGCCGGCCAATGAGTTCTGAAGCATTTGGCTGAATATGAGCAGATAATATTGCCACATCATCAATAAATACAAGAGAACCAGTTCCATTGGCAGCCATACATGCCCACGCCATGACACTACCACCACCATGCTTCACTGATGAGGTGGTATGCTTTGGATCATGAGCAGTTCCATTCCTTCTCCATACTCTTCTCTTCCCATCACTCTGGTACAAGTTGATCTTTGTCTCATCTGTCCATAGGATGTTGTTCCAGAACTGTGAAGGCTTTTTTAGATGTTGTTTGGCAAACTCTAATCTGGCCTTCCTGTTTTTGAGGCTCACCAATGGTTTACATCTTGTGGTGAACCGTCTGTATTCACTCTGGTGAAGTCTTCTCTTGATTGTTGACTTTGACACACATACACCTACCTCCTGGAGAGTGTTCTTGATCTGGCCAACTGTTGTGAAGGGTGTTTTCTTCACCATGGAAAGAATTCTTCGGTCATCCACCACAGTTGTTTTCCGTGGTCTTCCGGGTCTTCTGGTGTTGCTGAGCTCACCGGTGCGTTCTTTCTTTTTAAGAATGTTCCAAACAGTTGATTTGGCCACACCTAATGTTTTTGCTATCTCTCTGATGGGTTTGTTTTGATTTTTCAGCCTAATGATGGCTTGCTTCACTGATAGTGACAGCTCTTTGGATCTGATATTGAGAGTTGACAGCAACAGATTCCAAATGCAAATAGCACACTTGAAATGAACTCTGTACCTCTTATCTGCTCCTTGTAAATGGGATAATGAGGGAATAACACACACCTGGCCATGGAACAGCTGAGCAGCCAATTGTCCCATTACTTTTGGTCCCTTAAAAAGTGGGAGGCACATATACAAACTGTTGTAATTCCTACACCGTTCACCTGATTTGGATGTAAATACCCTCAAATTAAAGCTGAAAGTCTGCAGTTAAAGCACATCTTGTTCGTTTCATTTCAAATCCATTGTGGTGGTGTATAGAGCCAAAAGGATTAGAATTGTGTCGATGTTGTTGCAATGGTAAGTTAGGACCCAAAAGCGATTTAACAAAAGAGTCTTTTAATGTCAGTTCAGGAAGCAATAATGAAAAACACAAATGTTCTCCTTCAGAGAATGACAGCGAACATAAACAACCCACAGAGAGGGCGATGCAAACAGAAGACTTCCTAGAGAACTTCAGTAGGCGTCACAAAGTAGCGGCCGGGGGTAGCAGTGAGTGGCGACTGGTCTCCCCAGGGAGGGCTAGGGTCGAGAGAAAACACTTAGCTGTATCCAGCTCCTCTCGCTGCGTCTGGCGAGCTTTGCGGGAGAAACTCTAGTGAGAATCCGACAAAGGAAGCAGCAAGAACAGAGAAAGAAGTAGAGAGCTAATCAGAGAAAAACGGGAACAGGTGGGAAGAGAATTAGCGAAGTATTCAGGGGAGATAAGGAACAGGAGAAAAAGGGAAAGGAGAAATGACCAAAGAGGGCAGCAGAGGGTGACAGAGAAAAGAGAAAGAACAGGGACAAGACATACCATGACAAAACAAAGACAAGACATAACAGTTACCCCCCTCAAGGAGCGCCTCCTGGTGCTCCCGAGGAGGAACCCTGGTGGCTCCGGAGGAAGTCATCGATGAGCGAGCGGTCCAGCACGTCCCGAGAGGGAACCCAACTTCTCTCCTCGGGCCCGTATCCCTCCCAGTCTACCAGAAACTGATGCCCACGACCCCGAGAACGCATATCCAGGATCCTGCGGACCCTGTAGATAGGAGCGCCCTCAACCAAAATAGGGGGGGAAACAGGACGAGTGGAAGAGCGCACGGCGGGTTTAACACAAGAGACATGGAAGACCGGGTGGACACGCCGAAGGTGGCGGGGAAGGAGTCGCACTGCAACAGGGCTAATGATTTGAGAGATAAGGAACGGACCGATGAAGCGCGGGGTCAATTTACGAGAGGCGGATTTAAGGGGGAGGTTGAGCGTGGAGAGCCATACCTTCTGGCCGCGGCAATATCTAGGGCTTTTAGTTCTACGCTTGTTAGCAGCTCTCACAGATTGGTCCCTATAGCGGCAAAGAGCGGACCGCACGCCCCTCCAGGTGTGCTCACAACGTTGGACAAAAGCCTGGGCGGACGGAACGCAGGAATCGGCGAGTTGAGACGAGAACAGTGGGGGTTGGTACCCAAGGCTACTCTGAAATGGAGACAGACCGGTGGCCGACGAATGCAACGAGTTGTGGGCGTACTCTGCCCAGGGGAGGTGCTCGGCCCAGGACGCAGGGTTACGGAACGAAAGACTGCGCAAGATGCGACCAACAGTCTGATTGGCCCGTTCGGCTTGACCGTTAGACTGAGGGTGGAAGCCGGACGAGAGACTGACGGAAGCACCAATCAAACGGCAAAATTCCCTCCAAAATTGAGACGTGAACTGCGGACCTCTGTCAGAGACGATGTTGGATGGGAGGCCATGAATTCTGAAAACATTCTCAACGATAATTTGTGCCGTCTCCTTGGCGGTGGGAAGCTTGGCGAGGGGAATAAAATGGGCCGCCTTAGAGAACCGGTCGATGACCGTGAGAATAACGGTCTTGCCCGCCGACGAAGGAAGACCGGTGATAAAGTCTAAGGCGATGTGTGACCATGGTCGAGAGGGGATAGGAAGAGGTCTGAGAAGTCCGGCAGGAGGAGAGTTCCCAGACTTAGTCTGCGCGCAGACGGAGCAAGCAGCCACAAAACGACGCGTGTCACGTTCCCGAGTGGGCCACCAAAAACGCTGGCGGATGGAAGCAAGCGTGCCCCGAACGCCGGGGTGACCAGCCAACTTGGCTGAGTGGGCCCACTGAAGAACGGCCAGGCGAGTAGGGTCGGGGACGAAAAGAAGGTGTCTAGGGCAGGCGCGCGGTGCAGGGGCGTGGGTGAGCGCTTGTTTAACTTGCCTCTCAATTCCCCAGACAGCCGATCCGAGGACACGTCCCTCAGGGAGAATCCCCTCGGGGTTCGCGGGGGCTTCTGAAGAATTAAAGAGGCGCGATAAGGCATCAGGTTTAGTGTTCTTGGAGCCAGGGCTATAGGAAATAATAAATTCAAAACGGGTAAAAAACAAAGCCCAACGGGACTGACGCACGTTGAGACGCTTAGCGGAATGAATATACTCAAGGTTTCTATGGTCCGTCCAAACGACAAACGGAACGGTAGCACCCTTTAACCATTGTCTCCATTCGCCTAGAGCTAAGCGGATGGCGAGCAGCTCGCGGTCTCCCACATCATAGTTACGTTCAGACTGTGACAAGCGATGAGAAAAGTACGCGCAAGAGTGGACCCTATTGTCAGAGGGAGAGTGCTGAGAAAGGATGGCTCCCACGCCTACCTCAGACGCGTCGACCTCGACGATGAACTGTCTGGATACATCGGGAGTAACGAGGATGGGCGCGGACGTAAAGCGGTTCTTAAGGAGATCAAAAGCCCTCTGGGCGAAAATGGACCATTCAAAACGCGTCTTGACAGATGTAAGGGCAGTCAGGGAGGAAGCCACTTGACTGAAATTACGGATGAAGCGTCGATAGAAATTAGCGAAACCGAGGAAGCGCTGCAGCTCGATGCGTGACTTGGGTACGGGCCAATTAATAACCGCTTGGACCTTGGCGGAATCCATTCTAATACCCTCTGCAGAAATGACAGAACCGAGAAAAATAACAGAGGAGGCATGAAAAGTGCACTTCTCAGCCTTCACGTAAAGGCGGTTCTCTAACAGGCGCTGAAGAACGCGACGGACATGCTGGACATGAACTTGAAGTGATGGCGAAAAAATCAGGATATCGTCGAGGTAAACGTAAACAAAAATGTTCAGCGTGTCTCTCAGGACGTCATTAATCAGTGCCTGAAAGACAGCTGGGGCGTTTACGAGGCCGAACGGAAGAACCCGATATTCAAAGTGTCCTAACGGAGTGTTAAACGGCGTCTTCCGCTCGTCCCCCTCCCTAATGCGTACGAGATGGTAAGCGTTACAAAGGTCCAACTTGGTAAAAAACTTGTCTCCCTGCAAGATCTTGAAGGCCGATGACATAAGAGGAAGCGGGTAACGATTCTTAACAGTTATGTCATTCAGCCCTCGATAATCAATGCAGGGGCGCAAGGATCCGTCCTTCTTTTTAACAAAAAAAACCCCACTCCGGCGGGCGAAGAGGAGGGGACAATAATACCGGCCGCGAGAGCTACAGATAAATAGTCCTCGAGAGCCTTACGTTCGGGGGCCGACAGCGAGTAAAGTCTACCCCGAGGCGGAGTGGTACCCGGAAAAAGCTCAATATTACAGTCATACGAACGGTGCGGCGGAAGAGAAGTGGCCCGGGACCGACAGAACACCGCCCGCAGATCGTGATACTCCTCCGGAACCCCTGTCAAATCGCCAGGCTCCTCCTGTGAAGAAAGGACAGAAGAAAGGGAGGGAATAGCAGACATTAAACATTCCACATGACAAGACACATTCCAAGAAAGGATAGTATTCTTAGACCAATCAATAGTGGGGTTATGCCGAACAAGCCAGGGATGGCCTAAGACTATAGGAGTGAAGGGTGACTGAAAAATAAAAAAAGAAATAGTCTCGTTATGATTACCAGAAACAGTGAGGGTTAAAGGTAGCGTTTCACGCTGAACCCTGGGGAGGGAGCTACCGTCTAAGGCAAACAAGGCCGTAGGCTCATCTAACCTCAGAAGAGGGATCTCATGTTCTCGTGCCCAGGTCTTGTCCATAAAACAGCCCTCTGCCCCAGAGTCAATCAACGCACTGCAGGTAGCGGATGAGTCGGACCAACGGAGATGGACAGAAAGGGTAGTGCAAGACCTCGAAGGAGAGACCATAGTAGTAGCGCTCACCAGTAGCTCTCCCCTTACTGGTGAGCTTTGGCTTTACCGGGCAGGAGGTAACAAAGTGGACAGCTGAACCGCAATAGAGACAGAGGCGATTGATGATTCTCCGCTCCTTCTCCTTAGCAGAAATGCGGATGCCCCCCCAGCTGCATGGGCTCAGAATCCACGGTTACGGAGGAAGATGGTAGTGCTGAGGAAGACATACCATGACAAAACAAAGACAAGACATAACAGATGTCCCAATATTTATGGACCTGACTGTATGATCTGTCCCTGTTTGCTTACAGGGATATCATTTGTATTTTTTTTAACGATGCGTGGACAAAGGTGTCTGAAATTGTTTGTGTGTCAGATGAGTTGATTAAGTGGATATTTTGGTTTATTTAATAATATATAAAAATATTTCTTGAGGATATACGCTACTTGTGATATGTCGGCAAACAGATACCGGTCGACATGTCTGGATGTTTTGCGGCCCCATTAAATATAGTTCACAAAACCAAGCATTCAGAATGAACATTGCCGCCTATTTCAACTACGTCAGAGCGTCCACGAATCTTCGATAGCGTTGTTGGCAGGGCAGCCAGGGCGAATTTTGACGCTCTCGCTGCCTCTGGTCTGAAGGCACAGTAACAGCGTTTGCTTAACGCCTACAGCGTTTAGAAAACGACGTTTCAAAGCATAATACAGCGATACAAAACACGTAAGTTTTGACACTTATGGCTTTCCATAGGGGTGTAGGATGTAGCGCCTGTGGGGTTGAAATGTTCAGCTGTGGGCTAGGTAGAACTCTGCGTGGATGCTGGAGGTGAGGAACACGCAGCACCAGCTGAAGCCAGAGTTTTGGCAGGTCCAGATATTTTTTTCGTTTGTCTCTATATGTAACATAGATTCATATTCCATACTGTATAATGTACAGTGGGTGGCGGTAATACTCCGGCCAAAAGAAGAAGAACACGGTGAGTTAGTGTCTTTGTAATATCTTAATAAATCGATAATTATTTGGTGAACGATTAATCTATATATTAATGCTTATTAATCTGCGTATTACTGAATCTATAGGTGTGTTTCTTGTTATTCTTATTGAAGCTTTAATTTTTTTGTTATGCTCTATTAAATAAAATATTATGTTGAGGACATTTCCATTACCCTTCAGATTGTGTTTTGTTAATGAGCTTTGCGATAAAGTCACTGAAGCTTTATATATATATATATATATATATATATATATATATATATATATATATATATATATATATATTTCTGAATAAAAATGGGTTGTTCCGTTTCATCATCTGAAATGTCCTGATGTTGAACACTTGTTGGCTACTGCAAATCGCTACTTTGCTCTTGTCATGACAATTTATGTCCTCTGTACACAAGAAAGAGCTTCTGAATGTATGACGTGTTTCCTGTGATTTTGATTCCTCTTTAGAAATACTGTGTAGGTATGCTACGTCTGTGCTGCATTAAAGCCTGTATTTGACATATTCTGGTAAATTATTATATTTGTTATTTTTTATTTTTATTTAAAGGTTAAGCCTCTCGTTTGACCAGTTTAAAGTAGTAGAAGTGTATTTATTATCCCCCTGATAATGGATATTTAGGGACTTTAAGAAAACCAGACAATAATAAATGTAGTACTAAGATAAAATGCAGTGGCTATAGAAAGAGCGCATTCTTCATCCCAAGTACTCTCCATACCCCAGCATTCCCCATATATGTTTCATAGCTCACCTGTGGCAATGAGGATTGTTTTCCTCATATTTACCACTCTACCAATCACAGATGAAAATTGAGTGTGTTAATTTGACTAAAAACTCACCAGGGGATTAGATGGAAAATTATCTACCTTTTGTAGAGCCATTCTTAAAGGGAAAATTCTCTCATCATACACATCTAAATACACGTATCAAAAGTATAGCTACAAGATGTAAACATTGTGCATGTTAATATGATTCACTTGCAAACCTTAATAGTGTAAAGGTAAATCCAATATTGATATTACAGGGTTTTGTTTTCATGACGAGAATGTTGTAATATCAGATCAAACGTTACACCGATGAGCTTCATAAGCAATTTGATCGCACTTAAATCCTGTGAACACTTGCCTTGTGGCTATACTTTTGAAATGGTGTATATATATATATATTAATGTTTATGGACTGGCCCCATTCACTACATTGCTGTGCTTTGGTGTGTCATATCACTCCACACTGTTTCGTCTCCCAAAATAATTTAAATTCTCAAATCAGTATTTCATGGACATATAATTGTCTAGAAGATAATGAAGTCAGTCAGTCAGTCATTATCACAAAATGAACCCTTTATGGTCCGTTTTATATATGTATTTAGGGTTTACTTAGCACAATTACTGGCTGTTTGTACATTATAATTTACGTATAGTTAGGTCCATTCAGTCCATTGTGATATTAATACAACATTTTATTGTAAGAGGTTTTGTTTACTTTAGTACAATGAACACCTGTGTTGGATTGTCCTGAAGCAAACCATTTGAGAACCACTGCCCAACCTCACACATTGGCAAACAGCTGCTAAATATAATCGGTATTTCAGATTTTACTTTTTATTATTATTATTATCACATAGGTCAATGATTGAGTGCCTCCTAAATAGATTCACAGTCTGAACTTTTGAATCGTATTAATTATTTTCATTGCTTACATTCACTAAGAGAGACTGCAGATGTATTTTACATGAATGAATCAGAGAAAACATCTCAGTTACATACGTAACCTCGGTTCCCTGAGACAAGGGAAAGAGACATTGCATTTATTAACGCATATTTGGGAGTGCCTTCTTACACGACCTAGTTGAAACCTCTCTACAATATTTCTTTGAACCTGTCCAGGTGCTGAAAGTCAGGCATCCATTGCACACCGCCCCCCAACCTGTGTTGGAAGCATTTTCCACTTTCTGCCTGATAATCTGCCCCAGCACGACACCTCATTAGTAAAAGGCAGGAGCTGTCCAAAGTGCTAAAGCAGCTATACAGTGGCAGGATATAATGATGCACATGCGCCCATGACGTCAAGCATGTTGTGGCACATGGCGCTTGAGCCAGCACTGAAGAGGTCTCATGTGTAAGAGACTTAATGGAATGATGGCGGATACCGCCGCCATAAACCCCAATGCTTTTTGAAACAGCTTCAGTGGAAGTTTTCTCCCTAGTTTGAACTGAAACAGACATTGTAGAAGGGCCTGAACGCACTCGCTCGTGAGGCGTAAGCATCTCTTTTAGATATATAAATATATAAATAAATATTTATATTTCACACTGTCTAAATAAAAATGTATTTAGTTTTTCTAAATAAATTAAGCCAACTTGGATGCACTTGGGAGTAAACATAGGGTGTTTAATTGTAACTCAGTGTTTCACCATGAGTTATCTAGCACTTTAATATGTAAAAGTATCTGAGTGAGGCAATTATCAGTGGAACAAAAGCCACCAGGTACTGACCACAGGGTCACAGTGTCATGTTCACTGTTGTCTTTTCTGTCATGTTCACTGTTGTCTTTTGTTTTTGTGCCTTTATGTTAAAGTTTAGTTTAGTTCCTGTTTCCTGTTTGGTTTTGTAGTTTCTGTTACGAATTGTGTGGGAAGGAGGAGAAGGCAGACGGGAGGTGCGGATCCAACTGCGGTTTTATTCAACAAGCACAGACAAACACGGGAACAAATGAAAAGTCCACGATGGGAAAAAAACAAACTCAAACACAAAATAACATACAGCAGAACAGTTAATAAAACATCCACGAAGGGTAAGGTTTCCATGAACGAACACGAATGACAAGAGTATGCTAACATGGGCACGAACATGAATACGTGAACATTCAACAATCGACAATACCTGAACAAAGAACCAGGGTTTAAATACAGAGAGGAACAAACAAGGGAATGAGGGACACCTGGTGGACACAATCAGGGGAACACCAATCATAAAAAGAAACAACAAAGGACTACAAAAACCAAACAGGAAACAGGAACTAAACTAAACTTCAACATAAAGGCACAAAAACAAAAGACAACAGTGAACATGACACACACCATATATTTGCTTCAGTGCATCACTGAAACCTTTAACCGCTGTGGTTTTGTATGTCACAAAGAAAAACATATATTCCGAGTAATGATTCTATAGAGTTTTGTGATGATAATGATCAAGCTGCTTTCATGTACTTACAGTTGAAGTCAGAAGTTTACATACACTTAGGTTGAAGTCACTGGAATTCATTTTTTAACTACTCCACATTTAATATTAGCAAACTATAGTTTTGGCAAGTTGTTTAGTACATCTACTTTGTGCATGACATGAGTAATTTTTCCAATTGTTTACAGACAGATTGGTTCACTTTAAGCAGCTTGGATTTTCCAGAAAATTATGATGCCTAATAGACAATTAGCTTCTGATAGGAGGTGTACTGAATTGGAGGTTTACATGTGGATGTATTTTAAGGCCTACCTTCAAACTCAGTGACTCTTTGCTTGACATCATAGGAAAATCAAAAGAAATCAGCCAAAAATTTATTTTTGGGACCGCCACAAGTCTAATTCATATTTGGGAACAATTTTCAAATGCATGAAGTTACCATGCTCATCTGTACAAACAATAGTACGTAATTATAAACACCATGTGACCACACAGACATCATACCGCTCAGGAAGGTGATGCATTCTGTCTCCTAGATATGAATATAGTTTGCTGCGAAAAGTGCAAATCAATCCCAGAACAACAGCAACCAATAATCCTCTCAGCAGTCCGAACTGTCCTCTGTAGTCTTCTGATGTCCGACAGTTATTGAAGTGCAGAGGACAGACTCAATGACTGCTGAGTAGAACTGTATCAGCAGCGCCTGTGGCAGGTTGAACTTCCTCAACTAGCGAAGGAAGTACAACCTCTGCTGGGCCTTTTTCACAATGGAGTCGTTGTGTGTCTCGCACTTCAGGTCCTGTGAGATGGTAGTGCTCAGGAACCTGAATGACTCCACTGCTGCCACAGTGCTGTTTAGTGTCACTCCGTCAGACCATCATGAGAGCAGCTTTCATTGGGACATGAGTACGGTGTTGACGTATTTGGCATATCTGATGGTGATAATGATGCCGTGTCCCCAGCAGCTTTCGGACATGGGAGAAAGGTTCATAGAGGATGTTGCAGCCCCTCCTCCCAGCGAGGGTGAAGAGCGTGCACACGCCACTGATAAGAGTCACACTGCGACATTACGCGTGCTCAGCCTTGAGTGGTCACCTCCTGTCGAGACGGAAAATTCTTGTCTGAATTAATGATTCCTGCACACCATCCGCCGTCAAAAACCATGGTTCGGAAAGCAGTGTCGTTCTTCCCTTCATTCCTCTGTCGTCCATATGGAGCTTACTGACACCTGCCGCATACCCATCTCAGCATGCACTCAGATCGGAGGGCTTGCTGTCCTCAAGAATATTTTAGCGTCTTTGCACTGTGATGCAAAAAGCACTCAGTCCCCAGCGGGAAGAATTCCCCTGGAAGTATAGTGTTTATAGAAATCTAGAGCTCCTGCCTTTTCTATTATGTTTTGACTCACCCTTCCATTGCTTGAAAAGCATGCGTATCTCATAGCAGCAGCTAGATTCTTCCTCTCCAACCAAACTCACCCACCGTGATAACGGTGGGTGAGTCGCATGGTGCGCTTCTGGGCATCTCAAGAGAAAAATAAAGCCACACTCCACACAAAATGCTTCCGTCTGTATGCGGTCGCATAGCACACATTTCTGAGCATTTGTCAGTGTGTTAAAAATGGTAGTGTGCGGTAAATCTCCTTGTGAGAGACACAAAAGGGGTTGTTCCCCATACGGTGCACAGGGAGAATGTCACAGCCATTATTGTCTCATCAAAACACAGAAAAACAGTGGGCTCCAGCCTATCTGCATCTTTGACATATGAATTGAGTCCTATTTGGGTTCTGCTCATAATGATCACATGCAAACAATTCTCTCTCTTGTGTTTGCATGCTCACAAACAATACCTTAGTGTACTTGTTAACTTTGGATCAAGCCATTCTTCACACACTGTGCACAAATGCTTACCAATGGTGAGGGGGGCTTTATCTCAATAAGTTTCAAATATTAAGTGCTAAAACTGATCAAACACAGGTATTCGATTAAATAGCCTTTTGTCCTTGACGGTTCCGTCATAGGACAAGTTTTTTCAGAATATGCTGTTTTTTTTTGTGGCAGCAGCTGCCGTCAAAACATTAGGTCTTTTACACATGAGACCTCTCCAGTGCTGCTCAAACACCACGTACCACATCATGCCTGGCGCCGGGGGTGCATGCACGTCACCGTGACTCGCTGCTGTCTGGCTGCTCTAGCACCATGGACAGCTCCAAACCTTTGTCAGAAGGGTGTTATGCTTGGTCAGGATTGAAGATGGAAAGTGGTGACCATGGATGCATCAATCACGGGTTGGGGTGCGCTGTATGAGGGACGTCCGGCTTTCGGCACTTGAGCGTGTGTGAAACGGTCATGGCACATCAACTGCTTGGAAATGCTAGCCGTCTTCTTAGCTGTGAAGGCTTTCCATTCCAACATAGTGAATCATCACATTCTGATTTGGTCAGACAATATGTCAGTGGGAGTGAACATAAATCACCACTTGATTGCTACCAATGATGAATCTGGCACAATGTCGTGTACATAAATCACCACTTGATTGCTACCAATGATGAATCTGGCACAATGTCGTGTACATAAATCACCACTTGATTGCTACCAATGATGAATCTGGCACAATGTCGTGTACATAAATCACCACTTGATTGCTACCAATGATGAATCTGGCACAATGTCGTGTACATAAATCACCACTTGATTGCTACCAATGATGAATCTGGCACAATGCCTCCCCATGTGAAGTGCATGCCATCTTCTCTCCCTGTACGCAACATATGTTCTAGACCGTCTGAACTGCTGAGCATAAATGCTGTCAAGCCAGGGACCAATGGCGGGGGAAAGGAGACTTGGGAAATGTTCAGCAAAGCAGAAGTCAACCTTTTCACCTCCACGGAGACAGCCCACTGCCCTCTTTGATACTCCATGTCCAAAGCCACATTGGGGTGGATGCCTTGGTCCACAAGTGGCTGACTAAGCACAAATATCTCCCCCGGTATGTCTCCTTCACTCTGTCATCAGCAATGTCCGAGTGGATGAGGAAATGTTTCTGTTGGTTGGCTCCTCTATAGGCAGACATGATCTGAACATAAAGTTCCTTAAGGGAGCGAGGCGCTTGAACCCCCCTTGCCCTGCTACGGTTCCAACATAGGAATTCAATCTGGTGCTGAAGACACTTACGAGCCCCCTGTTCGAACCATTGGAATCTGTTGAGTTGCATGTGCTCTCTCTAAAAACTGACCTGCTGTTGGCTCTGGCCTCAGTCAAATGGGTTGGTGCTGTTGGTTGACAATTCTTGTCTGGAAATCGGACCGAGGTTTTCGAAGGCCACCAAAAAGGCTTTGTGCCTAAGTTGCTTTAGACGCCCTTCAGGGCTCAAATAGTCCACCATACAAGCTTTCTCTTCTCCACCATCTAATGCCTACCTGTTATAATTTTAATACAGCTGCCTGTGTAGGCTTCTATCCAATTTACTAGAAGTCAAACACTTCCAATAAGAATAAAACCTCCCTCTCACTGGTTATGAAGTGGTTAAATTATACTGTGTATTATATGACTCATATACATCCTGAGATTAAGATTAACTCCTATCTATTTTTCACCATGTAAGGTTATTAATTTTCATACACACTTGAAGTCAAACTATAATAAGTCACCTCCCGACAGGCCCTTGACCTTTTATATACATATTCGTATATACAAGTGTGTATACACTGATGTATCTTAGGGTATGACGTTTTGAAGTGCGCCATGATGGGACTTTGTTCCCTAAAGCGTTTCACTGCAATGCCAAGTGAATTGAATCGATAGGGAATCTTTCTGGTTACTCATGTAACCTTGGATCTCTGAGATGAAGGGAACGAGACATTGCAAAACTTGGCCGCACTACTTCAGAGTTTCGAGGTATGATGCATTCTTGTCCCTCAATCAGAAAATTCTGAAGAAATGGTGACTGAACACCTGCTTATATAGGGAAAATGCACGCCTAAAAGGGCGGGGTTCAAATACCATTGCCATCAATCATAAGATTATGTTAATGTCTCATTCCCTTCATCTCAGGGAACCGAGGTTACATGAGTAACCGGAGACGTTTCTCACCGCGTCAATGAGAGGGTGCCAGGGGGCACCTTTGGCATCATAATGGAGATGCGGACAGCTTCTACACAGATGTCCAAATTGGATGCTTAGGGTATGAGAACGGGTTGTCATGTAATGTTTGCCTGTGACTCTTGGAAACAATACAGAATTAAACTCAGGTAGGACTTCAGGTTTGGGTCGTGTTTGTAATTAATGGAAAAATTAAACAGGTTTACTGAACTTGTTTTCGTGCACACGCTCTCACTCACAGACACGCGTGAATGCACGAGTTAGGGGACTTTCACACGAATGTGTTGTTGCACGCATCTGTTCTGTTTTCCCATTGTTTAACACATGCTGGACTTTGACATTTATACCACGTCTCACTTTTTCTTCAGTGTCTCGCGCAGTACTGGCATATTTTAAACACCATGTCAAGCTAAAAAGAACTTAAATTGTCAAAAACCCATGCCGAGACACCTGCCCTCTGTTTCATTCTTTGCATGCGTCTAGATTGTTTTAAGTGCAGTTGTCACAAAGATTCAACAATCAGAACAAGTTCAGGCTGCACAGAGGAGACTGTTGCATTGTTTAGTTATTTTCCAGATTGTTCTGCACCAAGAGGGGACTGTTGCAGTGTTTCATTTTATTCCAGATTTTTTTGCACCAAGTGATGTTTCAGCAAATAAATGGTAAATCAATGCTATTTTTCCCTTCTGCTCTAGAGTACTAAGGGGCTGCCGTGTCTTGTTAAGATTGTGAATGTTTTCTGTTTCAGTACTGTTTCTGTTACAGCCTATTGCAACAGTACTTGCTAGGAGAAGAAATTAGATAGTAAGTGATTTCAGGTCAGGTTCGAGCTTAAAATCTGACAGGTCGTTTGGGCAAGGTTTCATTTTAAGGCCCATGCAGACCTCTATCCCTTTCCCATTTTCTATGGTCTGTTTCTCTTTAGTGGAACAAGAAGTGTAGAAATCAGCATTGTATATTGCTCTGTGCTGGGTGTGGGAGCAGACCAGCCCTGCAGGTGGGGAAGGGATTTTTCTAGCAGCAAGCTCGAGTTTCACCACAATCTGTTTGTAGTGGAGATATGACATCATGGCAGTATTAGACTTATAGCTCTTCCCTGTCTGTTCTGTCCATTTCCTTTTATTGTGATGTAATATGCAAGTGAACTGATCTAAAACTTGTGTCCATCTCATAGGAAGTTCACAGACCTGTTTTTATAATATATTCAAGGTTCACTTTGTCATTCAGCATTTATAAATGTGTATCGGAGTGAATTAAATATAATTTTAAAGAAAGGCCGAAGGTGAAAAGGTGCACTTAAAGTATATGCAATTTATGACACAATACTGTCATTTTGAGTCATAATGAGGATGATTGTGAAATTCTTCTCATTTAAGAGAGTAAATGTGTGTTTTTATAATCTGTTCAAGGTTCACTTTGTCATTCAACATTTACATATACTTATCAGAGAATGAAATATAATTTTACAGAAGGGCAGACAGTTTCACAAAGGTGGAAAGGTACACATAAAGTATATGTAATTTTTGACACAATACTGTCGTTTTGAATCGTAATAAGTAAAACTTGAGTAAACAGTGAGTAAAATTGATTGGGTTGATGTGTGTTCGCAGGTCAATCTTATGATAATGATGGCGCATTCAACTGTAAGTGTGCAACCAGCCGCTGACAATGTGAAGCAAAACCAGTGGAGCAGTGGAGTGTGTGACTGTTGTGAAGACATGAGCATCTGTGAGTGTACAAATAAGTGTTGGAAAGAGGAAAGAAACTAAGAAATAGACTGATGTTTGTATATTTGTAAGATAAAAAATTAATAATGATGCATGATCCAGTGAGATTATAGTTGCATTGAAACGAGTGTAACTGCATTTGTAACATTCCATTCCTTTCATCCATTCACATTTAAATCAATAATCATCCAATCAAACTTGAAAGGATCCTGCATGGAGATGACTGAAAATATTTACATCATTGTTCCTTGAGCTTGTGAAGAAGACTCTCTCCACTGGATTTTATTTTAATTTCCAAAACTTTAAATCAACTGCATGACATAAGCCTACACTGTATGTGCGGGACCACTTTTAATGACATATGCAGGTCCAAACATTTCAGTTTTTTACATTTTATTTTATTTTGCTGCATTAGCAAAGAGTGCTTACTACATAGTATTTAATTTGCTGTTATGCCGATAAAATAAATTGTGCATATTTGGTGCTGAAGTGTAATATTGATCGCTAAAATAATAATTAAAATGAGTAGCCTACTTGTATCTGTGTAAACAACAAAAATAATAACCAATTATTCATCTGGAAGGATTTGTATGGAGTGTGAATATTTACAGTTGGTAGTACATTGCATTTAATACAATAATTTTCTTGAATGCAGGGGTTAAATTGAAATTTCAGAGGTGGGTGGTCTATATAAGTATATTCATAAGCCTGTATGGTATTTCATAGAATATCCACCCCATGTTATAAAAATCAGATGACAGCTGGTACAAGTTTATCTTCTTCTTGCCTGAGGTAAGGTGCCATCTTGCCTTTGAACATGCTAAACTATCCACTTATTTTATAATTTAAAAGTGGTCTAAATGCACATTCTTTATAGGTATACAGCTTTGCTACTGCAAATTGATCTCAGAAATGGATGCGCAATTGATTTCATACAGTATTCAGCCATTTCCACGAATTAGAGATTGGACCACAAGTGCAACGCGAGTCTATATGCGGTGGCGCGTTGTCTCATGCCATTCTTGAAAAGCTGCCTCTACAATGCGGAACTGACTAGAGAGAAGCATAATGAACTTGAAAAGTTTCTGAGCAGCTACACTTGTGAAATGGAGCTGGAATATGTGAAATGTGTCAAAAAAATATATGGTGTCAGAGCATAAAAGAAATAGAATAGACTGACAAACAAGCAAAGGTGCCATACCCTGCAGTTCGTTTACCCACCGCCTATGGTGAGAAGGCAAGGCCTGACTCTTCTGCTGCAGGGAATCAGTCTGCCTGACCCTCTCCCTGTTGCTGCTGAGCTTCTTACACCTGCCAGTGTTCGACCCTGCTGCACCTCCTTCGCAAACACAAAGGTAAGATCACACCTATATCTTGCCACAAAGCACAGTAGGCCAAGCTAGACTGAAGAGGCATATCATCTCAACGTCCCCGTAACCACAGCTGAGGTGGTTGGAACAAAGCTGGCAACCCAGAGGCAGCTGCTTCCTCAGCCTCAAGGCATTATGGGACCAGCCCAAGACCTTCCCATTGGACCCAGTCCTTCTGCTGCCATTTCATTTCTACCTTCTGCAACAGGACATCCACGTCAACCACGTGCATACAACAGGAGGGTCGAGGCAAATGCCTGGTCAGTTCAGGACTGAACATCGAGTCAGTCTGGGAGTTCATGAAAAGACAGAAGCAACTGCGACAGTGCTAATGGATAGAAGAGCTGTGGTGAATTCTCCAAGAAGTTTGGAAAATCCTGTCTGCCAACAACCAAGAAAAACTGTGTCCAGGTGTACCTAGGAGAATTGGTGCAGCTTTAAAGGCAAAGTTGGGCACGCCAAATATTAATTTAGCTTTTTTTTTTAGGTTTACTGGACTTTGTATAACATTAATTGATAAATGAAAAATATTTATGGCATTTGTTTTGAAGACAACCTTACTATGCTACATTTTTACTATGCTACATAGATATATTATTTATAGGCTTATATTATGCATATGTAAATATAATTTGTACATACATTTTTTTATTCAGTATGTAAAAATGTTTGTATACATTTAGTTTTTCTGTTTTACTGTTGTATAATAGTTCTTTACAGTTTATTTAATGTTAGTATGGTACTTGCTCATCATTTTACTGATTTGTTTTTGTTAAAATAAATGTTGTTATTGTTATATACTAGCTATTGGTCATTGATTTACACCGCCCTTTTTTAGTAACCAGAGCTCTTTGAGCCCATGTAATAAAACATTTTCTTTACTTTTGTATGTTCAGGCATATATATATATATTTGTGTGTATATATATGTTTGTGTGTGTATGTGCCAACCTGCATCTCATTCTTCTCACCACAATTGTACAGAGCAGTTATCTGAGTTACCGTAGACTTTGTCAGTTCAAACCAGCATGGCCATTCTCTGTTGACTTCTCTCATCAACAAGGCATTTCTGTCTACAGAACTGTTGCTCACTGGATGTTTTTTGTTTTTAGCACAATTTGGAGTAAATTCTAGAGACTGTTGTGTGTAAAAATCCCAGGAGATCAGCAGTTACAGAAATACTCAAACCAGCCCGTTTGGCACCAACAACCAAGCCATGGTCCAAATCACTGAGATCACATTTTCCCTCCATTCTAATGGTTGATATGAACATTAACTAAAGCTTGTGATCCGTATCTGCTGAATAGATAATCAGATTAGTTATCACTTTAGCTCTGACTGAGCTTGCAGCAAGAGACTGCTTGAACGGCATGGCGAGACTAACTTGCACAGGCTGTTTATGCATTGCTCCCATAAGCTCAAGAGGCACATGTGATGATGTTACTGCAAATGAGTCATCATGTAAGATGTGCAATCTCTGGCTTATTTATGTCCGACATATTTATATTTTGTTTCATCACAGTAGGGAAAAATAGTGAGCTAGGTAGTATAAACTTCACATGCATTTATCTGATCCACAGTTTCTAGTGCACCGTGTGGCACTGTTAAGTTTTGGTTCCGTGCGGTCCAGTGTTGCTCTGCAAACGTTATTCATTTTAGTTCTACAAGGTTTCTGTTGTAAGTTATATGCTGTTTTAATATTGGTTTCACGCATGCTATATATATGTAATTGTCATAGGATTCCCCAAGTGAGGCTGAAAAGTTGGAGGGTTGGTTGTGGTTTAAAGGTGGGTCAAGCTCATGTTTGGGATGGCCAGACCCACCCCCCGTGGAGCAGGACCTGTTCACAATTATGAAATGCATAAATAAATATGAGACAAACGTAGTTTTAAGGAAGTATTTATTTAATAAAATAAGAAGGGTTTACCAGTTTTTCATATAATTTTATTTGAAATATGATTAATATATATATATATATATATATATATATATATATATATATATATATATATATATATATATATATATATATAAAGAACATTTGGCAATCAGTCTATAGAGGAAAGTGCAAAAATAAGAATTTGTTATTGATAATTGAGTTGGTCAATAAAAATAATGGCATAAAGTTACACAGAGAAATATAAATAAGGACAGATTTCTTGAGCAGTACATAAATTCAACATATTATGTAAATTAAGATTGATTTGCTTATGTGGGAGCTTGATTTTAAAAGCAGATTTGTGCATGTGCAATGCAGTGATTAATAGGGAGCACTGATAGGGTGATGAGACTGGGAGGCCATACTGACAGCTTGTGTTGGCTGGTTAAAAGCTTGTGGCTGTTGGTGTGCTGCATTGACAGCAGGATTAATGACCACCGCGGATTGCTTTCGATGCCTTTAGCTCTCTCGCCATTTGACACCAGACGCACATAGTGCAACAGATCGCCACACAGAAGTCACAAAGTAATGAACCCTTAAAGAATAGAGAGATTTATTCACAAAATCATAGATTTTTTATTTTGACATGCCACTAAAACACCATCATAATTGTATATGTTGGTAACTCCCTGACATGTATTCTAACAGTTGTCATGACACAGTGCTTGCATGCTGTACATACCTTAATATGGTACCTCTCTCTCATTGTGCTCCTCATGGAGAGAGTAATAGGATTTGGGAAGCAACCAAACCCCAACTCCAGCAGGGGGAGACAGAAACACTCTCCAAAATCCTCACTGGTCTTACACATTAGGTAGCAAGGACACCACAAACCACAACAACCTGACATATACAGGAACAAAGTTGTCAGATGTTTGAAACATGCCATAATGTGTTACTTATAAATACATGTAGTTGTTGTAGTTCGAGAGGAGTTCATTTCTCCTCACTGGATCATGCATCATCATCATTTTTTATCTTACAAATATACAAACATCAGTCTATTTCTTAGTTTCTTCCCTCTTTCCAACCCTTATTTGTACACTCACAGATGCTCATGTCTTCACAACAGTCAAACACTCCACTGCTCCACTGGTTTTGCTTCACATTGTCAGCGGCTGGTTGCACACTTACAGTTGAATGCGCCATCATTATCATAAGATTGACCTGCGAACACACATCAACCCAATCAGGTTTTACTCACTGTTTACTCAAGTTTTACTTATTACGATTCAAAATGACAGTATTGTGTCATAAATTACATACATATTATGTGTACCTTTCCACCTTTGTGAAACTGTCTGCCCTTCTGTAAAATTATATTTCATTCTCTGTGATAAGTATATGTAAATGTTGAATGACAAAGTGAACCTTGAACAGATTATAAAAACACACATTTACTCTCTTAAATGAGAAGAATTTCACAATCATCCTCATTATGACTCAAAATGACAGTATTGTGTCATAAATTGCACATACTTTAAGTGCACCTTTTCACATTCTGCCTTTCTTTAAAATTGTATTTAATTCACTGCGATACACATTTATAAATGCTGAATGACAAAGTGAACCTTGAATATATTATAAAAACAGGACACAAGAGATGGACACAAGTTTTAGATCACAATAAAAGGAAATGGACAGAACAGACAGGGAAGAGCTACAAGTTTAATACTGGCAGCACCAGTATTAGACTTCAGTTCTGCCATGATGTCATATCTCCACTACAAACAGAATGTGGTGAAACTCGAGCTTGCTGCTAGAAAAATCCCTTCCCCACCTGCAGGGCTGGTCTGCTCCCACACCCAGCACAGAGCAATATACAATGCTTATTTCTACACCTCTTGTTCCGCTAAAGAGAAACAGACCATAGAAAATGGGAAAGGGATAGAGGTCTGCATGGGCCTTAAAATGAAACCTGAACCTGACCTGTACCCTGACCCTACCCGGCCGAATGACACCATCAGATTTTAAGCCTGAACCCGATGTGAAATCGATTACTATCTAATATCTTCTCCTAGCATGTACTGTTGCAATAGGCTGTATATTATGCAAGCATATAGGCAACATTCGTAACAGTCATGAAACAGTTAACATACACAGTTTTAACAAGACACGGCTGCCCCTTAGTACTCAAGAGCAGAAGGGGAAAATAGCATTGATTTACTGTTTATTTGCTGAAACTTCACTGGGTGCAGAAGGTGTCTCTGAAGCTGAAGAAAGTTGTTGCTGACTTAGAGGAGCTTGCTGTAATACGTTGATCGATTACTGCGATGGAAACAAAATTGTCTGAGTTGGTAACAAGAATCAGGAATGTCAAGAGATGGATCGATTATCTGGAGTCATCGGAGAGGAAATTAGCTGCTAATCTGCTAGCGACCAAAGTAGATTTGGAACACATTTGGGAATAACTGGAGAATTTGGAGAATCATAATCGACGAAACAACGTCCGAATTGTTGGAATTCCTGAGCATGAAGAAGGCAGAGATATGGTGAAATTCCTAGACGTGCTCTTCCAGAGTCTACTTAACATTACAGGCCATAAGCTGGAAATCGAGCAAGCTTGGAGATCGGCTGAGGGAGACACATTTTTTAGATCATCCAATAAAGATCTTGTGTTGTGTGAGGCAAGGAGTAAAGGAAAGCTTTCTTGGGAAAACCACAGCATTTTCTTGTTCCCAGACTTTGCAAATTTGCCAAGAGAGAAACGTGATCGATTCAAGGAATGCAAGAAACACTTTTTTGATGTTTCTGGCCAAACTGAGAATAGTTACTAAGGATGGCCACAAAATAATTACATGCCCACAGCAAGCATTTTCTTTCATAGAGACATTGGGGTGAGTAAATCATTTGGTGTTTCTCATGTGGCCCCCAAGTGAACTTGACTCGCTGAGCATACAACTCTACTATCTGAGGAAGCTGGGCACCATTTTCGTTTCTTTTTGTGTTGGTTCTGCCTAGCGGTTGGAATATGTTTTGTGGGATAACACTCCTTCAAGAAACTTTGCATCGACAAAGGGTCGCTTTTACACTGAAATTCCCGCCAAATTGAGAATAGATACTAAGGATGGCTGCAACATATTTACATTTTCTCAACAAGCAATGTCTTTCATAAAATCAATGGGGAAGTGAGTGTGATTCTCATGAGCATCCAAGTGGACTTGTCTCACTGAACAGTCACTTGATCATCTGAAGAAGCTGGGTGCCTTTTTTGTTTCTTTCTGTGCTAGTTCCGCCTAGCGGCTGGAATTTGTTTTGTGGAAGACCACTCCTTTGGGACAGTTGGGGATGAATCTGCTCATTCTATTTTAATAGTATTTTTTGAAGGACATTGGAAGGATTAGGTCATCTGCAGGGCTAGACTGGTAATCTGTCATGCCGGCATTTTCCCAGTGGGATGACACACTTTGGAGCTGATCAGGGGCAGACTGGCCATTGGGAGAACCGAGCGGGCCAGTGGGTTGGCTGCAAAACATGCCAAATGGGCCGTGATAAACTAAAATGAGCCGCTGCGTTATGCAGAATGGACACAAAACGGCACTGCGATGTGCAGAAAAGGACCGCTCAACAAGTTTTATCACAGTTGTCATGTAAAATCCCAGGCTGATTTCTCTGCTGCACTTATGAAACAGCCGGCTCACTGAACATTCGTTTGACTGTCCGAAGAAACTGAACGTCTTAATTTATAAAAAAAAAATGTGCTGGTTCCGCTAGCAGCTGGAATTTGTTTTGTGGATGAACACACATTCGAGAATTGTTTTGTGAAATAATCTACAGGTTATTTGTGTTTATTCTGCCTATTGGCTGGAGTTTGTTTTATAGATTATTTTCTGTTATGTTATTCTGTCTCACAAAATCTGTACAGAAGCACCAGACTTGAGCAATCCAATGGCAAAGTTGTCGCAGGGATTCTCGTAGGCATATGTGGCAGGGCGGAGGGCGGGGCCGGGTCGTGATTCCGCACACCCGACCCCTAATCACGCTAATTAGCCCTCAAGAGGGATAAAGGCCGACCGAAGACAGCAGTGCGACAGAGAGAGTGATTTAAGGACAGCTCTCCGACACCTGGGTGTGTGTGTCTTTTTGGTTACATTTATAATTAAAATATTATTTATATTATCATGCCGGTTCTCGCCTCCTCCTTTAACTTTAACCTCTTTAAAAAAAAGAAAAAAAGAACACAGGAAGGAGGAGGGATGCACCATAGTAGAGTCCTCGCGGCCTTTCCTTGTCTTTTTTTTAATGTTTTGTTAATTTGGCACAATCGCCGTTACGGCGTGTAAGTGCCACATTTTTTTGGGATTCCCTCCCCTTGTCCCCTCCCTCATCCAGATAGATGGGGATGACCTGCCGGCAGATGGGGCATGCCTGATTTTGGGGGTAATGAAAAAACGCACTAGGTTTTCCATGCAAACTCTTTCCATTACCATGAATGGGTAATTGTGAGTTGTGTTTTGCAAGCAGAGTACCATTCTTCATTTGGAATTTCTTCCCCTAATTCTCTTTCCCATTTATGCTTGATATAACTAGATATATTTTTTCTATTCTCCCTCATGGCATGATAGAGAAAAGAGATTATTCTGGGATTATTCTTTGTATACGAGTCAATTATCAACTCAAATCCACGTTCCTTGCTTTCTTAATTTCCCACTCAAAATAGTCCCGTGTCTGTAGATACTTATTTTACAAATTAATAAAAAACAAATAATTTTAGTTTAATTCTGCAAAACTTCGAAATTTCCTTTGCTCAACAAATATACACAATGCAGTTAAACCTTTAGTTACCCATCTCTTAAATCCCAAATTAATGCACCCTGGTTTAAATTGATTGTCAAATGCCACCCATCTCAACCACTTAATCAGATTTTTTAGGTTATACTGCTTGACTAATATAAATCATATCTGAAGTGTAATAACTGATATGTGATCTAGATTATTTCTTTATCACCGAGAAGACACTGTTTAGGTAAACCCTGATTTGCGAGTTCTATGTCTTTCCATTTAGAGGTATAGTTGGGGTTACACCAGCATACGCAAGGTCTAATTTGCGCAGCGTGGAAGTATTCCAGTAGAATTGGTAAGGCTAATTATCCTTTGCCAGCTGTAATGTTGTATATTTTATTCATGGTTTTTCCCCTCCCAAATAAATCTCAAAATCATCTTGTTCCAAGGCTTGAATTGAATCTTAGGAATCATTACTGGCAAAGCTTGGAAAAGATACAGTAATCTCTGGACAACATTCATTTTAACAACCTCTATTCTAGAGCTGAATTCCATGTGTAGAGTTGACCATCTCTCGAATGTCATCATTAATGATATTATAATTGCTCCGGTACAGTTCTGAATATTCTTTTGTCAGAATTACCCCAGGCACTTAATATGCTTTGCCTTCCATTTTAGATAATATGTGTGTCTGATTAGTTTCGATAGGAAGATATTAAATGGAAGACCTGTGTTTTCTAAGCATTTAATTTACATCCAGATAGTTTCCCATTGTCCTCCAAAAGATTCATAAATAGTGGAAGAGTAGTTTCCGGTTCTTAAAATCATCAGCAAATAACCCAATTACATGCTCTACTTCTCCAATTCTTATCCCACTCAAGCTCAACTGCTTGGGCCAAAGGCTCAATATAAAGAGCAAAACGGGTAGGGCTCAAACAGCTGCCCTGTCTTGTTCCCCTACTTGGGTTGAAAGTGGCTGTAAGATGCCCAATCACTTTGATTCTGACTATCGGTGCTTGATAAACTGTTCTAATACATTGTATTGACTTTCCATTGAAACCAAATCTTTTAAGCACCTGGTATAAAAAGGCCCAATTGACACTATTGAATACATTTACTGCATCAAGGCTCAAAATGACAGCACATTCCTGGTTTTGTCTAATATGTTTTAAAATATGTAACGTTCTTCTAATATTATCATGGGTTTGCCGGCTCTTCTTAATCTATTAGATCAGGAAAAAAGTTTCAAATCCTTTACAGATAATTGAGGTAAATAGCTAATAGTCCACATTCAGAATTGATATTGGTCTATACGAATCACAAAGTTCTTTATTTTAACCTTCTTTCAGGATTATTTTTATGACAACATCCCTCCACGATGGGGGGAGCCTGCCTTATTTGAGGGTCCAAATGAACAATCTTAATAGTATTGGTTTTAATTCTTCCCTAAACATCATACACCATTCCGATGGGAAGCCATTGCTGCCTGGGGACTTATTGTTTTTTAACCCACTAATTGCTTTCTCTAATTCTTCCAACATGATAGGTGAAGTGAGGAATTTGTTCTGTGCTGTTCCAATCTAAGGTAGATCTAGGATGTTTAGAAATGTTTCATCTTGGGGAACTAGTGAGCAGGTGATGGAGTCGAACGTGTTCGGCTGAGCTCCTGCCTAATATCTATTTTATAATAATTATCGAATCAGCGTTTTTTTAATATATATATTAACAAAACATCTCACAATATACTCAAATACACCCAGCAAAAGTGATGGCCATTTTCCTTTAGAGTAATGGCTTCTAATCTTCAAAAATACAAATACAGCTGATCCTCTAACTCCAGGCCCAACACCTCCTCGAAGCAGGGTTCAACTGCTGACCGGGCCCACACACTGACTCCTCCAAACATGGACCCAGGTGAAACATATATGGAAGATTTAAAATCTCAGATCTTATTGGCCTTAAAAGCAGACATCTCCTCTGTTATAAGGACAGAAATGAAGAATTCCCTCACCGAAGATTTTAACTACCTGAAAAGTGAGCTCCAGTCAGTCAGAACGGAGCTTGCCAATAATGCGGAAATGTATTCTACCACAGATTACAGAATACATGCTGTAAAATGTAATTTGTAACGTATCCCGTTAGATTACTCAATGTCAGTAACGTATTATAAATACTTTGGATTACTTCTTCAGCACTGGTAGATTATTTTTTACTTGTTTTGACAATAAAAACTCAGTAAGACAAAATACACATGTTAAAAATACATTCTCTGAAAAACCTAAATGTCATATTATTAAACTACAAATGAAACTATAAATGTCTTATTAAATGTATAAGTGTTTGCTTAAACATTATGAAAGTCATTTGCGATCAGTCTCCTGCCTTTCCAGGAGACCTGTTCATATTAAAGTCAATGACATGCATTTACATTTTACATTTAAACAAGATGTGTATGAATAATTACCAGCACTCTTGAAAATGTCCAACAATATTTATTTTAATGTTTTATGAAGATGAGAATGGTCTTTGCCAAAGCAAAACTAGGTTTTTTGTGGTTGTTAAAGTGTTATATTTGTTTTTTAGCACATTTATGCTACAGTATGTGATAATTAGGGTTGTCTGGATGGTTGATAGGTCATACAACCATTATACAGTGACTGAGCAGTACATTTGCCTTATTCATGAAACATGAGCAAAACAAATGTGTGTAAATGCAGTTTTATGTAAATTATCCCATTTAAATAAATGCCACAATTTACACAAAAATTGTTTTACTAACGATCTGCACATAATTTTGTTCTGCTCATTTTATTTTTATTTACTCTGAATGTTAGCATTTCTATGTACATTTTATAAGCATAAAATATAGTAGAGGTACATAGAGGTGAATAAGGCAGATTTACTGAATTTTCATTAAAAAAAGTGAAATCAAGCTTGAAATCAAGATTGTGCCTAGCGACTGCAATGGCAATGGCAAGATATACAGTGAAAATGAGTTACAGCTTGGAATGTTTTCACCCAAAACCAACTGAATCGCTTTAGAAGACATGGCTTTAACCACTGTAGTAGTATGGATAACTTTATGCTCCCTTAATGTGCTTTTTGTAGCTTGAAATTTCGGGCCACCATTCACTTGCATTGAATTAACTTATAGAGCTGAAATATCCTTCTAAAATCTTTCTTTGCGTTCTGCAGATGAAAGAAAGGCATACACATCTGGGATGGCATGAGGGTGAGTAAATGATGAGCACCATCACTCAAATAAGTTGCCATGGGTTTAATGAACTGTTCCGTAATTTATACAATTTACGTGTACTATTGATACTTAAGTACATTTAATATCAGTTACTTTAATACTTTTACTTAAGTCATTTTCTCATGAGCTACTTTAACTTTTACTTGAGGCAATTTCCATTAAAGTATATTTACTTTTACTCAAGTATGATAAATGCATACTTTATACAACACTGGCAATACGTCTGGTTCTCACCCTATCATCTTACCTGCTGCCAAAGATATCTGTCGAGTCATGTTTGGAGAGAATTTCAGAGGACATTCTTTTCTGTTGGTCTCTTCCAGCGCACACAACTGGCGAGGCATTGATTGAAGTTTTGGATGGGTATATACGGGATGCAGGCATGTCATGGGATAAATGTTATGTGTTGGGATATGCACAGTCGGGCAGGGTTAGCGGTCTGGTCACTCGTGTCCCTTTAGACAAGTGGACCCACTGTATGATTCATCGCAAATCTCTCGCATCAAAGCCAATATTAGTTGTGCCTGAGTCTCTGGAGTCAGTTTTAAAGCAGGCAGTGCAAATGGTCCATTTAATTAAAGCACGGCCATTAAATGCACGCTTGTTTTCCTAGCTTTGTCAGGAAATGGGAACCGAACATGAGCAGCTCCTATTTCACACTGAGGTTCACTGGCTCTCCAGAGGTCGGGTTTTACACCGCCTCTACGAATTGTGTTCAGAGGTGAAGATGTTTCATGTCGATGCCAAGCCCGACCTTGCGCGTTACCCGGACGACCCCCTGTGGTTAGCACAGTTGTCATACCCAGTAGACATTTTCGACAGGATGAATTTATTGAGCACATCGATGCAAGGGAGAGATGTCAATATATTGCTTCTTTCAGACAAAGTCAGTGCATTCGTTGGCAAATTGGATCTTGGCGTGATCGGCTGATTAATACAAATGTTGACATGTTTCCCAACTTTGCTGCCCATGTGCAAGAAACAGGGATAAATGTCTCTCCTTTGATTAACACAGTCGCTCAACATGTTGAAGAACTAAAACAACAATTCCGCCGTTACTTCAGTGAGGATTTCAGTTAATTTGCATGGGTCAGATGTCCCTTCAGTTGCCCAGGACAAGACCTTTCAGTTGACATGGAGGAGCAGTTAGTCGAATTAAAGAGCGACACCTCTAAAGCTTGTGCTCTCTGCCCTCGTTTTGGTTGAGTGTGATGACTGAATATTCTCTGTTGTCTAACGCCACAGAAAAATTACTTCTTCCATTCGCCTCAACTTATCTTTGCGAGGTCTGGTTTTCAAAATTGACTACTTTGAAAACAATGTACCGAAATCGGCTCCAGGTGGAGGATGACATCCGACTTGTGCTTTCCAACATTGAACTGCGAATTGTGCTTGTAAAAAGAATCAAGCGCAGGTGTCCCACTGATTGATTTAACATGTCATGGCTATGCGCCCTGCGTCCCAATTCGCATTATTCGTATGCAAATGTTTTTAGAATGGAATGCAAAGTGTTTTACATGTAAAATAATACACATTATTACAACCTAGAGTTCTCTTGTTCTAAGTAAGTATATAGTGTTCAGAAATATTTTTTAATATTTAAGCACATGTTTCATACTTGTCCGTAATATAGTTTTATAAAAGTCATAAACAAATCATAAAAGATGGAAAGTAATTAAAAAAGTATAAAAATGCAAAAGTCAAAACAAATCCATCCATCCATCTCAGATTATAGACAAGGTTATATAGATAGATTTGAAATAGAATAGATAATCGTTATACCTGGTCTCCTCCAATACGGGGGATCTCTTTAAGATGTTTAGCATAAGTTAATTATATTGTGATGCTTTCCAGATGAAACATTTTTATAGCTAATGTATTTTATAATGAACTGTCAAACACAAAGCAAACCTGATAATGAATTACTATTACACAGACATATAAAAGCAAGACTGAATCTATAAAACAAGATAAATAACGATGCAAAATAATAATAATAATAAAATAATAATATTAATGATAATACAAACCTATCGAACAGCGTTGCCAGGAGCTTGGTCTTCAGAGGATGTTGAGTGGTGCATAGATGCAAACGGTCTTTATCATACGTCCGTGTTCGCAGACCGGAAACTTCGATTAAGCCTTTGCTTTACTTTCGGCTGACACCGCGCGCGCTCGCGCCACTTATTCTAGAGGCGTTTATACTTGACGCGCCCGCCGTTGTACTATTCTGTGAAACGACAGTGGGAAGCCCAGAGGAAAATAACATCGGAATCAGAAGAATGTATTAGTGAGAAGTAGTTTGCCAGTCAGACGCAACTAAAACATTTAGGCTACAATAATCTTTGTAATAAAGCATTAAACTTCAATCTGGGTTAGTTTTTATTCTATATTAAGGCACCGGACAAATACTTGTATCATGCCTTAAAATGCTAATAAAATATTTATTGACCGTACTCCTATAAATGTATACATGCATAGAGATATTGCTATCAGGGATCTGCCCAGAGAGGGGCTCAAGTGGAAAAAATGGGCACTTCTCATAATTATTTATTTTAAAAAAAAGTTTTAAACAAAACTTTAAATATTATTACCACAACTCTGACTTCAGTATCAATTTATTTTAATTCCCTCACTGTCTGGCAGTTATAATAATCAGTTCACACAGAGACTATGGTCTTCTTTAGTATTCACTGGGTTTATCACAAGAGCAGGCCACAGCAAAGGAAACTATGCCACAATGTTTTCAATGCTACTAGTTTCAAGTATATATCGTTTATATATACTTGTAGTACATAGTAGGACATAGTTTCACTAATAATTTGTTTATTTTGCACAAGGCAATACATCGTTTGAATTATTTTGGCGTTATTGGAATGCATAACATTTCAAAATCAACAAGCATCTTCACACTAAACTGCAAAAGGCTGTTGCTGCTATTTTGTTAATTTTACTGGAAAAAACACAGCAAAAAATGATTGACAAAATACAAAAGTGAAAATATTACAAGGTCTTGAACTGAAATAATATAGTTATTTTGTTTATCCTATTCACCTGCAGTCCCTTGTCAAATGTTTGCAAATTAGCGCATTTTAATTAGTTAACGACTAATTTGCATATCAATGTGGCTATTGTGATGACATTATTAGACACAAATTTGACTGTATTCACCGGTAGTGTCTCCATTAAGTACAGTACATTAGCCTGTATGGCCATTATATATTGCCTTAGCTAAACTTTAGCTAACTTAATACATTAGCTAGCAGCTCATGAGTCATGCATGATAGACACAAGTTAACTATATTTATCTTTTGGATATTTAGCTATAAAGTTGAGGCACTGGTAGCTTAGTCTTTTGTTCATCACCACTCACCTCCACACTAGCCAAGAACAACACAACTGGGATAGGAGCTGGGAGTGGCTTCTATGTGTCTGATGTCGATGTGTGCTGCACTGGTGTGCGGAGGGAGAGAGGGAGGACATCGGAACTCAAAAAAGTGTCATCTCCTGACCTGATATTTAGATTTTTTATTCAATAAATATATTTGTTTGACAGGGAAGCAGTGCGTAAACAGGAATATATATATATATATATATATATATATATATATATATATATATATACACACACATTCATTAATTTAAAAAAAGTAAAGAAAAAAAAGCACACCATAAAAAAGGAATTGTTCTCTAGGAAGAAAAAGGGCAGGTGCTCAAGCCCAATTTGATGTCTCTGTGTGCACGTGCCTGACTGCTACAGTATTACATTTTTTCACACAAACTATTAAAAACAATTTAAATCTAAAGAGCAATGCTACTGTCTCTGCGATATTCATTGTGAATAAGGCACCTCTACTATATGTTATGCTTATAAAATGTACATAGAAATGCTAACATGCAGTGAAGTGACTGAGCAGTAAATTTGCCTTATTCATGAAACATGAGCAAAATAAATGTGTGTAAATGCAGTTTTATGTAAATTATCCCATTTAAATAAATGCTACAATTTACACAATAATTGTTTTACTAATGATTTGCACATAATTTTGTTCTGCTCGTTTTTCATGAATAAGGCAGATTTACTGCTCAGCCACTACTCTGAATGTTAGCATTTCTATGTACATTTTATAAGCATAAAATATAGTAGAGGTGCCTAGAGGTGAATAAGGCAGATTTTCTGAATTTTCATTAACCTGTGTTATTTATTTATGCCCTCAATGTTTTTTGGCAATGTAAAAGTCTTAAGAACCTTTGTAATAGGGACTTGGGTAGCTCAGCAAGTATAGACGCTGACTACTACACCTGGAGTCACATGTTCAAATCCAGGGCATGCTGAGTGACTCCAGTCAGGCTTCCTAAGCAACTAATTGGCCCGGTTGCTAGGGTAGGTAGAGTCATGTTGGGTTAACCTCCTCGTGGTCGCCATAATGTGGTTCTCACTCTCGGTGGGGCGTGTAGTGTGTTGTGCATGGATGGCGCAGAGAATAGCGTGAAGCCTCCACACGTGGATCCGCGGCAACGTGCTAAACAAGCCATGTGATAAAATGCTCGGATTGACGGTCTCAGACACAGAGATTCCTCCTCCACAACCCGGATTGAGGCAAGTCACTACGCCACCACAAGGATTTAGATTCTTGCAAAAATTAACCATGGTTTCAGTACATAAACTATAATTTAACTATGGTATTTAGTTAAAACATAGTTACCACCCAATTAACCATGGTTACTACTACAATTTTACTGTAGTAATATGCCTTTGTTAGGTACGTAGCCTTGGTTCCCTAAGACAAAGGGAACAAGACATTGCATTTATTAACGATTATGGCGAGTGCCTTCTTATATGACCTTGTTGAAACCTCTCTACAATATTGTAATATTGGCTATGGTGTTTGAGCCCCGCCTGTTTTGGCACGAAGATAATATTGCCCGAAACACTTCAGAATTCATCCTGCTGCTTTTGTCAGCAGTCACATCATCAATAAATACAAGAGAACCAGTTCCATTGGCAACCATACGTCACTCTGGTACAAGATGATCTTTGTCTCATCGGTCCATAGGATGTTGTTCCAGAACTGTGAAGGCTTTTTTAGATGTTGTTTGGCAAACTCTAATCTGGCCTTCCTGTTTTTGAGGCTCACCAATGGTTTACATCTTGTGGTGAACCCTCTGTATTCACTCTGGTGAAGTCTTCTCTTGATTGTTGACTTTGACACACATACACCTACCTCCTGGAGAGTGTTCTTGATCTGGCCAACTGTTGTGAAGGGTGTTTTCTTCACCATGGAAAGAATTCTTCGGTCATCCACCACAGTTGTTTTCCGTGGTCTTTCGGGTCTTTTGGTGTTGCTGAGCTCACCGGTGCGTTCTTTCTTTTTAGGAATGTTCCAAACAGTTGATTTGGCCACACCTAATGTTTTTGCTATCTCTCTGATGGGTTTGTTTTGATTTTTCAGCCTAATGATGGCTTGCTTCACTGATAGTGACAGCTCTTTGGATCTGATATTGAGAGTTGACAGCAACAGATTCCAAATGCAAATAGCACACTTGAAATTAACTCTGTACCTTTTATCTGCTCCTTGTAAATGGGATAATGAGGGAATAACACACACCTGGCCATGGAACAGCTGAGCAGCCAATTGTCCCATTACTTTTGGTCCCTTAAAAAGTGGGAGGCACATATACAAACTGTTGTAATTCCTACACCGTTCACCTGATTTGGATGTAAATACCCTCAAATTAAAGCTGAAAGTCTGCAGTTAAAGCACATCTTGTTCGTTTCATTTCAAATCCATTGTGGGGGTGTATAGAGCCAAAAATATTAGAATTGTGTCGATGTCCCAATATTTATGGACCTGACTGTATATCCAGTAATTACCAATTATTGTGTTTTATCCACATTTATCACAACTGCACTCAAAGAGATGACAGCACTCAAAAAGGGCTTTTATGTGCTCTTGGTATGTGCAAGGCCTCATTAATATACAAAGAAAAGATTAACGGTGATAAAATTGCTCCTTGTGGGGCTCCTGTGTTTAAAATTGTTGTTCCAGACATGTTGCCATTAACAACCACTCTTTGTGGACGTTTAGAAAGGAAATCTTTAATCCACCAAATAAATCGCCCGTTAACCCCCAAATTAATCAATCACCGAAAAAGAATATGGATCATTGTTGTGTTAAAAGCTGACGTCAAGTCTAAAAACAAAATCCTAGCGTAGTTTGTTGTACATGTTCAGCAACTGAATTATATAAAGTTAACTGCATCATCAGTACCTCTAGGTTTTCTATATGCAAATTGCAATTGATCTAGAAAGTCACTCACAGAATTCATTAAATGACCCATGATTACTCTTTCCATGCATTTTCCCAATACAGATGCGAGGGCAATGGGTCTAAAATCCTTTAACTGTTTAGCTCCTGTTTTTTTGGTTTGGGAACAACAGTAGATATTTTCCATAAATTTGGTTCTGTTCTTGCATTTAACAAAAGCTGGAATAGTTGGGTAAAACCCCAGTCAATTGATAAATACAGTCTTTCAGTACACCCCCATTCAGCACATCAGGTCCAGGTGCCTTATTAGGCTTAATACGAGACAAACAATATGCAATCTCATATTCTTTCAGGGTAATATTCTCATATAAAGGAATTTCAGAGCAAACCCTAATAGTTATACATTCACCAGTATCAAACCTACTAAAAATACATTTAAATCATCTGCAAAACATGCATTATATGAAGGAGTGGGGTTAATTTTCTTCCCCTTTCTTCCCATCATAAAATTCAGATCCTCCAATGCCTGCTTTGCATTACCCTTAAAAATGTTATTCTTATATTCAAGTTTAGCACTTTTAATTGTCACCCCAAGTTATCTATTGTTCTATCTATCAATTCCTTATCACCCTTCAAAAAAGCCACCCTTTTCTCATTAAGGCATAATTTAAGATCTTTAGTAAACCACTTGTTATTTGGGTATATACATACTGTTTTGGTTTGAACACAATTGTTCTCACAAAAATTTAAATAAGACGTGATAGTGTCTGTAATATCATGAACATTGTCGCATACTTGAAAAATCAATTGCCAGTCTGTTTGGTCAAAGCAATCTCTCCAATGCGCTTTGCTTTGTTGAATGAAATCCATTACACACCGCACCCCACCTATGTTGTATACGTTTGAGGTCAGCACTTTCTTTCTGAAAAATGGACACAGCATAACACCTTGTTAGTAAAGGGCTGGCGCTGTCCATGGTGCTAGAGTAACCACAATGCACAGGAAAATGAAATTACTTCAGTGGTAATGTTTTTTTTTTTGTTTGAACTGAAACCGACACCGAAGAATGGTCTGTACATGCTCGTTCATGAAGTGCACACGCTTAAACTCCTAGAAAGGAGATTTACTGTCTGGGAGATTTACTGAAAAGTGTGCTTTTCACCAGTTGACATTAGACCAGATTTTCCATATGCAAAGCAGTAAGTCTCTGTGTTCAGTCAGTAGTGCCTCTTATTGGCTGGTCATAACCAGTCGCTGAGGTAATTCAAAACACACACCATTCATTTTAAATGGGGCGAGTGCTGCATCTATGCATTTCATGAACATGCGGGGAGCCAGAGACAGACTGAAAAGAATGACTTAAAATTGATACAAATTTCCCTCAAATGCAAATCTAAAAAGCCACCTGTAATGTGATGCAATTGGTTCATGAAGTACATGTCATTTAGATCTATTAACGCAAATAAGTTAATCACAAATCAGTCCCGAGTATGGATGTGCAATAAGATCTGTTTCCGAGTAAACATTATGAATGGGTGCATCACGAATATGTGAGGTAGGCGCTGATATGGCTGCTTCCGTTTGGACCATGGCTTGCGTGGCCTCACTGGTGGCGTCAGGGCCGGCACTGAGGCAGCATGTATGGGGCTTTTAGTCAGGTGCTGGCTCGAAAAAGAGGGCGAACCGGCTGATATACTCATAAAGTGTTTCATAGCCTGTGATTGCTGCTGGGTCTTGACGTAACACTCAGCAAATGTAATTACAGAGCCACCAAAGAGGCCTTCAGGAGACACTGGAGCATCCAACAGAGTGGCTTTTTCATTATCAATAATTTCTGTGAGGGTTAGCCATACATATTGATCTAGAACTACCATGTTGCCCATGGACTTTTCAATGGCCTGACAGTGAGTTTTGTGGCAAGTCTACAGGTCTGTAGTGGCGCGGAGCTCTGGATCAAAGCCTTGCTTGCCTATTTGCTTGAGGAGCTAGGCTTGAAATACCTGGAGCACCATCATTGCATGGAGTGCTGAACCAGCTTGGCCTGCTGCTGAGTAAGCTTCTCCAGCCAGTGTGGACGTCTGTAGACACGGCTTGGAACGATGTATGGGGCGTGATTTCCACGCCCTGTTTCTCGCTGGGCAGAGGTGTGCCGTTACCGTCTCCTCCACAGAGGGTAGTTGGGCATAACCATTATCTTCCCTACATTAGAGAGGATGGTGAGAGCCTGCTGAGAAGGGCACGCATTAGGACTTCGACAGTCAATGGGGCAGATTTGCAGAATGCGGGTGCTTGACGGTGTCCGGACTACAGAAACCATTCATTGAGGTGAGACTGTTCAGGTTCCTCTGGGGAAGACCACTCGAGGTTAAGCTCTTCGATTGCCCTTGAAAGGACACAGAACTTCTCCCTGTCAGTGGCGTGTGCGCGGCAGCAACATCCACGGACCAGTCGCCTGATCCAGCGAGAGACATCCCCAGCATCAGAACCGCTGAACGAGACAAGGCCATGTGCTCTTTCAGAGGGCCGGAGCTCATCTCGCACATGGCGTATCAGCAAAGATGCGCCTCATTGAGATTGAGGGGCTCGCGGGGCTTGTGCCGGCAAGAGGACCACCTCAAATTCATCCTGCTCAACCTCGCGACCCCGCCATGCCTCCTCATGTGAATCCTCGGGTATCACAGAAGAGGCTGCTGGGAGGGCTCTGAACGAGGGCGATTTGCGATCAAAGCATCTTGAGACTCGTGACTTTGCAGTGAGGAAATTGGTCTCCATGAGAGCAGACTCTGCATGGATGTGGCCCAGACAGTAAATGCAGCTCTCATACTGATCTGATGGCAGGATGTCCCTCTCACACAAGGAAATATTTTAGGACATTTTTAAAAAGACGTGAGCACGTAAGCGACTCTTTTAGATATATAAATATTTATATTTCACACAACACACAATAGCTTTGTAAGGATACACAACACCTGCAGAAGCACTGTGGGGAATCAGGATGATGAGGTCTGTTCACCAGTGAAGCGTCCAGCGTTGAGGCGGAGTGATGTTCGCCGGAGCACTGTAGGGGAGCGAAGAGTCTTTTCGTTGCTGTGAAGATTCTGCCAACTGACATGTGTATTTCGATGCCGAAGGGTAGAGGGCTTCTAGACTAGAGATGATTGCTGTCTTGAGGGAAGAAATTCTGAGGAAATGGTGTTTGTGTACCTGCTTTTATAGTGGACAGCTTTGCGTTAAAACAGGAGGGGCTCAAACACCAAAGCCAATATTACAATATTGCTGTTATTGTAGAGAGGTTTCAACTAGGTCGTGTAAGAAAGCACTCCCCATATGCGTTAACAAATGCAATGTCAAGTGTACTGAGTTATAAGGGAACCATGGTTTCTTAAAGCCCTGACCTCAATCCGAAAAAAAAATAAAAAATACTGTTGGCAGAACTGAAAATGTGTGTGCAAACTAGGAGTCCTACAAATCTGATTCAGTTATATGGAGGACAAAACATGCCAAAGTAATAAATAAATACATAAATAAATAAATGTAATAATAAGAAAATAAAGGAATAAATGTTTTGATAAAACAAATATAATTATTTTTTAATTAAAGTTATTCCTGAATTTATTTTTGTATGACTTTTTTCCTTTATTTATTATTTTCTCTTTTTATTTTTATTCTTTAAAACTTTTTTATTCTTTCATTAGTTTTTTTTATTATTTATTTATGCATTCATTTATTTTTATATTGATTTATTCCCACATGTATTTATTTCTATATTTAAATATTCCCACATTTATTTTTGTATTTATTCTTACATTTCTGTCTCTTGTATGATAATGATGTGGGCGGGTCCTGCTCACCATTGGTTTATTGTAGATTGAAGCGTGTGCTCGATTACTCTTGACTTGTTTTGATGTGACGTCAGGTCATGGCCATATTGTGTAAACTAAAGCTGTTTGTGGGGCTAAAAACATAAGAGCTTAAGACAATCCAAGATTTATTGGTTATACTACAATCACAAAATAAATGGGGAGCTGTTTCTAAAACAAATCCACAAAATGAGCAAGTTTCATAAATTATATGATTTAACCTTTATGCTTTTCTTTTTTTTTTCTGTGTATATAACTTCATATTTTGATGTCCGCAAATCCATAATATTGATTTCTGTTGTTATGATTGTTCATTGTAAAAGATACAACCATGCTTCATTTCCCTGATCGTTTATGTATGTATGCATCTGCAATAAAAAAATAAAAAAAATCAAGAGAGTTGCGCAACTTGCGAATGAAATCGATAACCACACATCAAATGACTGTTTCATTTAGAGTAGAGGTGCTTATTGATGTTTTAGGAGAGCTGTAGGCCGGTATGAATGTCGAAGCACATCCTGGTTGTTAAACTCTCTGCAAAACGTTTCCCTGCATATTCAAAATCTGTGCGAGTCAGAAGGTGCTGAGGTGGGACGTCCATCTGCTTCCGATAAGTGCTATTGAGCTCTTAACCAATGATGCACTGGAGCTCCACAAGGACCGCCTCCCTCATTTACATGTTGCACACAGAAAAGTACAAATAAATACATTAATAAATAAATAAATATATATGGGAATATATAAATATGGAAATAAATATATGTGGGAATATATTAATATAAAAAATAAATTAACACGTAAATAAAAAATATGCAAAATAAATGAATAAATAATTAAAAGCTAAAAATAATAAAAATAAATGTAAAAATAAATATAGAAAATAATAAAGGAAAAAAGTCATACAATAATAAATTCAGGAATACATTTAATTAAAAACTAATTATATTTGTTTTGTCAAGACATTTATTCCTTTATTTATTTTTTTATTATTATATTTATTAATTTATTATTTATGCAGGTTTGGGCCTCCATAAAGTTACACCAGTCTGGAGGAATGGGCCAAATTTCCAGCAACTTATTGTGAGAAGCTTGTGGAAGGCTACCCAAAACTTTTGACCCCAGTAAAACAATTTAAAGTCAATGCTACCAAATACTAACAAAGTTTATGTAAACGTTTGACATACTGGGAATGTGATGAAAGAAATAAAAGCTGAAATTAATAATTCTCTCTACTATTATTCTGACATTTTACATTCTTAAAATAAAGAAGTGATCTTAACTGACCTATGACAGGGAATGTTTTCTACGATTAAATGTCAGGAATTGTGAAACACTGAGTTTAAATGTATTTGGCTACGGTATATTTAAATTCTGGCTTCAACTGTGTGTATTTCAGGTAGGCATAGGCAAAATCCTAAGAAAGATAGGTGGGAACTACACTACTGTCCAGAAGCTGTTTCTCTGATTTTCTATCATTACCTCTACAAAGCACTGATCCCTCTTGTTTGAATGAGCCTTGTGACAGCACAAGCACTTGTCTGCTTGTGTCTTTCTGTATGCATGTTGTTGTATTATACATGCAGAAGAATTGAAACTACATGATTTGAATCTAGGATTTACCCTTTTAATCTTGGAATTCCTCAGCATCATAAAGTAATGGACCTCCTGAACTTTTCCTTGAAAGGTTTCCAAAAGACCATCAGATTAGCACGACTCGAATACGAAGACATTTCATATTAATCCAGGATAATTTTAAACAAAGTCACAGTACTTTACCGATTTAGCCTTCTAAAATGTACAGAATGCTTTTAAATCCACGATTTATACAAGACCTAGACTTGCTAGGTAATCCTGAAATTTTCTTTGAACTGTTGTAACTTGTATAACTGAAAAATTAATGATTATAGCATGATGTACCTCTTTAAAATGTGTGTAATGTTTCATCCATGTTGGATAACCAAAGAATTAACCAGTATTATTTTGTAACCAGAGATTTTCATGTTTTGTTACCTAGACGCATAATATCCATAAAAAAAAACATCATGTTTAGTATGTAAGCGTTTGCTGGCGTATGCAGAAAAAGCTGATGACAACGAATATGTCTCTTGTACCATTCTCAAGATATAAAAGTTCATGATTAAATATGCACTATTTTTGAGCGGGAGATTTGTAAGAATCTGAAACAAAGAACCATAAATTAACTGTGAAAAGACCGTGTGACTCTGAAAAGTCACTTCTGATTGGCGCAGGACACCTTTGGGGGATGCGGCCAATTTCAGTACAAATATTTCCAAACTGGAAGAACGTGCTCTCTTCTCTCATCTGGTCGCTCCGCTGACTGCCAGGTCCATGCTATGTGAGGTCCAAGGAAGCTCGGGACTCGACGTCCCGAGAAACGTGTCACTCTCTATGGTTCACACACCCATGAGCACTTCAAAGCAAGGAAACACCACAAAGACATGCAAGTACATCTCCAATATTGTGCTCAAATTGCTGGTGTATTAATTAAATAATTTGGGTAATTTTGATAGAAAATCGATGTAGACTCAAAGAAGAATAAATGGTTCTTAAGGTATTGTCAACAGACTCCATAAAGTTCATTTTCACTGTACTGATAATTTATCTCACATTCTGTCACTTTTCACCAACCTGTCTCATGTATATATGTGTTAGATTAGATTTATGTTTAGAACAGTTATAAAGTTTCTGTGTTCAAAGATGATTGATTGTGGTATATTTTGATAAATAATCTCATCCCTGTTTCCAAAAGATTTTGCTTCAAAGCTGTACCCAATACATGTGATATTATTTTCAATAAGCCATGAAAATAATATCACTCCAATAAGTGAATTAATCATAATTCACTTATTAAAGCTAATTCCTTACAGTAGAAATTGTGAGCAGACAATTTTAATGGTGGAGAATCCATTAAGACAAATAATCTATTTATTTGTCATTTATCTAATTTATAATGGTTGTCGAATGCAACTAATTCCATTATACATTTCATTTCGTAATAATATACAATAAGGACAGTTTAATTTAGTTCGTAGCTCACATATTTTGAGACTCTAAATTTAGCATATCAAATATCCGTACATATAATGGTGTGAGAAAGAGGGCAATATAAATTTCCCTCCTAAATATCGCATATCAAATATTTTACAATGTTAAGATGAGCACAAGTATTAGCTAATGTAGCTTAATCCTTTTTATTTCACTTTGAAGATTATGATTATTGCTCATGGCAACCAAATAATAATATCCCTAGTAAAACAAAAATGCATACAAAACCACAGCGGTTAAGGGTTTCAGTGACACACTAAAGCAAATATAAGCTGTGGCCCTGTGGTCAGTACCTAGTGACTTTTGTTCCACTGATAATCACCTCTATCAGATACTATTACACTTTAAAATGCTAGATAAATCATGGTGAAGTGCTGAGTTACTCCAAAGTAATGATTAAACGGCTGATGTTTACTGCCAAATTGGCTTAATTTATTTGAAAAACTGCATTTGTCCATAGACAACTACCATTATGCTACTATTCGGAGCTGGATGTGATGACACGCTGACTGTGGTGGAACAAAACCCACCATGTACTGACCACAGGTGAGTGCAAGTGAGAGGACTGAGAGTGGCACAGCATATATTTGCTTTAGTGCATCACTGAAACCCTTAACCGCTGTGGTTTTGTATACATCTTTATACATTAAACAGGTGCACTTTAACTTTAATCCCAGAAATGAAGACACATTTTGGATATCCTTATTCAAACTATATATAAAACTATGTAATTAGCATGTACAGTGAGGGGAAAAAAGTATTTGATCCCCTGCTGATTTTGTACGTTTAGTACAAATTAGTTGCATTCGACAACCATTATAAATTAGATAGCATAGTGTTTCCAGCACTCCTTTTATGAGTGTGCTCCTAATCTCAGCTCGTTACCTGTATAAAAGACACCTGGGAGCCAGAATTCTCTGATTGAGAGGGGGTCGAATACTTATTTCCCTCATTAAAATGCAATTCAATTTATAATATTTTTGATATGCTTTTTTCTGGATTTTTTGGTAGTTATTCTGTCTCTCACTTTTCAAATTAAATTTACATTAAATTATAGACGGATCATTTCTTTGTCAGTGGGCAAATGTACAATATCAGCAGGGGATCAAATACTTTTTTACCTCACTGTATTATGATAATAAATTATTATAGTAATTCGTATTTGAACAGTAATTCCTCTGGTGGAACATACTGGAACAAAACTGGTCTACAGGCAAAGAGAAGGCTAAAACTTTGTCAAACGTAAACAATGGTGATTAATTGATAAAAACACAAAGATAAAGCTGTTCCAGGAACTACATGCATTTTTATGAGAAGGTCTGAATGGACCGTGACATATGAACAGGGATCATGTTCTAAACTTTTAATATTAGTTCAGCATTTGCACAAATAGGCAAACACAATCATTATTGATTCAGTGTGTGAAGTACATCTGCAGTCTCTCTTAGTGAATGTAAGCAATGAAAATAATTAATATGATTCAAAAGTTCAGACTGTGAATCTATTTAGGAGGCACTCAATCATTGACCTATGTGATAATAATAATAATAATAAAAAAAAAAAGTAAAATCTGAAATACCGATTATAATTAGCAGCTGTTTGCCAATGTGTGAGGTTGGGCAGTGGTTCTCAAATGGTTTGCTTTAGTACAATGAACACCTGTGTTGGATTGTCCTGAAGTAAACAACTTCTTAAAATTAAATTTTGTATTAATATCACAATGAACTGAATGGACCTAACAATATGTAAATTATAATGTACAAACAGCCAGTAATTGTGCTAAATAAACCCTAAATACATATATAAAACGGACCATAAAGGGTTCATTTTGTGATAATGACTGACTGACTGACTTCATTATCTTCTAGACAATTATATGTCCATGAAATACTGATTTGAGAATTTTAATTATTTTGTGAGACGAAAACAGTGTGGAGTGATATGACACACCAAAGCACAGCAATGTAGTGAATGGGGCCAGTCCATAAACATTAATATATATACAGGTGACACTCGAAAAATTAGAATATCGTGCAAAAGTTCATTAATTTCAGTAATTCAACTTAAAAGGTGAAACTAATATATTATATAGACTCATTACAAGCAAAGTAAGATATTTCAAGCCTTTATTTGATATAATTTTGATGATTATGGCTTACAGCTTATGAAAACCCCAAATTCAGAATCTCAGAAAATTTGAATATTGTGAAAAGGTTCAGTATTGTAGGCTCAAAGTGTCACACTCTAATCAGCTAAACACCTGCAAAGGGTTCCTGAGCCTTTAAATGGTCTCTCAGTCTGGTTCAGTTGAATTCACAATCATGGGGAAGACTGCTGACCTGACATCATTGACACCCTCCACAAGGAGGGAAAGCCTCAAAAGGTAATTGCAAAAGAAGTTGGATGTTCTCAAAGTGCTGTATCAAAGCACATTAATAGAAAGTTAAGAGGAAGGGAAAAGTGTGGAAGAAAAAGGTGCACAAGCAGCAGGGATGACCGTAGCCTGGAGAGGATTGTCAGGACAAGGCCATTCAAATGTGTGGGGGAGCTTCACAAGGAGTGGACTGAGGCTGGAGTTACTGCATCAAGAGCCACCACACACAGACGGGTCCTGGACATGGGCTTCAAATGTCAAACGTCTTACCTGGGCTAAAGAAAAAAAGAACTGGTCTGTTGCTCAGTGGTCCAAAGTCCTCATTTCTGATGAGAGCAAATTTTGCATCTCATTTGGAAACCAAGGTCCCAGAGTCTGGAGGAAGAATGGAGAGGCACACAATCCAAGATGCTTGAAGTCCAGTGTGAAGTTTCCACAGTCTGTGTTGGTTTGGGGAGCCATGTCATCGGCTGGTGTTGGTCCACTGTGCTTTATTAAGTCCAGAGTCAACGCAGCCGTCTACCGGGACATTTTAGAGCACTTCATGCTTCCTTCAGCAGACAAGCTTTATGGAGATGCTGACTTCATTTTCCAGCAGGACTTGGCACCTGCCCACACTGCCAAAAGTACCAAAACCTGGTTCAATGACCATGGTATTACTGTGCTTGATTGGCCAGCAAACTCGCCTGACCTGAACCCCATAGAGAATCTATGGGGCATTGCCAAGAGAAAGATGAGAGACATGAGACCAAACAATGCAGAAGAGCTGAAGGCCGCTATTGAAGCATCTTGGTCTTCCATAACACCTCAGCAGTGCCACAGGCTGATAGCATCCATGCCACGCCGCATTGAGGCAGTAATTAATGTAAAAGGGGCCCAAACCAAGTACTGAGTACATATGCATGATTATACTTTTCAGAGGACCGACATTTCTGTATTTAAAATCCTTTTTTTTTTATTGATTTCATGTAATATTCTACTTTTCTGAGATTCTGAATTTGGGGTTTTCATAAGCTGTAAGCCAAAATCATCAAAATTATATCAAATAAAGGCTTGAAATATCTTACTTTGCTTGTAATGAGTCTATATAATATATTAGTTTCACCTTTTAAGTTGAATTACTGAAATTAATGAACTTTTGCACGATATTCTAATTTTTCGAGTTTCACCTGTATATACACCATTTCAAAATTATAGCCACAAGGCAAGTGTTCACAGGATTTAAGTGCGATCAAATTGCTTATGAAGCTCATCGGTGTAACGTTTGATCTGATATTACAACATCTTCATCATGAAAACAAAACCCTGTAATACCAGTATTGGATTTACCTTTACACTATTAAGGTTTGCAAGTAAATCATGTTAACATGCACAATGTTTATGTCTTGTAGCTATACTTTTGATACAGTGTGTATTAAGAGTGTATGGACCGGCCCCACTTTCATTACAAGTGCCTTACTGAAACCATGATTTAACCCTTTTTTAATAAACACGAGGAAAGTCTAAATCTCTTTTTTATGTGGTGATCAACATTATGCCTCAAATGCAGTCGATTGAGCTTAACATCTACTCAAACATTCCTTAGATTAAACTTTATTAACAGACAACCATAAAACACTGGAGAGTAAAAAAGTACACAAAAGGTGTCATTCCAGAAATTATTTATTTCACTTCCATTTGTATCTTTTTGTTTTCTATGATGTGGAAAGAACCAAAAAAAAAAAAAAAAAAAAAAAAAAAAAGGAAGGAACCAAGATCATTAACAAAATGATGGAACGGTCTCCCCCTCTTTTTCAAACGTGACAACCAGGGACACAAAAAATGCCTTGATCAGTTTCTCTGCCTCAGTCAATTGCAGCTTCAAACCTCCCAGCAGAGACAGAACAACGCTGTGATGAAATTGGAGTGTATTATAATGCTCACGGATGTATTTCTGTATGTGTATGCACACAAGTGTGTGTGAATGAATGCATCCGTCTCTGTGTTTCTGGTTCTCAGCTTTTGAGGTTAAACTGTTCCCAAAAATCATCCTTTACAATCATGACCAACCATCCAAACCAGAGGGGGCACCTATGAGGAGTTAACCCCCCCCTGCCCTACAGTCAGTTCAGACCAAAGGGCGGGTAGATATTTTGAGTGTGTGTGTGTATGCATTACATTCCACACACATTCATTCTGCACTCTTTCTGCCAGAACCTTTGGTGGATTGCTGGGGAAAGAGGTGCTGAAGCACTTAAAAATGTGAACATCCTGAACTTGTTAATTATACACCTATCTCTCTGGTGTTGTTTGAAAAAGGCCCAGGACTCATAGGCCTAGGCATAGAATGAGGGAAAGAAATGTGTCATTTTCTCGTTTAACTGGAGATACAGAATCCCTTCTTGATTCTACCGGGTTGCCGCCTCGGATCATGTAACATTCCTCCTAATTTCTATGCTCGCACTGCATCTCTCACAACTATACATGTACAAACAGACACACTCATAACACACAAACACAAACAAATGGATTAAACAGCTTTCAAATAATGCCTTGACAGTGGACGAACGTCCTAATTTCATGTTTGGCATAAATTATCCGTCTTTTCCCCCCAATCTAAAACCAGCACTCTTTTTCTGCACAATCCTTTCATTGGACAAAATGAAACACCAAAAACAGGAACCATCTACATCATCCCATGATCAATGCAAATATTAAGGAAAAAACCCCAAGTTTTTCAAATTCAAGGCACAATGTCTCTCCATTTCCTATTTCTGCCCTTATTTTCAGAGTCCCACTGACTCAGCTGTCAATCACTTGCAAGAGGCTCCGCCTTTAACTCATCGCCTCTCCACTAGCTCCTCCCTCGTTTTGCTAACACTGTTTCAGAGATGCATCTGTTTGGGAGTTCTCACAATCCCACACCAGCGAGTTCGAACAAACAAAAACAAAGAATGACAGCAACAACGACAACAAAAACAAAAAGTTTCTCTAAAATATAAGCTAAATAGTCACGTCCTGTATTCTGTGTTATGTCAGATATTTAAGTCATATACACCAGCTCATTTTTGGCAAGCTTGTCTTAAATAAGCACTACGTACTGACAGATAGGATAAACATACACCGTTATGTGTGGTTTAAAGTAGATGCGTTCGTCATTTTTTGTATGATTTTCTCCTCGTAACCTTCTATGAATTCAAGGATTTTAGACGATTTCAATCGTCAGTTTAAAGGTTTACGTGACTGCAAGCAGGGACATAGTTCGCCGTGGTGTCTTGCTCTAGACGTGGGTCTTAAGGGGCCGAGATGACTCTTACAACACCCCATTCACCAGGGTTAAAGCCTCCCCAGGGGATGCCACGCCGTTGCTGGGGGAACACTTGGAGGGAGTACATTCATCCTTGCTCACACTAGTCCCATTTTCCTGTTGAGGAGAGAAAGAAAGCGTTTCTTTAAGACACTTTAAGTGCCTTATGCTGCATAATAGCTATAAAATATTATATTTTAACCCAAGAAAACTGGGAGACTATTTTATAATCCAAAACAGTTTCAGTGTTGCCGTAGTTAAAGCATTTTGCCTTTGTATAAAACTATTGTTTTATTATAGCACTTGAGCGCAGAAAATCATCATAACGGGAAAGTGGCGATTCGCAGTATAGCCAACAACGGTTAAATTCATCACATCTATTTGTTTTTATCTGCACTTTTCGCAGATGAGAGAATTTGTGTTATTGTAGTATGTGCGCACCTTTGGATGGGATGCGGGTTGGATCTCCTCCTTCCCTGGGAGGTTCTGTCTGCTCTGGGATTCGGCACGAGAGATAAAGTCAGCAACAGAAACTATATAAACACAGAAAACAAGGAAGCACAATTTAAAACAGCCAGATGAGGGTAAAACAAAAAGAGATATGACAAGTGAACTAATCCTATAAAGTGTTTGGCACAGGACCACAAAGTATAATTGCCTTCGAGATGTTCCGCTTCGATTGGTTTTTGTTTTGTAAGAAATTGTGTCCTCATTCTAAAACGTGATGCTTGATTTTCTGATGCGTGTCTGAATAATGGGACAATTCTGCAATTTCCTTATAGGGATATTTCACCCAAAAATGAAATTTGGTTGCAAATGCTTGGGATTTAAGAATTGATATTGAGATTGTTCAAACAAAGATTGCGATGCGTCGGGAAATCTATATTATTACCCAGTCCCATCATATAGTCAAGATCTGTTTAGATTTATTTTACTGTACTGATCCTGTTGTTCATTTGCACTGTTGTCAGCACAGAACAATTTAACAACAATACAAAGGAAAATTGCAGCAGTAGCGAATGAAGTGATTGGTACTTTGAAACTTAGTCCTGGCAAACAATGCTTGATAAAACTAAAAGGAACAAAACAAAAACATGGAGCTGTGGTGCAGGGTGCAGCAGTTTGCGCACACGTCCCTACACTCATGTCTTGTCACTCTGCAATAAAGATTTTTGCCTCTTTATTGAACAAAGTTTATGGTCAATGTCTCTCAGCTTTAGTCCTTTCCTGTCAGTCACTTTTCTTCCAACCATCTCAACCCTTTCCTTCTCGCTCACCTGGCTGCCTGTCAGGGCTGGCAGAGCCTCCCTCAGGGCGGTTGCCACGGTTACGGCGGCGACGGCTTCTATTGCGGCGCTGCGGCCTGCCCTCCTCTTCTGCGAGTCAGAGTGAGAGAATTAGGGAGAGAAAAAGAGAGCATGTGATGGTTGGGGACAAATTTGTGTTCAGTTTATCTGCTTGATGCTGTTCCATGATTCCTATTAACAATGTTTCCTTTCATTCTTTTTGACCCACTGGCTTTCTTAATGTGGACAATCTTTTCTGGAGATTCCCTCTCATGTATACAGGTATTCTTGTTTCACAGGTGTCATTTCTAACTGAAAATGTGATTAAAGGGTTTGTTTTAGAATTTCTGTTATGTCAGTGACTTAAGTACATTTTAAGTACATTTTAGTATCACAGTTTACAGTTAATTGGCAACTATAAGTAAGCCATTCATGGGAATACCACCCTCAAAAGTATAAACACTGAGCCTCCCAGGAACTATCAAATCACTGGTTTATATTTTGAACGACTTGCTCAGCTCCACACATCCCTCTCTAGCTCAACCTACAGCACGAGTTTGGTGCATGGCTACTTGCTTCAACCACGAAGAGGAAATATTTTTAACTTTGCCAAAATTTGCTAAGACACAGAGAGAGAGAACGGAGTAAAATCAGAGTGAATATTGGCGTCGCATTTACGAGGAGGACTTTAAGGGAATTTTGGGGGTTGATAAAGATGCTGCTCTTGCAGAGATGCTTCTCGACAAGTAAGCGACACTCAAGTCAGCTCATTACCGTCATGCTTCAGATAAATCCTAAGATACTAGGAATATGTATTGTTACAATTACTACAGTATTTCCCGTATATTAAGTCACACCTGACTACAAGTCAAAGTGTAAAATTAGCTTTTTTGAGAGAGAAAAAAACCCCTAAGTCACATAAGTTGCATCTCTGTATAAGTTGCACTGACAGAGGGTGCATGCGGCAGGCACTAGGTCCTGGGAGCAGCCGCCCAACTTCCCTTCAGTGGTTCCGATGTCAAAAGCGCTCTGTGAAGATTACAGTAACTCAGAATCTACACATCGTATCACAATGTTTTGGGCTTGTTTTAAATGGGAGAATTTGCTTATAAGTAATCGTGTGTTTCTCATATTTTCTTTGTTTCATGAAAGAAACATGACAAGTAAGCCACATCTGTTTATGTATCTCTATGCTATACACAAACAGCTTTTAGTCTGTGAGTAAAATAATATGCCTGTTTTATTCCATTCATTCATTAACGTTAGCAACTGTCTTTCTGTGGATATTTCTAATATTTGCAACCCTCTTTCCAATGCATTATTTATCAGGTTCCCTGACTGAATGTTTTTATTATGAGTGTGATGAAACATCGAGGGCATGCGATCAGTTGCGTTTGACAGCGGTATGTCGTATGACTTTTCTAAATTTGGCTAATTCGTATGATATTGTGCGACTGCACTTGTTTGAATTCCAATGACTTTCACTACAGCCAATGACGTTTCTGGACATCGTTTCCATCTAATACGTGATAATTACTTGCTTTTTAGATAAGGTTTAGATAAGGGGTTTGGGTAAGGGCATAATATTAATAAGTATGTCCTTAACGCCTTGTGTGCAGAACTCACGCTTCAGCAGGGGAGAGACCATGAGTATAAATGAAGTGAAATGCACAGCACCTGTCACACTCCACTGTAGTTTAGACTGCAGTTTGTTTTGTAAATGATATGAGGAGAAACTGATAAAAGCAAGTATTTACACTGCTGTGCAAAAAAAGGATATATCTGAGTGTGCTCAAATGTTCTTCTTAATTGACCCGTGTATATCAAAATAAAACTAGGTCATACCCAGTCCATTATCACTGGCTGCTGCCTGACTGTCTGATTCATTAGCAGCTGCATCCATCAGGCTGGGTTCCTGGTCGTTGCGGCGACGACGGGAACGTCTCCTGCGGTCATTGCTGCCCATGCTCTCACTGGCGTCTGTTTCTCCGCTAAGTTCACCGTCACCCTCCAGCAGAGAGAACGGGTTACTGTCTGGATCTCGGAGTACTGGAACATACACAGGTTCAGTAAAGGAGAGTGACGTCATGCAGGAATCTGACTGCTACAAGCATTAAATAATGACTGATTTCCATTTCTCTTAAAAAATTTACACAGTCGAGCGGCATCTACCTGAGCTGATAGTGTTAGTGTTTCGGGGTACCGGTCCACCGCGGCCCCTGCCAGCACTAGAGCCACGGCCTCGACCACCACGCTTAGAGCCTCTGTCTTCTCCTCCAATTCCTCTGGGCCTGGGCTCACGGTCCACTATTTCTTCTGTCTCGGATGCATTGGACATTTCAGAGTTTGTTCCTGTGTGAAATACAAGTCGATATAGTCTTAAAAATATTAGTTGGATGATTATTTCAGTTCAGAAAATACAGGGTATCTTCATGTACTAGTACCTCCAAATTAATACCTTTTCAAAACTTTCCAAAAACAAATTAAGATCTGCACGTCACTTCAGCATCTATCTGAATACATTAGCTACAAAATTGTGCTCATACATTTATTTACCCACCGCATGATGCGATATGAAGTCACATATCAAAATACATAGCTGATGTGAGAGAGTAGAAGAGCTGGTTCGATGCGGTGTGTATTTTTATGCAGACATCTATATTAGTTCTAAAAGTTTTGTATTCTTATGTTTATCACTACACCCAAGCTACCTTTAATGGACTGGATATGGCTACAAAACTTAAATCGCAATATTTTTCGACAACATTAACGACAATTAATATACGGTATCTCAGTAATAATATATGTGCTCCGTTTTTTTCCATCTGCGGATCTATCATTTCAACCCAACGCGTGACAAAATATCTAGTTGAAATAAAGGCATGTATTCTGCAGTTTATCACTAAATAAACACAAGAACGTTATTTAATTCTTTTTATTTATTTGCACCAATAGAAATAGTCTATAAAAAAAAAAGCCCCAGTGTATCATCACAAGTCTGGTATGAGCAAACCGAACAGGTGGGGTCTCAATGATTCCACTGACTTCTACGCACACACAAAATCATCTTGCACAACAGAGGTATAGCGCTCCCCCCCAGTCATTAATTCAACTTAAAAATGGCTCTTGAAATGCATAACTGGTATTTATATACAAGAAAGAGGAGCATCATGGGAGTCATGATCTCACCATAGCCAGAGTATGTATTGTTTGCTTTGCGTCCACGGCCTCTTCCTCCATAGGTGCGTGTGGTCTGCAAGGAGTTTGAGCTCTCGTCCGTGAGGTAGCCCTTGTCACGGTCACCTGCGACCCCTGAACCAGAGCGACTTGGGGGACCACGATATCCCACCCCGATCTGCCGGAGCTGGTCATCAATCTGCAGACGCTCAAGACGCAACTGCTCAACCTCCTAACAATCAGTGTATGAGAGAGTTTTTATAACATTATATACATTAATATATAGCATTAAATACAATTTAAGCCTCTTTTAAAAGGTGTCCATTATCACATAAAATAAATGTCTCTCGTTCCATATTTGTAATGCACTTAAAATGGAAGTCTATCATTCATGACCCAAAATGATTTGGTTTCATCAACATGTCGCAGATGCTGTTGTTAGAGCTTAAAGGAATAGTTTACCCAAAAATTCAATGTGAAGCTTAAAAATTACATAAAGGCAGCATAAAAGTAATCCATACGACTCCAGTGGTTAGTCTTTAGAAGCAATATAAATGTGAGAAGCATATAAATATGATAAATAGATAATTTAGAAGGGTATTCTGGGTTCAATAAAAGTTAAGCTCAGTCAACAGCATTTGTTGCATAAATACACAAATTAATTTAGACTCGTTCCCCTTTAAAAAAAAAGAAAAAAAAAAAAGAAAAAGAGGTGAGACACTTAACAATGTAAGTGAACGGGGGCCATGTTTTCATCCCGGTTTCATAAATATAGCCACAAAACAAACAATTTGTGTGTAAACATGATTTTAGTGGGATAAAATCACTTACTAACCGTTACTATGTAAAGTTATAGCCAATTTTACAACTTTTCTCCCATGACGATGTAATGTCAACAAACCTTACAACCCTTAAAGGACTGTAAAAATTGCGACATACAGCTTTACAGCTCAAATAATACATGAGTTTTAACAAAATGAATGTAAGTGCGTTAAGTGTAATGTGAATTAGAAGCTTCACATTTCTGTTTAAACCCTCCAAAAATTGGCCATATTCACTTTCATTTTCCCCATTTACTTCCATCGTAAGTGCCTCACTGGATATAAAATGGTAATCAAAATTATGCCACAAATGCTGTCGATTGCGCTTAACTAGTATTGAACACAAAACATTCCTTTTTAAAGTGCTTTTTAATATAAATCTACACTTTTGCATTTTTTTTGGCAGTTCACATTCTTCGTGCATGTAGCCACCTACTGGGCAGGGAAGAGAATTTATAGTAAAGAAGGACTTTAAATATTAACATATCGTTTCTGAAGACAAATGCAATGACTCGAGTCTTATGGATTACTGTTATGCTGCCTTTAGAATTCTAGGAATGGCACCCATTCACTTGCATTGGACATACAGAGCTGAAATATTCTGCTAAAAATCATATTTTGTGTTCAACAGAAATTAGAACGTCATACACATCTGGGAAGGCATGAGTGTGAGTAAATGAAGAGAGAATTTTAATTTTAGGGTGAACAGTCCCTTTAAAATATAATATTCCTTTCAACAATCAAAGAAAAGTAAATTGGTCAGATGAAATGAGTGGAATTGACTGTGGTGGCCATTAATAACGTCTTTTAAAAGTGGAATCCACTGCTATACAACATTTATTGGGGAGGGTTTGAGCTTGGGGCAACATGCCTGTGAAAAGTGTCTGTGTGGTTGTCAAATCAGAATGTGACAGCAGTCGGTTGAAACAACAGCTGAATCCTGAGTCGTGAAGGGATAATGTGGTATAGCTGGGTAGGGGAGAGGGGAAATTACTATTTTTAGAGATGCCTAGTTAGGTAGCATGTAATTCACACTTTTCATCACCCCAACGAAAACTATCCCCAACAGGGATATTTTTAACTTGATTTGGTGGTTACGGAGGAGATCAGTTGACCAAAGGAAGCCATCCATTTCAAAAGCTTCTCTACTTTAGTTCGATTATTCAACAGTTATATTGTTTTAAAGTTTCAACACTTGTACTTTTTGGGCCTTGCACAATATCAGAAGCAGCACAGAGCATTTGCAGTCACCCTTGAATGGCGCACTCATCACACAGCACTGATCATGGATCAGCTGAGAGGCTGGACACTTTTAGGAGAAATACAGGGGCAGAAGGGAAAAAGCTGCACCTAGATCAGTTATTAGAACTGGTGACTGACCTGTAGATAGGCCACGTGGTATTCCAGCAAGGCCTGGGCATTACTGATGTTCTCTTTAGTTCCAACAAAGATAAAGGGAACCATTCCCTGGAAAAAAAAAAAAAAGTAAAAAGAGAGAAAAGTGTTGCAGTTGTAATGTTAAGCTTAAAATGTTGATGTTAAATTTGCATGTAAACACAAAAAAAATGATGTGTTTTTCCTCATGAATACGTTTTTATTTAGCTGAAGCAGTGAGAGGGGGGTTTGTTGTATCAGGTTGGTAGCTCATTCACCTCTTGGCTGCTGACAGTGTTGTCTCTGCCAGCCCCCTGCCTGCCTACCTCCTCCCTGGGCATCTTTTTGTCATTGTCCCCTTCGATCCGGACACGAACCACTCCCGATTTGTCCACAATCTCTTGGATGATTTTACCATTTTTGCCAATAACTTTGCCTGTGGTAAAAGGGAGACTGGTTGAAATTTTTCAGAATTTTATTAAGCCAAAGTTTGCATCCAGAAGCCTGAACAAAAGGTCTGATATTCTGTGATATTTTTGAAGAAAACCTCACCTACAAGGCTCCTTGGCACCTGGAAAGAATCCTCTTTAAACTCCAGATATGTCCTGGCCTGCTTTACTGCCTCTGGAGTCTGAGTCAGGGAGAAGCCACAGTCAAAATCACTGCGGTCACTAACATCTTGCATTCATATTTATAAACAGTCTTTTACTGCATTTATAACATGCCATCTCAGTTCATAAGATATGCAAGAACTCTAAATGTAAACATGAAAAATAAAGGAATAGTTCATCCATAAATTATAAATCTCTCATCATATACTCTCCCTCATACCATCCCATATGTGGGACTTTCTTCTGCAGAGCACAACTTATGATTTTTAGAAGAATATTTCAGCTCTGCAGGTCCATACAATGAAAGTGAATGGGTGCCAAAATGTTGAAGCTCCAAAAAGCACATAAAGGCAGCATAAATGTAATCCATAGGTTTTAATCCATGTCTTCAGAAGTGATATGATAGGTGTAGGTGAGAACAAATCCAGTCCTTTTTCTCCCTCTCTATTTTCTCTCTGCCCAGTATGGGGCAATATGCAAGAAGAATGCAAATTGCCAAAAACACAAGAATGTGAAAGTTAAAGTGAAGATTGACTGAGCAGGGAGGAGAATTTATAGCAAAAATAGAACTTAAATATTGATCCGTATCTCACACAACCTGTCATATCACTTCTGAAGAAATTGATTTAACCACTGGAGTCATAGTAATAATTTTTATGCTGACATGTGTGATTTTTTTCAAATTTCGCACCCGTTCACTTGCAATGTATGAACCAAAAGAGCTTCGAATTGTTTTCAAAAAAATCTTCGTTTGTGTTCAGCAGAAGAAAGAAAGTCATACACATCTGGGATGGCATGAGGGTGAGCAAATGATGCGATCATTTTTTATTTTTGGGTGAACTATCCCTAAAGTGTGGTGACAAAACAAAAACAATGTTCATGTAATTTCACAGATCAAGTGTCCGAAACAATTACTATAGATTTTTCATTTCATTTGAATTTTAAATAATTGTTAAATCAATTTGAAACATTATTTGTTTTTGTGTACAAATGTCACCAATAAGACTGCAATATGCAGCAGATGAAATATTTTAGAGCAGAAAATAAATAAACATTTGTATTCACTAAAGTAATTTCAATGACTTTCCAAATTTTTTTTAAATTTCCATGACTTTTCCAGGTTTGGATATCACAATGTTACAAATCTCAGATATTGATGTTTTCTATGATTGTGGGAAAACAAACACACACGCGCACACACACACATATGCGCACCTCTCCATAGATCCTGAAGGTGCAGCTCTCTTCCGCCAGCTCAATGGCTGTGATGCCTGGAACTTTGCGGGCCTGCTGGATGTTGGCACCATGAGAACCGATGGCCAGACCCATTAGATCCTCATGCACTTTCACTTCCTCCTGATATGCAGATGCCAGCTGCTTGCTTGTCTGTGATACACAAAAATGTTGCACTGCTTGTCTGTTTAATTAAACCACAGGGGGAATCAGCAAGACCAGGATCTTTGTTACATGGATGCAACAGAAATTTGTGCACAATGAAAAGTACAAAGACTTCTGCTGAGAGACTCAACACAAGGAGATCTGCACTGACAATCAACTGTGTAAAGAAGTGTGAACTGCTGAAAGACAGAAGACTAATTACGTTTTGGAATTCATCCCACAAACGTGACGCTTCAGGGCAAAAACAATAGAAGACACGATGGATTCTTTGTTTTTTTTCATGTTATTGTTTGTTTGTTTTAAATGCTGGATATTGAAAAGGCAATTGAGCATTAAAAATCATTTACTCAGCTTTATGCAAATTCAAAGACTTTCTTCTGCAGAACACGCACACAAAATATATATATTTTGATGGAGACATGATGCGTTTATATCCACGCAATGCAAGGCAATAGGTAACACAACTTAAGGGCATAAAGCATAAATGAAATCCATAAAAAATCATGCGCTTTAGTCCATGTTTTCTGAAGCGATCCGATTGGTTTTGGGTGAGAAATGGGCCTTTTTCACTTTAAATGTTGACATCTGCAGTATCCTTGGCATGATTACACATCCTCACGCTTGATGCAGAGCACTGTACACACTTTACATGTTAAAGCGGAGTTACACTTTAGTCTGTTTTTCACCCAAATCAATTAAGTCGCTTCTGAAGACATGGATTGAGCCACTTGAGTTTCATGGATTACATTTATACTGCCTTTATGTCCTTTTTGGAGCTTGAAAGAGTTGGACCCCATTTGTTTGCAGTGCAAATGTTAAGTGTTGTGGTGTTACATTGCATATCATGTCTGACGGCATATCAAACTATTATTTCTGAAGAGCAAAGGAAATTCTAGTTTTCATCAGAACCTTGTAATATAAGAGCAATTTAAGTGTCTGTACCTCTAAGTGTTTGGTGGCCTCCTCGTTGCGGGACATCAGCATGAGTTTGGTGCGAATACTCCGGAAGTGCATGTCACTTAGCAGTGCTGCTCTTTTCACAGTGGACTCGTTTGTGGACTGGGGAGAAACAGATACACACATTAGACACAATAAGTGTCATTACTTGCACAACAATACATTGACAACTATCAAAAATCACCTTAAATAAGCCACCATAACATTCTTCGCTTGACGTTTTGCAAAGCCTTGCCCTTTAAGTGTTTGACCAATCCCATTATAGCAACTTTAGCCCGGCCGCCATTTCTCTGACAAGAGCTTGCCTTTTTACAGTGAGAGCCCAAAGTGGGTTAAGTGTGTTGAAGTCTAAGTACTTTTAAGGAGGGTTGTATCGAAATGATCCAAAAAAATGTAGAACACATTGTTGTCAGATCTAGGGCTGCCCGCTAATAGTCAACCACACGTTAGTCGTTAACAAGAGTCTTGGTCGACCTAGTTTTAATTGGCCGGTTGGTCGCAAAATAAAAACTCCACAGGAAGTGGCAAAGTCATGAGCCTCATGTTTGACAGACATGATCGTTTATACAGCTGGTCCATGCGCTAATTAATTATGTCAGGCAGAAAATCCAATGTGTGGGATAATTTCGAGAGTAAAGGATGACCCCATGAAGATGACATGCAAACTCTGCAGGCAAACGTTTGCCTATCATTCATCAAACTCAAACATGGCTTATCATTTGAAACATGCAAGTAGCCTAACGTTAGCCACTTAGCATGGCCGCTCGCTCTAACATTAGATAACCTAGATAAATATGCACCATTAGGCATATCCAAGTGTTCGTGGGGAAGCTAAATTAGTACCTCGCTTACTGCATGTTTAACTTTAATGTGCATTTCTCTCTATAAATTAACTAAATGTTCAGACATTCTCCTTGCTGGTTTTACCGCCACATTCAGAATCATCATCGCTTTTGCTGGTGTTGCTGCGGCTCGCTTTATGCGTGTGCTTGTAAAATTTATATTTTAAAGGCTCATTATTATGGTTTAGTATTTCTCTGTAATGTAAAACTGTGTTAGCAATGTTACTTATAACATTCGTTCTCAGCCCTGGGACTCAAACCATTTTATGATACCCCCCCCCAATAATTATCTATTTAAGTAACTAATCGACTAATGGCTTAAACTAACGACTACTAGTTGACTAGGAAATCTCTGGTCAGGGGCAGCCCTAGTCGGGTCACTTGTAATATTGACACAAAGTACCTAGAGCCAATACATGCCATTGGGGGTGGGGGGGTGGGTTAATGCAGGGTCAATTGTCATATATTGTATATACACAATTGTCAGTTGTATATAAACCTGTTGTCATATTTTATAATGAATTATTAAGCATAATAAGTGTAAGATTCCACTCGTGGATATCATAGAGAGACCGTAAGTAGGAGTTTAATACTGACCAGGACAATTAGTTGGTGTGTGGAAGTGTTGTAGAAGATAAAGTTGGCTCCAATTGCTTGCCTGAAGTCTTTGTGGATGTTCTCGGTCAAACAGCTGCAACATTCATAACAGAAAAAGTAAATACCGATTCTTCCACAATTCATCAACATACTCTATCAGTAGTTGCACAATAGAATGGAGAACAATGTACTGTATGTGCGGGTCACTCACATGTCTCTGAGGTCCTCTGGTACAGCGATGGGGACTTTGTAGAAGGAATTTTGAGAGTAAGGGCTGTTGGGATTGACTGGCCGGATTCGTTCTGATGTGACAATTTCGTTGTATGTGGCATCACAGGCTGCATACTCGATCACATAGAACTGAACAGACAAAATACAATTATTAAAATGCAATAAAAACCACATATAAACAAGAAAACAAAAATCACAGCCTTGAGTCTGTGTTATGTTTAATTGTTCAGGTTCTGATTGGTCATTACATTTATCTGAAAAGACTTCAAAATAACCACAAAGGAATATTCCAGGTTTGATACAAGTTAAGCTCAGTCGACAGCATTTGTGGCATAATGTTGATTCCTGCCAAATTTATTAAGACTCGTCCCTCCTTTTCTTAAAAAATAAGCAAAAATCGAGGTTACAGTGAGGCACTTACAATGGAAGTGAATGGGGGCCGATTCTGTCGATTTAGCTTAACTTATATTGAACCTGGAATATTCCATAACATTTTTATAAATTAAATGAAAAATAAAATGCATAAATGTGAGAGATACAACCCCCCCAATACACACACAAAAATAACATAATATATTCAAATGTTCTCTATATATTCAAGATGATTTTGCTGGCAATATAGAATTAAGCAATGCATCGCAAGGATTTTATTAAACTATATTTGTCCTTTAAGATTCACAAAGACCATGTAGAATAGATTTGCAGTCCTTGCTTGACACAAGTCTGACTATTGAGACTCAGAAAAATGTATTATTAGTGTACCCGATTTAATTCTGAGTAAAAAAATACCTTAAGAGTCAGCAAGTTCTCTACTAAGAGAGTCATTTCCATGAATCGGATCAAATTGTTTTAATGAATCACTTCAAGACTCAATTTGAGACATCATTCCAAAATGTTCACTTTGTGTAGCATCTCTCTTGTATTATAATGTTTTAGTAAAAATGTGAAATATTGCTGAAGATTTCAGTGTAGTTTTTTGTTAAAAAACAAAATAGAAATCCACCCCTTCAAGCCATTTCAGAGCAAACACATAAATAAAATAAAAAGGCTAAAAAATCTTGATGTTTTTTTAAACTATTATTTATAGCACATGATCTACTGCCAGGACACCAAAGACATTAGTGTCACAATGGCTTCATTCACAGCTTAAAGACAGCAAACAGACTCAGGCTGTTCGAAGACTGTTTTGTGGTGCAAGACCACCAGCTCAAAATGGCAGTAATTAGTCTCTGTGATGAGAAGTGTTAGTACAGCATGCGCTCAGGGCGAGACTGAAACCATCTTTCTGGCAGTAGCATTTAAACAAGCCAACATTTTAAGTATCTACTGCTTGGAATAGTTAAAGCTGCGGGAAAAAAATCAATTAGTCCCTCCGAACTAAACACATACCCCATAATAAAACTGCAGCCAACATATCAAATATTAGCGGTAACGCACGACTACACTCGCTAACCTAGAATCCAGTCAAAAGTCAAGTCTAAATTTGTCCTATTATTCAACTGGCCCAGTATTTGAAGTGAGTGTGTGTGTGTGTGTGTGTGTGTGTGTGTGTGTGTGTGTGTGTGTGTGTGTGTGTGTGTGTGTGAGAGAGAGGACAGTTCCCCTGAGCTTCATGTAGCACTATGAGAGGTTTGCCCAGCATCAACCCATGTGCTGCTGTATCCGGATTAGCCACTGTGTGTAGAGGCACGTTTGACCACGTGTCAGCAAACACAAGTTCTAAGAAATAGGTGGCATTAGCAAGAGTAGTTTATGTCTAACAAACAATTCAAAAATGTTACTAGCAACTATTTTTATGCCATGTAGATGTTTCCATACACAAAGAAAATACAACTTAAAAAAAAATGGGTGCATCTCATGAAAACATGCCCAGGTCACATTTCACAGGTCCCAATTAGAAATAAATTTTCATAAAAGAAAATGAAGTATAATTTAAGACCATTATGTGTGTTTGTTAATTTGTTTTTGCATTGTGATAATTTCATAACATTGCTGTAATAAGGTAAAGATTTTATAATATGTCTAATACAGTGGTTCTCAACCTTTGACCCTTTTTACTGGATTTAGCATTTTTAGATTATAATAAATTAAGATTATTAAATCAGATTTTACTAACCCATTTTAAACAATTTATAAGTTATCTTGAGGCCCCCTTGAAAGTTTACAGAGGCCCCTTTGTTGGCCCTGGACCCCTGGTCTAAAACTATGCTTTATTTAAAGTTGCAATCAGTACAGTTTTGGATTATGTTGCACTGACACCTAGCGCCATAGACAGCCGTTCTAAATGACGAATGTCAATATAAGAATGCTCTCTTCACAGACAGCCATGATTAATTTAATCTCTGAGTGACAGCATACAATTACAGATGATTGAGAGAGTAATACTCAGTTGGTCATTTAATCTCCACATGGCGGCATTCCTGTATGTGCGCCTAGCACCGTAAGCAGGTTTTTCTTTAAGACTGATATGACTAGTCTTCATCTCGTCATCATTTCAATCATATTTTTAAAAAATACTGTTCTACCATCTCTTTCAGTTTAAAAGTTTAGCAACTTGTTTAGGTTTTTTTGTCTTGTATGGCTTTGCTGTGGTTTATTTTCATGCAGTAATACTCAGACAAAACTATTGATGTATGTCATCATGTAATCAGAGACCATCCCCTCCAAATCCGAACACAAGTGCTCACATCAGGAGTAAACAGCGATGTATCTCGCCTGACCAAATGTGATCGAATCACTCGAGGCTCATCTTTAATCTATAAATGAGACAACTCCAGTGTTTATGGGTAACTGGGTCAGTGCTGCAGATGTGTGTGTGTTAATGGCCTACTGGATCAAAGAGTCCCTAAAAGACCTGAAACTTCCAACATCAATATTCATATATTCACTTTGGACTCAAGCACAAAGGCTGAATGAGTGAATAATGAGAGAGAATCCTTTAAATGCAGACTTTGTAACCCACATCCGACCAAACACATGCTCATGTGCACAGTAATGGCCCCTCGTACACCTGGCCCAGACTCACCTCTCCCTTCATCATCCGCACCCTTGCCATCCACCAGCCACATGGCTCCTGCTCATTGGCTCTTGAGTAAACCTGCAGGAGAAAGAGCAGGTCAACAAACATTGGGGCAGGGGTGTGTGTGTGTGTGTGTGTGTGTGTGTGTTAAAGAACACTGAAAGAAATGGCCAGGCGAGTTTGTATGTACAAGAAAGCAAGAAATTAATCAATGCTCTGTTTGTAGTGTAGAGAATGTGTGACTGAACAGTGTGAAAAAGGTATGTTTGTAACTGAAAGATGCACAGGTATAGGGCAGATAAACAATGTTGTACTCTTTGAGATGGAAAGGCAGGAACAATGGTCCATATCCAAATTGAAAGGCACCACTCTTAAAGATGACATGAATTTAAAATTATTATATATTTTTTTTATTTTATACATCACATGATGGAAGTTAATGTATTGTTAATTACCCATTATGTCTTTAATGATTGACCTGTGTTTTTTGGGTGATAGGTCACCCAAAAATTTTAATTCTCATTATTTACTCACCCTCATGCCATCTCAGGTGTGTATGACTGACTTTCTTCAACAGAACATTTAAAGAAAAATATCTTAGCTCAGTAGGTCCTTAAAATACAAGTGAATGGAGATTTCTCTTTTGAAGCTCCAAAAATCACCCAGTCAGCATAAATGTCATCCATACACCTCCAGTGGTTAAAGTCTTCTAAAGTTTAACGATCACGTTTAGTGCAAAAAAAGATCCAAGATTACATCCATATCGCCAATGTAGGTAATGGCATGGTTTAACCTTTATCCCAAACAGTTTAAATGCCCCAAAGATGTTTAAATACTTGCACATCTATTCAGAATATTCCTGCACACGGAGGAATAGTCTGAATAGATGTACAAGTATTTAAACCTCTTTGGGGCATTTAAACTGTTTGGGAATAAAGGACAAACCATGCCATTACCTATATTGGCGATATGGATGACTTTGTCATAGTAACAAATACAAATAATGGCTTCGCTGTACAACCCTATACTGTACAGCTTTACCCCTCACTTGTAAACAGCGCTGCTCTTCCGGCTGTGACTCATGTGAATCAGTTCTTGAGTGTTTCAAATGCCAATGCGATTATGTCACACACGCATTCCACTGCAGAACGGAAGCATGATTTAGAGTTTAAAAAAAAATACTATCTTTTTCCACACCAAAAGCGATCTTGTCACTTAAGACATTAATCTAACCGCTGGAGTGGTATCAATGATGTTTATGCTAACGGTCTGTGATTTCTGGAGCTTAAAATATCTGATCACCATCCACTTGCATTTTAAGGACCTACTGAGCTGAGATATTTTTCACATTTTCTTCAAATGTGTTCTGCTGCAGAAAGAAAGTCATACACACCGGCGATCTCATGAAGGTGAATAAATAAATTAGAGAATTTTCATTTTTGGGTGAATTAACCCTATAAGGGTGATGATTTCATGTATTCTGTCGGTTTCAGATGTACGTGTGACCCTACCTCCACCTCATCTCCCTCACAAATGTCCTTGTGGTAATCGGATGGGGGCGGCAACCTCACGTCACTGAACGGCAGTTGTCTCTCCGGTTGCCAGCTTTTGGAAAGAAACCACACACACACACACACACACGTTAGTTTTCTAATGTCAAGGGATAACTAGTCACAAGTTTATCGCCAAATCATGGACTCGCTTTAGTCTGTTGGAATAACAAACCCAGTGCTAAGATAAGCAGAATAGAAAAACAGATTACATGTCTATTCTCCAGTTGTGACAGATATCAGTGTGAATACAGTAAAGAACGCTCTAGAGGAAGAACGTGTGAGAGGTGCCAACATTGGGATATCAGTACTTACTGTGCTCGACTGAATTGCTTTGGGGGGAAAATAAAACCCCCTATAAGCTTGAATGAGTCACTCTTAAAAGGAATACTCTGCGTTCAATACAAGTGAAGCTCTACAGATAGCATTTGTCATGATATTGATTGCCACAAAAACATTATTTTGACTCGTCCTTGTTTCTTTAAAAAAAAAAAAAAAAAGGTTACATGGAGGCAATTACAATGGAAGTGAATCTGTAAATGTTAAAATACTCATTGTTTCAAAAGTACAGCCACAAAACGCAATCAATGTGTGTAAATATGGTTTTAGTGTGATTAAATTTTTTTTTACAAACCTTTCCAGTGCAAACTTGTATCCAATTTTACAGTGTTGTTGCCAAAACAGCATAACATTGTAAACCTTAAAACGACCATAAATATAATGATTTAAGCAACTTTACAGCTCAAATAATGCATAATTTGTAAAGGTTTGACAGAAGAATTAATGTTTGCCTTTATAAAATTAAAACTTTTACATTTCTGCCTTTAAACTCTTGCTCAACTGCTGCTCAGAGAATTCCCAAGGATTTATTATACACTAATCTATTAAACTCCCGAGCACGTTTCAGTGAGATGATAGAGCTACTGGTTGTCCATGGGTCAGCAGAACCATCCCAAGAATGGCATGGCCACTGTCCCGCACTCCCCTGCCTCCATCCCTCACCGGGCTATTTATGGACCTCCCTCAGCCTTAAACAGGGAGTCAGGGAGGGTGATAAGAGAGATAAAGACAGGAGGAGTATGAGAGGGAGGGGAAAAGAGGGGGTACAGGATTTACGAAAAAGGGGGAGAACTATAAAAGGGCTGTCTGACAGCTGTTTGGAAGAGCTCACAAAAGGTACTGAGAGAGATGGGCGAGAGCAAATGTTAAGGGAAGTGATCAATCAGTTAAGTCTGAAAGAAAACAAGCCGAATGAATGTGAGGTGACGAGCACAGCCTGATAGAAGTATTGCTTTTCAACGAGGCAAAAGTCACTCTTTTTGAACAGACAGACAGAGGCACAAAGAAAGAATGTAGATGGGAAATGTTCAGACAACTTACTTGTTTTCAAAGACTATTGTGAGGGTGTCTTCATGTACATCTTTGATGAAACCCTAAAAGGAAGAGAAAACATGTTAAGTTCCAGGGAAAGTAATTATGCTAAATGAGTATCTGTTGCTTAACATCCATACCATTTGATTATAGAACGTATCAGAGACTAAAAGTGATCCACATTCATGAGGCTTTCCAAAAAAAAAAAAAAAAGAGAACGAAAATTTGAATTCTTAAGGTTTTTTTAGCCAGTCCAGCATATGCCATGTGTGTGTACGTGCCACAAATATGGGCACAAGCACGTCACAGGTGTAGCTGGTGAAAGTGAGATGTAATTGGAGGGGTTGGGAGGAGGCACCAAGACCCCTCCTCAAAATCTGTTCCACATCAATCACTTCTTCCTCCACATATACATCAGAGCTGCAATAAAAACCATTACCCCAATCGCCACCCACTTTAAAGGGAGAGAGCTTAGCTACATACAGACACTGCCTAATATGGGACGGAGAGACCGTGAGGAGGAAGAGAGAGAAAATTAGATAGAATAAATTCCAGTAACCTGCTTGGCTGCTCCCTGGAAAATTAGCACAAGTCTGACTGGTGCATGTACAGGCCTATTTAAAATCACAAGACACATTCAATCATTGGATGCATGTTTATGATTGCCAGGTCCACATTATTTACACTGATTTTAAAAAGTGCAAGGACGGCAAGTATTGTGTGAATGCAATGTGTTTTCAATACTTACTCATGAGCGATTAAAAACTAAGATCTTAAGATTAACATGTCTGATTTCACAAGACCTCAAAAGAGCCTTTTAAAAACAGCCATCTGTATTGTGTTGAAACCATTTCAACATACTAGACTGTAAAATAATGTTTTCCTCCGATTATGTCCCGTTAGCATGGCAGTTCTGTAACGTGACACTACTGAGGAGCAGGACTCAACAAGCTGAGTGGTAGATGACGCTAAGTGATGGAGGTCCTGGACCATGCGAAAACCTCCATGAGCTTCCTCCATGGACTGTCTTCCATGCGGCTGGAGAGAGACTCCATCTTTATTCCAATTTCCCCTTGGAAGCGAGGTGGATTTTAAGAATGAGCACCTCTTGAAAACCTAGCCATCTCTTGAACCAAAATATTTAATTCACTTCATTTACAATCAGGATTTTTAAAACGCTTCGTTCTGGAACTCAAATATTGCCATGTGTTAATTGTATCAAACAATCCCACGTTAACCATTCAAAAGGAAATTTGCTTTCAGCAGCATGCACGAGTGTGAAAACCAGGGATGAATGTATACACTTTCCTCTACACATAACTTGTAACAAATCAATAATTTGGGAACCTACAGATATGATTAATACTCCAGATGTAGGGTGATATGAAAGGGATTGACATCAGTGGGGGAATTAAAGCAAATGTTGCTACACCTCTAGTACGAAATAGGAGCTAGATGGTCTAGATCTAGAATTAGAGGCACACGTGTGACATTGCTAGGAGCAAATAACCTGAATGGAGCCATAATGGAAAGGTAAAATAAGAGAGACTAAATTGGTAAGAACGAATCTTTAGTATGTACACTGCAAAAAACTATTTGGCTGAACTTGATTCAATCATGGACAGTGGTTTCACATGCTTGAAATTAGTTTTATTAAATTAAAAATGCCATGTAATCTCATGTAAGCACTGCTGAGTGCAACTTGGTCATCAATTCCTCAATGGATGAAGCAATATGTACAATATTCAACAATGTTTTGGTCTTCAACCTCCATTATGGTAACCCCCAAAACTAACAGATTCTTCTAAATCTCAACATAACAAAACATTAAACACTAACAAGTCTCCCCTTTATAATCATCTTTCACAAAGACAAATAAAACAGCGAACACTTAATTTTAACATTTACTCTTCCTGCCGAGTCCCATGCAAAGCATGCTGAGGACTAGAAATACTCTGCCCAGTTTCAGGTTACCAAACAAAAACATATTCTTGTTGTCCTAGCACAAACGGATTAAGCAAACAAGACACTTATTTTAGTCGAATTAACTCCATTTATTGAAGTTCCCTTGGTTACATGAATGTTTTAAATAATGTGAACATGCAAGGATTGAGTAAAACTGATGATATTGAAAATTATATTTTTTTGAGAGTGCATAATGGCTATAGAAGGAAAGTGGAAAAAGAGAGCGAAGGATAAGGACAGAGATGAGACTGTAGTAATAGTATTGGTGGGGGGTTGTAGAGTGTCCAGTGTCAGGAAAAAGATCACTTGTTCCTCTCCCACCTGCTTCAGCCCCTCAGAGTTTTAGAGTTCGAGACAGCCGTAACTGTCACCTCACCGCAAAAAAGTACACCACAGAAGAAATCACAAACCATGATATCATCTGCCCACAGACAGACAAAAATAGTTTGATGCCAGAACCAAAACACTGACTGAGCGTTTTGTATTCATAGTAAAGGGATTCGGCCCCTCTGTTTTGTTTAGAATATAAAAAGTTTGTGACTCTGTTTGATACATGTATGTGAAGTAGCTGTTGCATTTAGACAATGGCTTTGTTAATGCTGGAGGGTGTGACTAAAAGCTCATCTCAACTAGAACTGATCTGAACTAATCTGAAGCAACCCGGGCATGGAAACGAGTCATTGGTCCAAACATCCCATCTATTTGACACAGAAGCAACATGTTTTCTCATCTAAAAAGCTTGACTGAGTGCTTTCCCAGGGTCTAACCTAAACTCAAGATGACCAAACAAAGAGCACAGTGGTGTGAACACAGAAGCATGGGCAGCAGATGTCCCATATCAGACATCATACACAATATAACCCTGACGTTTTTCATAAGCTTAAAAAATACAAGTACACGGCCTTGTGGCTCAAAACCTAGTCAGATGCCACTGGCTACTTCACACAGACCCATTAGCTAACCTGCTGACAGGACTCAATGGTTGTCTAGCTTACCAGCTAATTAATATAATACACCCAACCCTGGCTATGAACAGCTAATGCGACCAGGGTCGACGCTGCCCCAAAACACCCGACCCGGTACCAACGATCCAAAGCGTCCTGCCGTCCTCCCGTCTCGGGCCTCTTTGGAAAGTGATATTGCACCCAGCAGCCCCAGATCAATAGTGCATCACACTTCAACTGGCCTGACATGGAGTTGCATTCCTAAACTGAAGCACTCGCACAATGTGTTTTCTTATATATTTTTTTATTTTTATGGCGTTACCTTGTAGAAGGCCCCGTTTGAGCCGCGCACCTCCACCGCCATCCCGTCCATGTTCGTCGGCGCGTCCCCACGACTGTGCCTCTCTTTGGGCGCTCCGACAGCGTGCGAGTCCGGTACCACCCCCAGCTTCACGGGCCTCTCGCTGTTCTCCGGCCGCTTGTGTGTGTCCAGTGTTTCAGGTGAGAGTGAGGGGCAAAGGTGACAGGGGGGCACGGGAGCCACAGAGAGGGTCTCTGCTTCGACACCCTTTCCAGCGGGCGGGTAACCTCAATAACGGCAGCCTAGATCGCGAGAGCTGAGTCCCGTCAGAGGCGGGGTGGAGAGAATCAGCTTGGGTCTGGAGAGGACAGGACTGATGCTGCCTGATGACGGTGGATGGAAACGGTGTTAGCACAACAACAGCTAGCGCAGCCGCTAATCAACGGTCACCGACACTTAAACTCACGGTTACTGCATCTGTCGAACTGATTTCGTGATGCTCTACGGGAGGATCCTTTCTGAAGTGTCTAGGAACTTTGTTAGATAGGACGTTTCTTTATAAAGACAGTAGTGCTGTGCTACTCCCTTCCCCTCCAACACACGCCGTCAGAGTGGAGCAGCAAGATTGTGAATGATCCTCAAATCTCCGCCCCTCAGCAGTCTACGCCCCGCCCATCACGACTTTCTATCTCGTGAGTGGTCTATTGACCTGACACTCAAAAGAGCTGCGTGCTGTGATTGGCGGAACTGTCGAGGGCCGGTTGACGCGGAGCCAGTGGCAGTGGGGTGTGTCCCGGATCGCGTCAGTTGCGTAGTTGCTAAATTTAGGTGGCACTGTCCTCCCCCTTTTTTTTTTCTCCAGATGCTACTGATTCACAAAAATGGCCTTTAAGTTATAGTCACATAAAGACAACAGTTTCAAAAAGCTACTGATGCACGTTATAAGGAAAATGTGATTATTATCTGCAGTCTCCAGGTCTCTGCTGTATATTTTGTCATGCACGGAATGTGATGCTCATTTTTAGATATATTTTGAACAGATGTTTTAGGGCCTTTTATGACATCGAACACATCGTGCAACCTCAATATAAATAATCATCAAATATATCAAATTTAAAATACATTGCTTTCAGATTTTTATTTTTTTAGTTCAAGCTAATTTTATTTGTATAATAATCAGTAGGGCCTATGCAGGGCCGTATCAAGACAGTGTGGTGCCCCTGGGCACTATACCTCAAAAGGCCCCCCAAAAAAAGTTTGATCACGCGCGCGCACACACAAACAAACACACACACACTCCAGCATTGCAATCTTGATCAGACTGTTCATTATGCGAAATAGAGCGATATGTCTCGCTATTTAGTTTTATTTATTTTTATACCGTGTATTCTCCGTGTAAATTCGTGCACCGAGACGTGACGCCCGTACCGTTTCGGTTCAATACGAATAACTTACATGTACCGTCCCACCCCTAATATTTATCTTCATTAATGTCCTCTTCCTCGCTCCTGTCTCCCCCAAGGACAAAGAGAATATCCTCATTCACCTGGCGGTCATCGCCGACGCCCTGACTAACATTAGCAGCTGCTGCATCTCCCCCGCTAGCAGCGCCAGCGGTGTCAGACTTAGTGCTGCTGGTGTCTGCAATTCCCGTGTTCTCCCAAAAAACTAGTGATTTAACAAAAAAATTTGTCGATCCCTAGAACATTTTTTATTGTAGCTAAACGTCTAGCATCCTTCTATTTCTTTAATCTTCTTTTTGCGAAACCACTCAATTGCCGTCTGTCCATTTTGGATTTTGATTCATTTTCTGTAGTAACCGTTAAAAAAATGACACATTTGCGCGTAATTGTTGTGGACCAACTCAACTGTGACAGATTGGGGAGGGGGGGAGTGATAGTGGTCATGTAATCTTCATTTATTTATAATTTATTATTATTAGGGCCCAAGCCTTGAAAAGGCAAGGCCCTATTGTTTTCGTTAGGATTATTATTATTATTAGGGCCCAAGCCTTGAAAAGGCAAGGCCCTATTGTTTTCGTTAGGATGACTATGATTATTATTTTTTTTACGACTTACGGGGCACTTTTGGGGCTCTTAACATGCTCAAAAACTCTTGAAACTTTGCACACGGGTCAGAACCTGCGGTCATTAGGGCCGGGCTGAAGCTGGTACCCGGGCGTGGCAGGGGGGCTCGACAGCGCCCCCTGGAACAGGGTCCGAAAACTTAGTCTATAACTCAAACACGCTTGCATGTAATAATATGAAACTCGGTACACATATAGATCTCATCGTTTCATATATCCTTCATACTTTTACTTTTTACCCCAGACCAACAGGAAACATATAGATCTCATCGTTTCATATATCCTTCATACTTTTACTTTTTACCTCAGCCCAACAGGAAATTGTCTATTTAGGGTTTTTTGGAAAACGCATGCAATGGAATTTGAAATACTCCTCCTGGAGAATTCCACCAATCGCCACGAAACTCGGTCAGCATGAAGTCAAGACATTGAGGATGAAAAATTGCCGGCGGAATTTTGATATGTCGAACGGTTTGGCCGTGGCGAGGAAACGAAATGATGGCGTGAAAAGAGAAACAGGAAGTGTATTATAACTTCTGCATACATTAATTGATCTCGATGAAACTTCAGCAGTGTGTTCGCTGTAACAGGCCGATCGCATGGATGTGACTATTGTGAGTCAAAGTTATAGCGCCACCAACTGGCAGAAGGAAGTGTGTCACTTTCAAAATGCTTTGAAATCATCCTCTTATTTTTACCCGATTTACTTAAAACTTTTGGTGTGTAATGTAAACACACGGCAGATGTAGACATGGGAAAGGATTATTGATATCTTGGATACTGTTGCCGCGGCAATGCTTCAAACTCGAATATTCTTTTTGATGCTTTTGAGACTCTTAGCATACTTGAAATTTCATGAAACTCGACAGACACATCACATTTATTAGCCAGTAGACATGTGCAAAGTTTCAGAAACGGGCGTGGTGCAGGGGCTCAGTAGCGCCACCTTTTGACAAAAGTGAGGGGGTTGGTTTTATACTTTGACCCACAGTCACAAAACTCAGTAATTATATTGATCTCATCGAGCCGGACAACTTTCTAATTTACAGTCATTAGCTCAGACCAACAGAAAGTCAGATATTTTGGTTTGAATGTGGATTGTTTGGAGAATTTTCTCTGCCTCTCTCACTGACCCTACGTCTCTCTGTGTCTGGGGGGAGGGGGCTGATTTTGCTGATGAGTGAAATGCTTTTATTTTTGTTTTCAAGGTTTTGGGGGCCCTTAACGTGCTCGAAAACTCTTGAAACTTTGCACACGGGTCGGAACCCGCGGCCATCAGGGCTGGGCCGAAGATGGTACCCGAGCGTGGCAGGGGGCTCGACAGCGCCCCCTGGAATGGGATTCGAACACTTGTCCGTATATCAAACACGCTTGCATGTAATAATATGAAACTCTGTACACTTGTAGATCTCATCGGGCCGAACAACTTTCGTGCTCTAAGTTTTACGCCAGCCCAACAGGAAGTCGGCTATTATGGGTTGTTTGGAAACACATGCTCTGGAATTATATATATTTCTCCTAGAGAATGAATCCAATTGCCACCAAACTCGGTCGGCATGAAGTCAAGACATTGAGGATGCTACATTCCGGACAGATTTTTGATATCTCGAACGGTTTGGCCGTGGCGAGGAAATTGATTTAGGACTAAAAAGGACACATGAAGTGTGTTATAACTTAGTTAGTTCTATCTACAGTTACAAAACTCGGCGTGTATATTGTTCTCGTCAAGCTGAACAACTTTCTAATTTACAGTCATTAGCTCCGACCAACAGAAAGTCAGATATTGTGGTTTGAATGTGGATTTCTCTGAATTTTTCTCTCTCTGACAGACAGACCTGCGATTCTGTGTGTGTGTGTGTGTGTGTGTGTGTGGGGGAGGGAGGGAGGGGAGGGAGAGGGATTTCTCTGTTGGGTAAGATTTGCATTAAGATATTGTTTTTCAAGGTTTCTGGGACTTTTGGGGCCCTTAACGTACTCAAAAACTCTTGAAACTTTGCACACAGGTCAGAACCCGCGGCCATCGGGGCCGGGCTGAAGCTGGTACCCGGGCGTGGCAGGGGGGCTCGACAGCGCCCCCTTGAATGGGGTCTGAAAACTTGGTCCATATATCAAACATGCTTGCATGTAATAATATGAAACTCGGTACACTTCTATATCTCATCGGGCCGAACAACTTTCGTGCACTAAGTTTTATGCCAGCCCAACAGGAAGTCGGATATTATGGGTTGTTTGGAAACACATGCTCTGGAATTATATATATTCCTCCTAGAGAATTAATCCAATCGCCACCAAACTTGGTCAGCATGAAGTCAAGACATTGAGGATGCTACATTGCCGACGGATTTTTGATATCTCTAACGTTTTGGCCGTGGCGAGGAAATTAATTTATAATTAATAACACACATGAAGTGTGTTATAACTTAGTTCTATCTACAGTTACAAAACTCGGCGTGTATATTGTTCTCGTCAAGCCGAACAACTTTCTAATTTACAGTCATTAGCTCCGACCAACAGACAGTCAGATATTTTGGTTTGAATGTGGATTTCTTTCAATTTTTCTCTCTCTGAGTGACCCCTCCCGTTCAGTGTTTTTTCTCTCTGTGTCTCTCTGACAGACAGAATGGCCCTGCCAAATTTTTTGTGTGTGTGTGGGGGGGGGGGGGGGGGGAGGGTTCTCTGTTGGGTGAGATTTGCTTTTTGATTGTTTTTCAAGGTTTCTGGGACTTTTGGGGCCCTTAACGTGCTCGAAAACTCTTGAAACTTTGCACAAGGATCAGAACCCGCGGCCATCAGGGCCGGGCTGTTATAACTTAGTTAGTTCTATCTATAGTTACAAAACTCGGCGTGTATATTGTTCTCGTCGAGCCGAACAACTTTCTAATTTACAGTCATTAGCTCCAACCAACAGACAGTCAGATATTTTGGTTTGAATGTGGAACACATAGCAAATGAACTTTGAAGCTCCAAAAAGCACATAAAGGTAGCATTAAAGCAAGGAAGTGTGTTATAACTTCTGCATACATTAACTGATCTCGATGAAACTTCAGCAGTGTGTCACATGGATGTGACTATTGTGAGTCAAAGTTATAGCGCCACCAACTGGCAGAAGGAAGTGTGTCACTTTCAAAAAGCTTTGAAATCACCTTCTTATGTCTCAAGTGAACAAACAGACCAACAGAAAGTCAGATATTTTGGTTTGAATGTGGAACACATTGCAAATGAACTTTGAAGCTCCAAAAAGCACATAAAGGCAGCAAAAAGCAAGGAAGTGTGTTATAACTTCTGCATACATTAACTGATCTCGATGAAACTTCAGCAGTGCGTAAATTATAATTACATTAATAAACCTGTTCAGAGACCTCCGGATAAATACTGGCCTTCTGGATTAACACGTTTAAGTGCTGCAAAAGATATTGACCTATGACATCAAAAATTATTCTACATTTGAATTACCTCATAGATGTGACTATTGTGGTTCACGGTCATAGGCCCTGTCCCAAATGGCACACTTCATATGAATTTTCAGTCTTGTGTACTTATTTCGTGTGTCCATTAACTCCATGAGACCGGGTGTCTCATTTTTCATTTTAGGTATCGGAAGGGTGCTCACGCATACTTTGTGGTTGATATGTGCCCTCCATGCGCACTTTTGCAGAGCCCACGCTGATGCGAGCTCTACAGCACACGTCTTCTCGACGGTCAAAGCGAGGTTATGTTATTGCCCATCGTGCACAGCGACCCTAAAGGCACGGGGGTAGCGGTGCCAGCAGCGACCCTAAAGGCACGGGGGTGGCGGTGCCACCGGCTTGGGCCCGCCATCGCTGCTTGCAGCTATATTTATTATTATTATTGTTAAATTAGTGTTCATAAACAAGTTATGTATGGTCTTTCAAGAATTTCAATTTAATAATATAACAATTTACGAAAAATATTTTTAAAGCTTGTGTCATGTGGTGCCCCCTAGTGGTTGTGAATGGTTGGTGCCCCTGGGCACTGGCCCAAGTGCCCTTATGGATAATCCGGCTCTGGGCCTATGTATTTCTTTTTGAATAATTTTCAAGGACAAATCTTAAAAATTGTACTCAGTTTAGTTTTGGATGCTACTTTATATATACACCCTACAAAAAGTGCCATGCTGTTACATAAACATGATGTAATACCACGGTATGGCTTGAAGTTACAGTACCATTCCACCACAATTGTAGGTCTATATGAAAATATGGGCAACACTTTACAATAATGTTCTGTTTATTAACATTAGTTAACAACATTAGTTAACATGAACTAACAATGAACAACTGTATTTGTATTAACTAACATTAACTAAGATTAAATTCTGTAAAAATATATATTTTCAATTGTTTGTTCATCATGTTACCTAATGCATTAATGTTATCGAATGGAAGATTATTGTAAAGTGTTACCGAAAATGATAATAAAACAGTACCATATTCTATATATGATAATATAAAAATACCATGGCATTACCTTCTGATATAATAACTGAACCGCGGTACTGCCACAGCACTTTTTTGTAACATAAAATCGTTGTTAAAAAATTTTTAACCACTGGTTACAATTGTGACCGAATTTTTTTTTTTTACAAAGTGTTGTCAATTATAAATAAAAGTGCAGACTGTCTTAATTTCATGTGAACATTTTTACATGGGTGGTGCAATTAGTAACATCTATTCCACTCTGTCCCTCTGAAAGAGGATGTTTCTGTCAAAGCTCCTTAAATGGAAGCATGTAAAACCTGTCTCAAAACACTTACAACTACCATATATTGTAGATAATGTTAAACGGGTCTATTATGATTTTGTAATACAATTATTCTGGCTCATATGCTGTAAATCATGCTCACAGGACAAGTAAACATGAACTTTGAATTTATTTACTGTATTTTTTTATTATGCGACTCATTGCCTACTATTATAAAATTGCAGATTTTAAAGTATTGTTACGATAAATGAAACAAAGTAAATTAAAAATAAATATGCATTTATTCATGGTTTATCACTTCATTTTTCCCCACAATTGCCTTATTGTAAAAAAAAAAAAAAAAAAATTAAATAAACAATTCTTTAACTAAGTTTTTATTTTTTTTTCATTTAGAAAAGGCATAGACTACATTTGTTTCGCTGGCCTATCCAAGTGAAGGAGTACAAGCCCACTAGCTGTGAAAAAACATATTTTATTCTTACAGCTTGGAACTCAAATTTACCTCATTATTTAATGTTGCAGACAATTTTACATATACACTGGACTGATATATGATAGGAAAAAACGAAAGTTCATTAAGAGGTTTATAATGTCTTACCACAAAAAAATATACATGATAAACTTGGCACAATGCTTGGTTACTTACCAACAAATGTGGAAGGTTTAAAGTTCTACAGGATGTTGGCTGACTTGAGCATTTGTGGATGATTGAGGAATGACATGTCAAACAGCATGACAATGAGAGAGGATCTCAGGGGAAGGTTAAAGGGGAACAGCTGAGTATATTACATCCATTTGCTTCTCAAGCAAAGCAGGTTAAGTCAGGGGGTATTTACACTTGGCCACTTCATGCTAGGGCTGCACAATTAATTTAAAATATAATCGAGATTACAGTTACAGGCAGTTGTAAATATATCATTGTGAAAATTCAATTTAGGGGTACTCCCATTGTGCCAAAATATTCTATTTACAGCATATTTTTTTGGGCCATTGTATGCATGAAAATGCAAAGGAAAATCTGAAGTGTTTAAACCAGATTAAAGGCATATCAGTAATGTTCACTATCTAAATTATACTGTGTAAAATGTATAAAAAATGTGAAAAACACTATTTCTTTTTCATGCAATTAAATTATTAATGGAATTCAGGACCACAGTTCTAAAGTTGTTTTGATTCAGAGCCAACACAAATAATATGGAATGCAACTGCCCCACACAAAATAAGTATTTAATATAAATTCTATTTTTTTAAAGAATAATCACAATTAAAATGTCTAATGGAATTTATGTGCAATTTGGATTTTCATCATAATCGTGCAGCCCTACTTCATGCATTTTTTTTTTAATACTGATTGGATTGCTATCCAATTGAATAAGCACTTTCCATTAACACTTGCCACATAAATGTGTTTTTGCCAAATGGATATAAATCTGATCTTCAATTCCGGTGATATCTGCAAATAAAACAGTTCATGCATTCCCTGAATTCCTGTGAAAGAAGGTTGCATTCAGAGTGTCCTACTCGCTTTTCTAAAAAGAGACAGCCTTGATGACATATGCGGCTGAAAAATGCAACCTCCGGAGGCCTTCAAAACGAGAAACGATAGATAGATAGACAGACAGACAGACAGACAAATTCAGAGCATTTCCCTAGGCAATTTTAACATCTGAAAGGAGGTCACGAGAGCTGGATCTAAGTGCAGCAAGTTTATAATGATAAAAGAATAATTCAAAATACAAAACAGTGTAAAACTGGGAACTAGGAAGTAAGATCAAAACGTAAACAAACAAGAACTAAACTGGAACACAAACTAGAGAATTACATAAACAACAATTCACAAGGACTGAACAGAAGTCAGGGCATTATATAGACAAGGGATAAAGAGTTAATGAAACACAAGTGAGGACAATAGAGGACAGCTGGCAGTGATGAGGGCAGGGAATTATGGGAAGTGTAGTCCAGGAGGAACGGATGACAGGGGAGAAACACAAAGCAAACAACATTGAATCATGACAGCACTTCACAAGGGCTATCTTCCAAATGTTGCCCAATGGCACTTTTCAAGTGCTATCTTCCGAGTGTTTCCCAAGTCAATTTACTAGGGCTTGCTTCTGAGCATTTCCCTACATGCTTTAATAGGGCCAGCTTACAGAGCGTTTCCTTAGCTGCTTTGCTAGGGCACGCTTCCGAGCATTTCCCTATGGACTTTACTAGGGCAAGCTTCCAAGCATTTCCCTAGCCGCTTTATAGGGCTAGTTTCCAAGCATTTCCTTAGGTGCTTTACATGTGCTACCTTCCTAGCTTTTCCCTAGGGGATTTTACTACGGCTAGCCTCTGAGCATTTCCACATGTCAATTAAATAATTTCATAAATTGGCAGTTTTCAAATCTCTTAAACCTTAGTAGTTCACCCTTAAGTGTCATGCCATTAGCTCTGTAACAGCAAGCAATTGCTTTTTTATATCCTACAGAAAAGAAAGAGAGTACACTCTTGTCAACAGTGTTTCAATATTACTTGCAGTGGCGATTTGTCAGAGAAATCGTAACATGCCTAATAAATAAATATTTTTTCATCCATTCTCATTGACCTTTTTGTCAGTGTATTTAAAAATCTTTTCACTACTAATTAATCTACAAACGAATAGCAAAAAACTGAAAGTTTATCCAATCAGAATTTATTCCTTGATGCTTACAAGCAAAGCGTGACAGCTGTTTAATTAATCGCATGCCCGATGCCAAGATTGTTAACCAAAGCAGCGTGTGAGTTTGAGCTCCACTCCGTCAGGCCTTCAGAATTTCCACAGAATCCCTCAACAGTGCAAATAAATGAGTAACTAAAGTCAGATTTTCAGATTCATCAGCCAATCAGATTGATTTATTTGTTCATGGTGGGTGTGGTCTCTAGGATATGTCCCAGTCCAGGCCTTCTAACTGGCCTTAAGAGATGCAATCATGCTTTAAGTGTTGAACATAATTTGAAAGCAAAGAGCACGAGATCTTGCTGACATGTCGGCTGTTATCACTGCTGTTATTGTCATTGAGAAAGAGATTCTTATGGATTTAAAAATCTGAGATGTCCTGCATGATCAGTCCTTGTGCGATTGATTAAACAGGAAAGGAGGACTGATTTTCATTTCAAGCAAATTGGTAAGTGCTCTTCCATTGTTAAATTATGTAAATTATGCTTCTTGAGCATTCAGTGCCGGATCAAGTTTTGAAAAGTAATTGTATCCCCTTAAGAAACAAACATTATTGCAAGCAAAATTTAAATCGCAAATATTTTTAGAGAGATTTAACTTGGTATTAGACCTCCTTGATTCTGGCTTTCATGCGTGGACGTGTTTTTAAAATGTCATTGGTATTATTATTTGTCTGCCACGGATGGAATATTTTCGTTCAGTTAATCCATTTTGATAATTTAATTAATATGTATGAAATATGCAATGATCTAAAAATAACAATGTGAAATCAATGTACTATAAATAACTGCATTATGAATGTTAGTCAATATGTTCGATATTTAATAATTCACTTATTGATTTATTTATCATTTACTCAGTTTAATAATCAAAGTGAAAATCAATGGGAAAATACAACTTAACTTCTCTATGAAGAATTATAGCCTCTCTCTGTATGACCATTTCTGTGAATAAACCAGAAGGAGATGTGTATGTCTTTTAAATTAGAGCAGAGTCAGGCACTACCTGGTTCCTGAAAGATGCAGATAATATATGTGTGTTAATTAGTGCTAGAAACGAGATGAAACTAATATATATGTGTAATAATACTGGAGGGATAGGGAGAGTTCCCTATCGAGAGGTCTCTCCTATTGCGTAAGTAGCTTACGCTATGGGAAAACTCCGTTTCTCGAGAAATATTGAAGTCTTTATGTAAAACGCATTGCAGCTGCACAGCAGACAGTAATGAGCGAGGCAGCTCGGTCATTGGCTGTGCTGCGGCAACTGCTCGAACCAATGACGGGGCGACTCTGAACGCGCGACCAATGGGGGCGCGCCTCGCGTTCACGCGCTCAGAGCCCGCCGAAATTAGCATAGCCAGGCTATATAATGGGCACCCCGTCATACGAGTTCCTTTAGATTTAATCTCCTTCAGCGAACACCTTCTCTTCGCTGGATCCTCCAGATTGTTGGAGTCTTTTGGCGTCGAAAAGCCTACAGCAGGACTGCTTAGAGGACGCCGGCGCCTTCAGCCGCCTTCGAAGCCTTCTGCTACGCCATCCGGCGCACATCGCATATCCTTTACTGCAAGCGCTCGCCCCGCAACGCTTTTTAAAGTAAAAGAGCAATTTTTCAAGGCGTTGTTTCAAATGCCTTCAGCCTGCGCCTCGTGCAGAGGCCCTCTTCCTGACGGAGATCGGCACGTCATTTGCACTCGCTGCCTGGGACCGGACCACGCAGAAGCTGCACTCATTCAGGGCGGATGCCCCGAATGTGACTCCCTGGGCCTCGCCGAGCTGCGCGCTCGCTTTGCCACTTTCGCCGCAAACGAGCCTGCTTCCACCGTGCTGCCACCTCTGTTCGAGCCACGCAAGAAAAAGCGGCGCTCACAGAGGCTGCCGGAGCACGTAGACTTCGGTGACGTCACGCCGGCCCAGTCCCCGCTTGCGTCACCGCTACCAGAGATCTCCCCGCCGCCAGTCCATTTCACGAAAGCGGACCTGCACCCCTCCAGCAGAGCGGTGGGTCTCGTCTCGTATGGCACATCAGGGGACGACGATGAAAAGGATGACAGCTTTTCTATCAACGCTGCATCCGACGACTGGCTGGGCTCGTTCGACCCCGCGCCATCGACATCAGCGGACACGAGCGCGGGCACCAGCATGGACTCTGAGATCGTCCATATCCTGTCCAAGGCCGTGGAAGACCTCGGGCTCGACTGGTCTTCTCCAGAAGAACCGCGAGAGAAAGAGGCTACGAGGCAACTCCGCCCCTCGAGGAGGCCGTGGCCAACCATCTGTGCCCACCCTCCACCGCTGAATGGAAGGCCAAAGCTTCTCATCCCTCGAAGCCCTGCAGATCCACGTCAGCTCTCGCCGGTCGCACATACGCCGCCGCCGGCCAAGCTGCATCAGCGCTTCACTCAATGGCGGTCTTACAAGTCTATCAGGCCAAACTTCTCCGCACCATGGACGAGTCTGGACCTGAACCTGAGGCTTTCAAGGACCTGCGCAACGCCATGGACGTAGCCCTGCGAGCCACAAAGGCCATCGCCCAATCCATCGGCCGGGCCATGGCTAACTTGACTGTCCTTGAGCGCCATCTGTGGTTGACGTTAACGGAGATGAAGGACGCGGATAAGGCGCCATTCCTTGACGCGCCTATCACTCCGAGCGGCCTGTTCGGACCGGGCGGTGAAAGAATTCGCTGAGCGCTTCACTGAGGCCCGGAAGGATTCGCAGGCTATGCATCACTTCCTGCCCAAGCGCTCCAGCTCGTCTCAGAAACCGCCTCAGCAGCAGCAGCGAGCCAGGGCGGCGCCTCCCGTCTCCCAGCCAAGGAGCAGACCTGAAAAGGACGCTCGACGCCGCTCGCGTTCCGCTGGCCGAAGAAAGCCGCATGAGCAACGAGGTCCTCGGCCCAAGATCACACTGAACCCGGAGCCTCGTAAGTCTTCCTAGCAATAGGAAGAAAAAGAGAGAGTAAGTGTCTCGCAAAAGCCGGACTACTCTCTCTCAAACATGTAAAACATTACCCAGTCCCCTTACAGGCGGCTGGAAATGTCTATACAGCAGTCAATGGGCCAGTCAAAGAACTCGCTCACCTGCAATCAAACGCCGTTTTTACGGCGACACACAGAAATCACGAAAAGAGTCATTTTCTGCCTGTGTCACTAAGGGTTCACATGTCCACACTAAAGTGCGCATTCCCACATATCAATACTGTCCAAACAGTGCCAAATACCTCCCCAGTTCAGGCAGGACGTCCCAAAAGTGTAGATCGTGTGCCTATTGTCATGTATGCACCACTACACACAAGCACTGTTCCCACAGTTATATACACTTCCCCAGTAAAAACGGGAAATACTATAAATGTAGCGCGCGTGCCTGCTGTACTGCACGCACCCCTACACACAAACACTGTATGCATAGCCAAGACATCCCCGCCACGAGCGGAAGACTTTATGGAAGTGGTGCGCGTGCCTACTACAGTATGTGCACCCCCACCCATAAGCGCTGCCCATACAGTTCCAAACAGCTCTCTATCTCATGCCGCAAGCATCACAGATGCAATGCGCGAGCCAAGAAACTCCCCGCTAAATGCGGGAAGCTTTATGAATGTGGCGCGCGTGCCTATTACGATGTATGCACCCCCACCACAAAACACTGTTCATACAGTTTCAAGCATCTCTCCGACTCATGCCGCGAGCATCTCAGAGATAGCGCGCGTGCCTGTACTCTCACACGCACCCCTGCACTCGGCACTCAACACGGCGGCTCAGCGCGCACCTGCGCCTCTGAGAGCTGTAGACTCTGTGTTAGCACAAGGCAATTTGCCGGTGGGGCTCATACGTCACTGCGACACGCCCCCAGCCAGCATTCAGCCCATATCTGTGCGAACAGAAGCCTGGGAAAAAATCCCCGACATGCCGAAATGGGTTTTGAACATAATAAAACACGGTTACTCACTTCAATTCGCTCGCAGACCGCCCCGCATTTCAGCGGTGGTCGAGACGAAAGTGAGGAAAGATATGTCACATGTTCTACGCACCGAGGTGCTCAAACTGATAGAGAAGGGCGTTATAGAAACTGTTACTCCCTCTATGAGCGAGGCGGGTTTTTACAGCCGCTATTTTCTCGTCCGAAAAGACGGTGGCCTCCGCCCCATCCTAGATCTCAGACATCTGAACAAAGCTTTAATGATTCGCTCGTTCAGAATGTTAACAACCAAACATATCCTCGCGCAAGTTCAGCCCGGGGATTGGTTTCTATCAGTGGATTTGAAAGACGCTTACTTTCACATTCGATAGCGCCTCATCACAGGCCTTTTCTGAGATTCAGCTTCGAGGGACAGTCATACCAGTACACAGTACTACCATTCGGCCTATCATTGGCCCCCCATACATTCACGAAATGTATGGACGCGGCACTTTCCCCCCTGAGACAGCGGGGAGTGCAAATACTGAATTACCTCGACGATTGGATAATCATAGCACAATCAGAGGATCAGTTAACGACGCACAGATCTTGGATTATCAGCCATCTAGAATGCCTGGGTCTGAGAATCAATTTTGCAAAGAGCGTGCTATCCCCCAGCCAGAATATCTCTTTTCTGGGAATAGTGCTAGACTCAGTGCAGATGACAGCGCGCCTCTCATCAGAGCGCGCGCTCTCTATTCGACGCCTTGCAACATCAGTCAGAACGGGCGCGCACGCCCCCATCAAACGATTTCAAAGAATGCTCGGTCTCATGGCCTCGGCATCAGCTGTACTCCAGCTAGGATTGTTGCACATGCGTCCTCTCCAGCGCTGGCTCAAGAGCCTTGTCCCCACTCACGCGTGGCGCTCGGGCCACTTTTTGATCAGAGCGAATCACGGCTGTATAAAAGCCCTGACGCCCTGGAAAGCCATCAACTGGTATCAAACTGGCGTGAGTTTGGGCGTGAATGCGCGGAGAAAAATGATCACGACAGATGCCTCCAAAATAGGATGGGGGGCCCTTTACGAGGGCAGGCCTGTCTCTGACTTTTGGTCAAACCCGGAAAAGCGCCTACACATAAACTGTCTGGAAATGAAAGCGGTCGCCTTGGCTCTCAGAGCCCTGCTTCCGTACCTGAAAAACGAACACGTCTCTCACAGAATGGTCTCTCCACCCCCTGATGGTGCAGTGGTTATGGCAAACCCTTGGCGAGGCGGAGGTCGACCTCTTCGCCTCCAGGGAAAATGCGCACTGCCCCCTTTTCTTTTCAAAAAGCACGGACGCGCTCGCCCAGGTCTGGCCGAGCCACCCCTTGTATGCTTTTCCCCCGATCGCGATGCTACCTCAGGTCATCAGTCGGATCAGGGAAGTGAAATGTGCAGTGCTCCTGGTAGCCCCACTCTGGAAAAACCAGACGTGGTTTCCAGAACTGATGCAGATGATGCAATCTGCCCCATGGCCGATTCCGTTGAGGCTAGACCTCCTCAGGCAGGCCAACGGGATGATTTTTCATCCCCGCCCCGATCTGTGGGCCCTCCATGCATGGCCCCTCAACGGGTTCCTGAGAACCTCCCCAGTGGAGTTTTGAGAACCATCACTGAGGCTGGCGCCCTCTACTAAGCGCTTATATGCCCAAAAGTGGAAAGTGTTCAGCGACTGGTGTGATACCAAGAGCTTGAACCCCAAATCGTGAGAGATACCAAGTGTACTCGCCTTTTTGCAAGAGCTGCTGGAGGCGGGCCGCACACCCTCCACGCTCAAAGTCTATGTGGCTGCCATAGCTGCGTCACACAATCCTGACAAAGGACATTCATTAGGGAAAAACGATCTAATCATTCGCTTCCTAAGAGGCGCTAGGAGGATGAACCCTCCTCGCCCCCCCTCGGTGCCGATCTGGGACCTGGCCAGGGTCCTGGACGCACTCAAGGGTGCCCCGTTCGAACCTCTCCGAACCGTGCACCTTAAACAGCTCTCGCTCAAAACCACGGTCTTGCTGGCACTTGCTTCAGTCAAGAGAGTGGGCGACCTGCACGCGCTGTCATCAAGCGCTGCTTGCCTGGAATTTGGACCTAACGACTGCAGAGTTGTCCTTAGGCCAAAGCACGGGTATATTCCTAAAGTGCTCTCTACACCCTTCAGAGTACAGGTGATATCTCTGGCAGCTTATCGTCCCCAGCAGGCAAAGCGACGCTAATTTACTCTGCCCGGTCAGGGCGCTCAGAGTATATTTGGAACGTTCTGCCCTGTTCAGACAGACGGAACAACTATTCGTATGCTTTGGCGGCCGCACTAAAGGTCTTGCAGTTTCAAAGCAAAGAATATCGCGCTGGATAGTGGATGCTATAGCGCTGGCTTATGAAGCCAAGGGCCTTCAATGCTCCTTAGGCATCAGAGCTCACTCTACGAGGAGCATGGCCTCCGCGTGGGCGTGGTCGAGTGGGATACCCATTGAAGATATTTGTGCGGCGGCAGTCTGGGCCTCGCCTTCGACATTTATCAGGTTTTATAACCTACAGGTCCCCTCATTACATTCCAACATTCTATCAGCCTGACTATAGAATGGAATAGAGTATGTATATGCTGGGCATTGTCTCCTCCCTTATAAGGTCCGTCTCTGACCGACTTAGAGGATTTTTATGCGTACCAGTACATAGAAAACTCAGTACATAAGATATGTGCTTGTGTTTGTACAATGAGCGCCCCACCTTGGGGCAAAGGCGCTCTGTGTTATCCCATTATGTAGCTCGCCGTTGGCCTGCTCATGGAATATTCACTTTGCTTTAAGGCTCAGGCATCTGCCTCTGGCTTTATAGAGCGAAGTCAGCACGCATGGCGTTTTGCAGGGTGTTCCCATAGCGTAAGCTACTTACGCAATAGGAGAGACCTCTCGATAGGGAACGACTCGGTTACTGACGTAACCTCGGTTCCCTGAGAGGAGGGAACGAGTATTGCGTAAGCTGCCGTACTTGTGCTTGGTCAGTTCGCTTCAGTCGATTGAACCTAAAGGAACTCGTATGACGGGGTGCCCATTATATAGCCTGGCTATGCTAATTTCGGCGGGCTCTGAGCGCTGAACGCAGGCGCGCCCCATTGGTCGCGCGTTCAGAGTCGCCCCGTCATTGGTTCGAGCAGTTGCCGCAGCACAGCCAATGACCGAGCTGCCTCGCTCATTACTGTCTGCTGTGCAGCTGCAATGCGTTTTACATAAAGACTTCAATATTTCTCGAGAAACGGAGTTTTCCCATAGCGTAAGCTACTTACGCAATACTCGTTCCCTCCTCTCAGGGAACCGAGGTTACGTTAGTAACCGAGTCGATTTTTGTGTGTGTGTGGAGGATCAAACACCTCCTGTTGCAGCGCACACATTTCTCCATCTTACAGGGATGTTTTATGTATCCAGTGACTGTAATAAGGGAAATAATTTAATTTACTTAATGCAGAAAGTAATGATTGTTAGTCAGTATATGCATATACAATGAAATAGTCATGCTTTTGCCACCATTGAAGCAAGTTGGGTTTTGCTGGTTTGCTGACACGGACTATACAAAATCAGTGGCGCCCAAAAATGTAGGTAGTAAGCGATTTTGCTTAAAATGTGTTTTGTGTTGTTTCTTGACCTGGGTAGTGATAACTCAAAGAGCCTCACCATTCCCGAACACAATTGACTGATTAATTGGACAAAATAGAGAACTGGGTTCCAGATTTCAAAGACTGTGCATGCAAAGGTAAATAAATTGTAAATAAGTTGAAGTGCTTAAATTCCTGTGGATACCACTCTTAGTGGTGACCCCAGTGAGGAGAGGGGATGCGCTCTGAACAGAAATATTCTGAGCTGGGATCCTTGAACTGACTGAGAGGCACAATTTGTGGATGGCGTTTGTAAGATACTGGAGACAATAAACACAACCAGTGTGACTGCACAATAACCGTTTTACTGAAGAACACGGAACTTCCTCGTTGCTGGTGTTTACACACAAGGCACTGGCCCAGCCAATGTAACAGCGCGCTCTAGCGGCAACACAATACATTACATCTCCCCTCCTTCTGCTTATTTGTGGGGATACAATATATAGTAAACTAATATAACTGAAGGTTTCTTAAGCAAATTTAAAGGCAAAAATAAGCAATCCTCAAGGTACCTTCAAACTTATTAATGACATTATACAGAGGCACCACACTTGACATATTTCTTTAACTATTCAGGAGCAACTTGAGATCATTACCAACTATTGAAAGCAAGCAACAAACAGTAGGCCTACTGGACTGTTTCACTACTGGACTCATCTGACTCCTGACAGGTAGCAACTACAAATTCAGTCTTTCAGGGGGCTTAACCACTCTGCCAATCTTAGTGGTGTAGGGCAGAGTAGGCTGTGGTTGACCCACATTCAGGGGTTCCTTGGCAGGTGATGCTGTATTCCCAACTAGGGGAGGAATCAGTTCCTCTTGTTCTGGACGGACATCAGGAAACTCCTCCCAAGGCTCACCTTGCATGAGGTGACGGGACTGATTCGCTCTTGCAGTGCTTTTGCGAAGGTGCTGACAGTTCCGGTGAACTCCATGCCACCAGAGTTTACGATGTAAGACCTGGGTGTGCGGCTATGTTGCTTGATGACAACAGCTGGAGACCACTTGGAGTGGCCGGGGTAGGGCTGCATTCTGACTTCTTCACCTGGCACCAGCGCAGGGCGAGAGTGCATCGTCCTGCCTTTGTCGTAGTAGTACTTCTGGGAAGCTTTGGACCTATTGAGCAGGTGCATGACTTTCAAAGAGTCGTAAGCCTTTGGGACAAGCAGTTGTTGAGCTGCAGGGAGTTTGTTTCTGGGTCTTCTGCCCATGAGCAGCTGCGCTGGGGACAACTCAACTGCCTCCAGCGGGGTTGTTCTGTAGTCCAGCAATGCCAAATGTCTGTCTGGAGCTTTGTTCCAAAGTCTTTTCACTGTTTGTACTGCACGCTCTGCCTCTCCATTTGAGTGAGGTGTGTGAGGTGATGATGTAAGATGTGATATGCCATAGCTCTCACAAAAGTCTCTGAACTCCTCTGACGCATACTGGGGCCCGTTGTCTGTTCGTAGGATAGTAGGAATCCCATGACTGACTGAACTGTGATTTCAGTATTTCAATGGCAGTACGGCTCGCTGATCTTTAAGCTCATCCACTTCAATGTATTTTGAAAAGTAATCCACGAGAAGAATAAAGTGCTTGCCATCAAATTCAAAGATATCCGAGGCCACTAGCTCAAATGGCAGTTCTGGGGTTTCAGTTGGTTTTAGAGGCAATTTTGGTAGTTTGTTTTGGAACTCGGCACATTTGCTGCAATTCTTCACTACCTCCTCTATCTCTGCACTCATGCCTGGCCAGTAGAGCACTTCACGTGCTCTCTGCTTGCTTTTACAATCCCTAAATGAGACTGGTGTATGAGTTTTAACATGTGCTGTCTCATAGTGGGTGGTATGACTATACGCAGCCCTTTGTACACTATTCCATCACATATGGTCAGTTGACTTTTTGAGTCCCAATATGGCTGAACAGTAGTTGGGGCATCTCTCCTGTGCTCCGGCCAACCTTGCTGGATGATGTGCTGTAAGGAGCTCAGTTCTTTTTTTGTGCATTCCTGTAGCTCAGCGTACTTCTCTTCACTTACAGCCACATAGTTCAGCATGGATACACATTTCAAATGTTCCAATTCTGGAGTCTTGTGTGACAGTCGCGCCCTGGATAGTGTATCAGGCAGCTCCATATCCTTTCCTTTCCTGTACCTGACAGTCAAATCATACCATTGGATGCGCAGGCGCATCCTCTGTATGCGCATGGGGGTTGAAAGAAGTGATTTCTTAAAAATGTCCTCCAGTGGTTTGTGGTCATTATACACAGTGACTGACTTTCCAAAGATATAGTGATGAAATTTAGTGCATGCATGGACGATAGAAAGCATCTCCTTTTCTATCTGTGCATAGCGGGTCTCAGCATCGGTCAGAGACCTGGAGGAGAACGCAACAGGGTGATTGTCCTGCAAAAGCACAGCACCTAATCCACTGCTGCTTGCATCACAGAAAATTTCAACTGGCTCTGATGGGTCAAAGTACTTCAGTACAGGGGGATGTGAACAGAGTTCTTTGAGCCTTGCAAAGGCTCTTTTCTGAGCCGGTTGCCACGCAAACTCAACATTGCTTTTCAGGAGCTGACGCAGTGGTGCATCTTCCTCACTGAGATTCGGTATGAATTTTGACAAATAAGTCACAAACCCCAAAAAACGGCTGAACCCCTTCCTTGTCAACAGGTTCCGGCATGCACCTTACTGCTTGGACCTTGGCTGGGTCAGGCTTCAGACCATCTGCAGTCAGTAAATGGCCAATATATGGGACTTTGCTCTGCCGAATGTGACACTTATTGAAGTTAAGCTTTAAGTTGTAGCTTGTTGCTCTCTCGATGACTTTGTGTAGGATTTCATCGTGCATCTGCACAGTGGGGGCCGCAATCAGGATGTCATCCATAATGGCCACTGCTCCCATAATGCCCTCTAGCATGCCATCCATGATCCGCTGATAGATTTCGGGGGCACATTTTATTACAAACGGTAGCCTCAACCACCTAAACCTACCAATGGGTGTGTTGAAGGTTGTAAGGAATGATGATTCTTCATCTAACTCAATCTGGAGGAATCCTGACTTGGCATCAAAGACTGAGAATATTCGTGCTCCAGGCATAGATGACACGACTTCTTCAACAGTGCGCATGGGGTAATGTTCTCTTTTGATTACCTTATTTAAGTCGCTGGGGTCTATGCAAATTCTTAACTTGTCTCCCGAGAGACCGCCACCATTGAACTGACCCACTCAGTGGGCTGCTCGACTTTTTTATATAGCCATTTTCCTCCATTTCATGCAGTTTCTGGACAATCTGTCCCTTGAGTGCAGCTGGCTGTCTACGCACAGGGTGGACAACACCTTTAGCATTGGTCTCTATTTTGATTGTGTACTTCCCTGGCAGAGTCCCTGTGGTGCGTATTAGCTCAGGAAAGTCACGAAGGCCTTGAGGAACAATGTCTTGTTCGAGAATGCCCTCCACAGGCTGAGTCAGCCTCAGGTTCAGCAGCATTTTGTATGGAGTTCAGCCTTGTTATCAAACCTAAAGCTTCAGCCGTGGCTCCGCTGAGCACACTTTCCTGTGCAATATCCACAATTTCAAACTCTGCATCGGTGGCACACTGTTTGTAGTACACTGATAAATCTAAGGCAGCGACTGGTTTGAGCTTATGATTAGAGTAGGAGCGCAACAGCTTGTTAGAACGCTTCAATTCACCAGTGTGCCCGAGTTGCTGGTAGCTATCAAGAGTCAAAGTGTTACACTTGGCACCAGTATCTATCTTGAACTGGACTCTCTGTGAAAGTATTATCAAATGCACTGTCCATTTGTCCACGGTTAATGCAGCTGCTGGAAGCACAAAGTCTGTTAGGCTAATGTTCAGTATTTCATCATCAGTCTCCTCCAGCGCCTCTACATTCAGTGTGTGGACAGCACGTTTACGACACACCGCCATCCAGTGGTTGGGTCTGTGACAGTAAGAGCACGTTGAGCCCTTGGCTGGGCACTTTCCCTCGTTCCATTTGTGATCGGGATGTTTACCGCAGCTAGTACAGAAAGCTGAGGGCTTTGACTGAGTGAACTTGCGATCTGGATAGCGAGTTTTTCTGCTTTGGCCAGAAAATTTAGGTTGAACACTTTCTGCTACAGTGGACACCTGAGAGCATGTAACATCATCTCTGACTATTTTCAATTGTTTCTGAGACATCTCATATTGCTGAGGGATTTCAATGGCTTTGGCTAGCGTTGAATTCCTCTCCTTTGTCTAACAGTCTCTCTTGCACTCGTTTTTCACGCACGCCCGCGATAATCGCGTCAACCAACATGTCGTCAGGGTCGGGATATGCACAATCCATTAACAGTAGTCGTAAATCTTTAACGAAATGGTCGAAGCTCTCACTTACGTCTTGTTTCCTCTGCTTGAAACGATGGCGAGCTATCCTCTTGTTCTTCCTTGGTCTGATATACTTCTCAAACTTTTCTAGCACTTTCTCGGGATCCTCTTTCTCACCTTCAGCCCAGGTGAGCGTTTTGTAAATTTCTCTGCCTTGTCCGCCTATCCATGTACCCAGCCAGCCGGCTTGCTGCTTTGCAGTTAGTTCTGATAGTGGTCCATCAAAAACAAACGTAACGTGGCTCCGAAAATGGTCAAATTCCTGATATAAATCCGCAGCCTCCCAGTCAATCTTCGGGTGTTCAAACTGTGGGGTAGCCATGCTACACTTCTGACACCATGTAAGATACTGGAGACAATAAACACAACCAGTGTGACTGCACAATAACCGTTTTACTGAAGAACACGGAACTTCCTCGTTGCTGGTGTTTACACACAAGGCACTGGCCCAGCCAACGTAACAGCGCGCTCTAGCGGCAACACAATACATTACAGCGTTGTTTTTCAAAGCAGGTTGAATGTGTGTGTGAAGTGACTGTGAAGAGCGATTGTTTGTAAAAGTGTGAATGAAAGCAAAACTGTAACTCTTAGCTGGCTGGACAAAATTCAGCCTTGGGCTGTTTTAAAGTCAACTAAATAATTTGATATTAAACAAAAGTTGTACTGAAGATAAGTGTTGTTACATTACAATAAAGTATAATTAAGGCAATCACTCTAGTGGAAATACAAATATCTAGAAATCCACTAGAGTAAAGAATTGATTGATAAAATCTCAAAGAAAAGGGAAAGAGAAATTAGTACAAAATAAATAAATACATAAAAGGAAGGTGAAACTGACTAATAAGAAAAATGTTTCCAAAACCGAATTCTAAATTGTAAATTGAGTATGAAAAGCAAACCTTAAATATGAAAACTTCACATTCATGTGTCTGTTTTACATTCTGTCTGGTCTAGTTCATGAGAAAATAAAATTTGGGACAATATTCAATTAAACAGAGTAAAGTCTTGATATTTAAATGTAAGAACCCATGATTATTTTTTTTGTTTTTGATTTCCTATGTGTTTAAGTATGTTTGGAGAACAAATTTACATGTGAGTTGCAACTTTATCAGTGTAAACTTGATCAACTAACAAAAATAAGTTGGGTAGAATGTATTATCTTGTTAGGGACAGTCTGATGGAGAGGTTGAGTGAGACACTGCTCTGTAAGGAGAGTGAGCAGGAGGGGGTACTCTGCAAGGATGGTGCACAATTGATAGTCTGCAGACTTTGGATGGAAAAACTCGTCTCTCTTGATGTCTCCACTCACTTTTTCTTATTTTATATACACAGTGTAGGAGTTGGTTGATCATGGGTACACTGAGAGCTGCCTGTTCTCCTGATTTTAATGTGTGGCAGCCTTGCCAACATTGTGATGCCTTTCCTTGGGTTTGATCTGTGACCAGTCATGCCAGATAAAATGGAAAATAAAGTACCAACCTCCAATAAGGAGGCAGAACTGAGCAAATGTTGTAAACAGTTTTGCTCAGATCTTGGTCATTGCTCAAGTTTTTTTTTCCTTTTGGAAGTACATCAAATGGAAAATGTTATTTGTGCGTGAAGTTCTGATTTTAAGAATGTAGAAATATCTTTGATGTATTTGATTGTAGATAAATATTGATAATGCTAAGGAAAAATTGGTCATTGGTAGCAGGTGAAACCCATGGAGAAACCTTAAGATTAAATTGAACATCATAACTTCCTCAACTATGAATGTTAATAATTTCATATTCATGCATCTATTCTGTGTGTGTCTTTGATACTAACTATGTTTTACCCTTACTTTCGTCACCATTATGTGTATGTTGTTTCAATAACTCATTCTAGAACTAGTCTCTTACCATTGCAGACGGCTGGGCCAGATGATTTATTGAAGTTACTAATACTGCAGGAGGAAATCCGGAGAAAAAGAAGACTGAAAATGATGTGGGCTATTTTCTGATTGGTCATCCTGCTCTCATTACTGCTGGTAATCATTATTGATTTGCCATTTATAATGTTCTAAAGTTTTTCTCTGGATAAGTTGATTTCAGTTTTATATGACCAATTGGGTTTTTGATTTTTCAGACCTCCATCCATGGGATCAATAACCATGTTAAAATTTTTCTGAGGGTCTAAATTGAAATCCAACAGCTAACCGCTGATTAATTGATTTGAAGAGTAAATATTACAAACTTGATGGCAGTTAAAGTTACCTACTGGATTGGTTACTCCAGAGATTACCCTCACCTTAAAAAAAAGAAAAGAAAAAGGGTTAATGGGTGCTAAAAGAAGGATTGAGTGTTTTTTCTATTACTTCTATTTCTATTTGCCTTAGTTAATCCATGAAAGTATCACTTTAAAGGCATATAGTTTCTGCAATGTGAATTTTGTTTCTGCTATTTAACTGAATAATTGGTCAGGGAATACTGATAATTATAATAATAATTGAAAAATGTTATTGTTAAATAATGCTAAAACATTAGGAAATAACAATAGTAAATAAGAGACATGAGAATTTAAAAGGGCATAGTGTATCTTACTACGACATTTTTTAAAAACACAAGAAAAGAGATTTGTTAGAATTTCCATTGTGCCTCTTTACTACTTTAACCTGTATAAACTTTTACTTTCTGTTAGTTTAAAAACTTGATTTATGTTATTTTATTGAGAAAATGGAAGTTCCTTCACCTGAAAAAGTGTAAGAAATGGAGAAAGTAGTCATAAGAAATTATTATTTAATAAAAAGTATTATAATATATTAATAATTAGATGACAGGACTACAAGATACATGTTCTAAATGTAAAGCTCTGCTTTAATATAAAGAGAATGTTGAAAAAGAAAGATGAAGATTGTGTTTTATTAAAGATTTGAAGGTTCTGTGTATGTTGTTTGATTGGACAAAAGAAAGTAGGGAATGAGTAGGTTGAAAGTTCTGGAAGAGGTTTTCTTGAAGATCGTTTAAGATGGGAAAGTTTGAAAGCAGTTCATATAATGAATTATTTTAATTAGAACACAATTTTTAACTGTTGAAGAGTAACTTAAATATATTATTGTGAGATTCTAAAATGAAAAAAGATGGAAAAGCTTTAATGAGATTAGAAACACAAGGGAGTGGAATGTCCCCCTATTAAAATCTCCCCCACCATACTCTCTCTCTCACTCTCGGTCTATGTTTGATAAGTTTCTGCTTGAAGCGGAAACACGAGCAGATTTTGAAGTGAGCTAAATGCACATCTCTAAATGGTTTTATTTTCCTTTGATTTGATATGGAAAATGATGTGATTTGACAATAATGTTAGATTCAGTGATATGAAGGACAGGTTCAAACAGCTTTTCACATTATGATTAAAGATTTTATATATTCAGAGGGCAACCTAAAGTTAAGAGTTTATCCTAAAGAAAATAGATTCAGTTGAAAGTTGATCTGACACACTTAATGTAGGGTCAAAACAATCTAGAGACTATTATTGAATTAAGGTGATGTTTTTTAAATGATGCTTCCTAGAAGCTTGAGAGAGGCTACCATTAGTTCGTTTGGTTATGATGTTAGTCCCCACCATGATACATGGACTTTTGTGATGTTTGCTAAAGTAGCAGAAATACAACCTGAATGAAAATTAATGATCTGTAGATGAGTTCAATTTTAGCATTCTCACTTTGACTTTTAATTTTGAAATTTAATAGATTGTTGAATTTTGAATGATGTTTTGTGAATTTAACCATGTTTTGAATCATCTTCATATTTAAGCAGTTGTAGATGGTTCCATTGGCTGTGATGATTCTCAGGTGATACAAAGATTTCAGATATGAAACTGAAACAAAAGAAAATACCTGTTAACTGATACAAAATTATTAAGGAGTCAAAGGGGCAAAAACTCTTATCGGTTCGAAGTGGAAATTCAATAGATTGCCCTTTGTAGGTCTCTGCGTTGTTCTGTCTTTTCTGAGTGCTGAAGTAAAGCAATTATTATTAATTTACATTTTAAAAATGTATTCTGTTATTAATTGTATCTGACTCCAATCATATATTAACCTGACTCCAATTTTAGTTGACCTCTAATTTAGATTAAAGCTATAATTACTTTCTGATCATTCTTTTAATATAACATTTAAGTTATTGATTACACTAAATCTTCTTCTATTCATTGTCCTTTCAATCAATATACATCAAACAAGTCTTTAAATGGCTTTCTCCTACCTGGTTAAGTCCTGGATGGTTTCTCCTATAATAAAACTCCAATATAATTCAGACAGGGTCTTTAAATGGCTTCCTCCTACTTGGTTATATCCTGGGTTGTTTCTCCTATATTAAAGCTCCAGTATAATTCAAACTGAGAGTCTAAATGGCTTTCTCCTACATTAAAACTCCAGTATAGTCCTGTTCTTATGAAATTCAAACTGAGAGTCTTTAATTGGCTTCCTACTATTTTAAAGCTCCAGTAATTATATAAATGATTTGGAGGAATACAGAATAAATCAAATAATACCAATTTATTTTCCAGGTAGGATTAAAAATGTAAATTACAAAATCAATCAAAGCCAATATCACACATGATCAGAATAAATAAACATTCCTAAAAACAAGTCAAATAAACATACCTGGCAATGGAAAAACTATATACAATGGCAAAGCATGGGAGATCTGGCTACAGACTTCATGGTAGAGAAAACTACACACAATTCTATCTGTGTGGGTAATTTGGCTACAGAGACCATGATTCATTTGTCATTACACACAGCAACTGTGTGGGAGATCTGAATACAGATTCCATGAACAATGTGTCACATTTCCTTAAATACCCAAACCAGGGAAAACATAAACAAAGAGAAATTTGGGAGTGGTTAGGTTTGGAAGTCCTGGGGTCATTCTCTATCTGCATACAGGAGGAAATTTACCCAGGAGGTAAGCACACTCCCAAGCAATGGCCAGAATTTGTTTACATTGTTAAAACTATATGACCAGATTTTATCGGTTGTGGGGATGAGACCATAGTACCAGTCACACTGAGCCCTTTAGAATGATACCAAACATGTGTGATCAAAAAACATTTTACATTACAGAACAGCATAAGTCATTACTTAGTGTACAGTTCTTGAAGGGAGGACAGAGGGCAACCAATAATCCACTCAGCAGCCTGAACTGTCCTTTGTAGTCTTCTAACATCCGATTTCATAGCTGAACCAAACCAGACAGTTATTGCAGTGCAGAGGACTGACTCAATGACTGCTGAGTAGAACTGTATCACCAGCGCCTGTGGCAGGTTGAACTTCCTCATCAGGTCAAGTCAATGTGGGTCTCCCAATTCAGGTCCTTTGAGATGGTAGAGCCCAGGAACCTGAATGACTCCACTGCGGCCACAGTGCTGTTCAGAATGGTGAGCAGTGTCAATGTTGGGGTGTTCCTCATAAAGTCCACTATCATCTCCATATTTCTGTCTCCACATACCTGGGGGGCACCAGTGCTGATCACACAGGTGTTGGAAATAAATTTCCCCAGTCTCACTAACAGCTGTCTATCTGTCAGAAAGCTGGTGATCCACTGACAGATAGAGGTGAGAACAGAGAGTTGGTTTAATTAAGTCTTTTGAAAGCTGAACTGAAGTCCACAAAAAGGATCATTGAATGTCCCTGGTCTGTCCAGATGTTGCAGGATATGTTTGCAATCATGCAAATCCATGTTGACTGCATCATCCACAGACCTGTTTGCTCGATAAGCAAATTGAAGGGGATCCATAAAGGGTCCAGTGATGTATTTCAGGTGGGCCAACACCAGTCTCTCAAATGACTTCATGACCACAGACGTCAGAGCGACAAGTTTGTATTCATTAAGGCCTTTGATTTTGTGTTTCTTTGGGACAGGGATGATGATGGAGCGTTTAAAGCAGCAGGGAAATTAACACTGCTCCAGTGATCGGTTGAAAATCTGTGTGTAGATGGGGGCCAGCTTATCAGCACAGGATTTTATACAAGGGGGTGGAACACCATCTGCACCCTGTGCTTTCCTTGTCTTTTGTTTCTGGATGACCCGGCACACATCCTCTTAACAGATCTTAAGTGCAGGTTGAGTAACAGGAGGGGGGAACAGGGTGGTTGGAGGAGGTGTTGATGTTAGAGTGAAGTGATTGTCTTCAAATCTACATTAAAACACATTCAGGTCATCAGCCAGTTGTTGATTCCCTAAAGTGTCAGGGGATGGTGTCTTGTAGTTATTATCTTCTTTTAGCCTCTCCACACTGATGCAAGAAAACTTGTTTTTCAGCTTCTCAGAGTAGCTTCTTTGATCTCTGATCTCATTTCTCAGTGTGTTTCTGTCTTGATTGTACAAGATGTTATCCCAACTTTTGTAAGCATCCTCTTTGGCCTGACGACACTGCCTGAGTTTTGCTGTAAACTATGGTTTGTCATTGTCAAATGTTAAATATGTCCTAGTTGGAATGCACATATCCTCACAGAAACTGATATATGATGTCACAGTATCTGTGAGCTCATCCAGATTGGTGTCTGCAGCTTCAACAGTACTCCAATCAGTGCAGGTCCATGTTTTTACAGTCTTTATTACAGGTCTAGCTGATTTACGTTTCTGTCTGTAGGTCGGAAGAAGATGAACCAGACAGTGATCAGAGAGTCCCAAAGCGAGTTGCATTCTTTAATGTTTTGTAGCAGTGATCCAGTATATTTCTGTCTCTTGTAAGGCATGTAATGTGCTGTCTGTATTTTGGCTGTTCACGGGTGAGGTTGGGTCTGTTAAAATTGCAGAGAATTATAACAAGTGATTTATATTGTTGTTCCGTGTCTGCTGTTACAGCCCTGCAGTCACACACACTTGTGGAGGAATATAAACACTCCCAGAATAAATGAGGAAATCTCCCGCAGCAAGTAGAAAGGCTTACAGTTGATAAATTAGTACAGCACAGCTTCTTTAACGTTGTTACATCTGCACACCAACTTTCATTGATGTAAAAGCATGTTCCACCGCCTCTTGTTTTCCCTGTTATATCCACAATGAGATCCGCTCAGAACAGCTGAAAGCCCGGCACAAATGTAACGTGCTGTCTGGAATGGCTTCACTCAGCCTAGTTTCTATAAAGCACAAGGCAACAGAGTTTGAAAAGTCCTTGTTTGTAAAGGTGAGGTGATGTATTTCTTCTGTTTTGGTAGGAAGAGAGCGGAGATTCGGTAGATGAATATTCGAAAGCAGAAGCTTGACCAGCGCACCGCTCGCTTTCCTCATTTGCGTCATATAGCATGCTTGAACAACACAGTTGCGCCTCTGACTAAAATGTCCAGCAAAATGTCAGAATAGTCAAAAACCGGGAAAGGATTGTCTGGTATGTGCTACTGAATGTTCAGCAGTTCATCCCTGGTAAAACTGATTGGAAAAAATGACTGAACATAGGACAAGCAAACAAAAACAACAAAAGAATTAGATAGCTCACACCGAGGCTGCCATCTGCGGTGCCATCTAGAGATGAATTTCGTGAACTTGTGAAGTTGAGCCATATTGCAGCTCCAGTAAATGTGTGGTCAATTGGGGTTGAATTAGAGTAATTCAATTTGTACACATAAGATCAGAATTTTACCAAGTAGTTAAGAATTTCCAAATCCTGTTCATAAACATTGCTATTATCTCTTGATCTGAATGAAACATGCTTAATATTTCTTTACATTTACCCATTACTTACAGTAGGCCTATAGCCTATAGTGAGACCAGGGCTAGTTGTCAGACGGGGAATTTGTCACAAGGGCAATATTTCTGTATCCCAGTTTTTGAGTCAAAAGTACAATTACACAAATGTGAATTTCTCTGGAATTGGTTTTGAATGTTGGTTTCAAACACCTTGTTTATTCCCTCTTAAATCAGAATAATTTTTGTAAATTCGTTCCTCTAAAATGTCAACATTAGACTATATTCTTTTAACAGCTGTTGGGTAAACAAATGAACACAATGAAATCACACTGGTGTACATGCAGGTGGGAGTCTATGATATAATGATGGTATTTTGTATTTGAGATATTATCATTATTTTTGGGGATATTTTTAATATTAAGCATATTTAATATAAACCACTTGACTTGACTTGATTTAGTGAAAACACATGATTATAACCATTCACCTGTGTGGAAATAAATTTGTTCCCTGCACTCATCATTGCATTTACTTGAATGACATTTTTCTTCAGTTTTTCAACAGAATGTTGCCCGAGCACATTTTCTTCACTACAGATATAACTAGCCTGACCAGAGACTTTGAGAAAGTATTTAAACTATGCACATCTACTTGTGTCTTTTTGTGTGCATGTCCTAGTAGTTGATCTCCATCCCTCTTTTAGTGTGAGTAAACACAAGTCTGTCTGTACTCTCGTCTCCTTCTCAGGTAGGAGCAGTTTTTGTAAAACTTGAATGAATATGTTGTTGAATTAAAACATGGGTCATGGACACAAATGAAAGCTATCTCAGTTTAGTTATCATAGTAAATCTATTCTTGGATACAGTCAAGTTACATTGTTTCATATAAACATTTTCATATGTCAAAGTTTGGAATGTTGTCACTCAACTATACTATCTTAAAAAATTACATTTATATAATTATTACATGTTTGTATGTAGTTTAGAATTTACCTCTTTATCTTTCTCAGCATATGTATGTGTGTTGTAGTACAAAACATTGTAGTACAAAATATGGGTTTTCAACAGCAGAAAATATAGTCCTCCATCTAGTGAAGCTCTGGAATCTTGGACTGTTGTGATTATAATAATAATAAAAACCAGTGTGTCTCTCACTCTGAGTGCCAGTATTCTGACAGTGCTTTATATTTCTCAATACATAAAACAGGGCGTGTGATCGCAAAGTATTTAAATGCTGCTTACAAGCGAGAGTTTCAAACACTTTCATACCATTATAAATTGAAAAGGTTCATTCGCAATACTTCTTCAAAATATTTGTTTTACCTTTCTCTCATATATCCCTTGAGTCATTATTAATAAACAAATTACTGGCAATAACAGTGGCCCTGAGGCAGCATCTGTATAGTGCATTGCTGCGCAACTTTATATGCAGTTCGAGAACAATAAAAAGTTAGACATTACAGGCTCTCTTTTTTAAAGTATATCACATTTTACAGTTTAACGATTATTTACTGATAAAAGAAAATACTTCCTATATATATATATAATCTTGGGTTAGGATTTGATCCCTAGTCCCCTTGCAAAGCAACAATGGTGTAATTATTATCAATGCCCAGGAGTAGCACATGAGGGTAATGGATTATCATTTTGTAGTTATTCTGTTTCACCAGGAGATGGCAGCATTATTATATAATACTTTACAGGTCATCCTTTTTAGTTCTGTGTTATATCCACCACCCAAGAGAGATAACCAAAACCAACCAGCACACCAGAAACTAAAGGACCTGAGACTCTGTAGAGAGTCTGTACAGGAATAAATGGAGTAGCTGTGGACTAACTTCAGACAGACAGATCACATAATGTGGCATAGTGGGTAAAGCTCAAGGCCTACGAGAAGGTTGCTGGATTGATTTCTGGATATGGTGGATGATGCATGTGCTGCCACCATTGAGTCCGTCAGCAAGGCACTTGCATCAGTTATCTTAAAAGGAAATGCATATTAAATTAATGCCAATTAAAGCCTTTAGCAGCCAAACAATGGGGGCTGCTGCATCTATCACTTCCACAGTCAATTTGAGATGGACTTCCAAGACACTTATTTGTTAATCTTACAGTTCCTTACCTTTTAGTTTTACATTTTGACTACCAAAAATCTACTCAGTTTACTCAATTAATGCATGATATGTATTGCATTTAAAGCTAACTGATATTGGCATTATGTGCATGCTGTATAGCCAGATGGGAACTGGCTCCACCACTGGGCCAGGTGTCTCCCAGTTATTTTTCTTTTCTTTTTATTCCAAAAACGAATATCTCATGGAATTTTTTGGCCCTTGCCACAGTCACCTTTGGCTTGCTCACTGGGGGCCAAAAGAAAAAAATTTTTAGGCATAGTTTGCAATGACGTTTTCAAGGTAACTGCTCAATGGGGACTTTAAGACATTTAAACATTAGTCATTACAGCCTGATTTTCAGTATTTTTATTTATGTATTTTTTGCTGATTTGCTGCTTTGAAATGATGTGTATTGTGAAAAGTACTACACAAATAAAAATGACTTAACTTGACTTGCACTTAAAGGAATAGTTTACCCCCAATTTTTTTTCCTTTTTTTTCTGTGAAACACAAAAGGAGAAATCTTGAAGAATGTTCATATTTACAGTGAACACATCTGTTAAGCTCCAAAAATGACAAAAAGAAACCCCCCAAAAAAAAAAAAAAAAAAAAAATATTGCCTTCTTTGCCAAAGTACTGTAGATATAACAGATGCACATGGTGTAGGCTTACTTCAAGACATTTTAGCATGTTTAATACATTACTTGATTTTTTAATTTGAACATATTTTACATTTGTATTTAAGAATACAAAACGATCTGCATATTTTGTAGATTTTCTTGTGATCTTAAAAAATAATATATATTTGCAGATTTTAATCTGTTGATACATTTTTGCGTCTTCTACCTGCATATGTGAATTGCATACCATTTGCAGTTTTTTTGCTATTTATTTCCATACTGAATTTTTCATAATGTCTACCAGTTAACCTGTCTTCACACACATATTTGTGCACATCATGGGAAACAACAATTAAAGACATTTCCAATTGGTGGCCATCTTGGGAACGCTCCTGGGCAGCTTTTTTTTCTGGACACAATTGTCTTAAAATTACAGCTCCTATCTACTTGAATGGGAAAAGACCAAAATCTCCAAAAATATTGGTCAAGATAATGATCAAATAACATTGTAAAGTGATCAATGGAAAGGAGGAGGCGAGAACCGGCTTTTCAACAAAAATAATATTTTAATAATAAACTGAAACAAAAGACAAACACACACATATGACGGACATGTCCGTAAACTATCTCTCTCTCCCGAACGATCCTCTGCAGTCGACATTTATCCCTCACGGAGGCTTGATTAGCCTAATACGGGACCGGGTGTGTAGGATCACGACCCGGCCCCGCCCTCCGCCCTGCCACCTTCCTCCCTCGTTCTCTCAGGCTGGGGAGCCCCCAGCATGACGTACCCCCCCGCCTCTTTCCCTGGGGGAGGGCGTGCCCTAAGCCCCGTCTCCCGGCAGGTCATCCCCATCTACCTGGACAAGGGAGGGGACAAGGGGAGGGAAACAGAAATAATTAAACTGGGGGGTACTTCCTGTAATTGTAGTACCCCCCCCAAAAAACACTGTAAAATTTAAAAGAGAGGGAAAAGGCCAACGCAGAGCGGCAGTGAGAGAGACAGAGAGAGAGAGAGAGAGAGAGAGAGAGAGGAGAGAGAGATGAAAAAAATAAATCTTACTCGCCAGTTTTCCGATATGCCGTAGCAAGGTTCCGCAACTCGTCTGCTCACTGCCGAGTGCGTTCCCCTGTGGCTGCAACTCAGGTGGCTCCGCTGCAGCCCGAGCCAACCGCTCGTCCCCGGCATAGAGCCCCCTGCAGGAAGTTGACACCCCGTCTCATAGTACAGTGCTAAGAGCCCAAGGAAGGTCCCAAAACACCCCTGAGACGGAAGAACCCCAATTTGCGAACAAGCACCACTTTAGGGCGTAAAGTAGCTTGGTAGAGGGAGCTCTGGTTTGGTTAATCATGTCTACATTAACAGGTGGTAGGCCACTTAGATCTTCTGCATCCCATCCAGGGGCCAGACATGGAGGTTCTAGATGTCTGAGTGTGGATGCCAGAGGGTGTCCCATCGCTGAGAAAGAAGGTCCTTCCTCAGGGGAATTTTCCAGGGAGGGGTTGTCACGAGGAGTGTGAGACCCGAGAACCAAGTCTGTGTGGGCCAGTAGGGACTTGTTCCTTGTCCTCCCTGACCTTGTACAGCACCCGGGCAAGTAGACTCACTGGGGGAAATGCATAATTGCGCAACCCCCAGGGCCCGCTGTGTGCCAGCGCGTCTGTCCCAAAGGGAGCCTCCACTAGGGAGTACCAGAGTGGGCAGTGGGAGGTCTCTTGGGAAGTGAACAGGTCTATCTGTGCTTTGCTGAACCGCTCCCAAATCAGCTGGACCGGATTGGTGTGGAGACTCCACTCTCTTCCTGCATCTCAACCAGGTTCAGCCATAGATGACACTCCTGGACCACGAGGGTGGCCATCACCTGCCTGAGTGTCCGCACTGTGATCTTCATGGCCTGGGGTATTTAGAAAAATACTCTCTTTTAGCAGCGCTGTTGAAGCACTCGGGAAAAGCTGCATTGCCGTGCAGAGAAGGAGAAAGCCGCTGATATGCACCGTAGATCCAACAGCATAAGCTCTTTAGAGGTGAGTGGAACAGTAAGTGATCTCAGCTTGCTGATCACACAACCGCTCAGCTCCGAAGAAGAAATCTGAATGAACAGATGCATGATTCCCTCCCTTTATACCTGTATGTCAGGGGAGGGACATGCAAATTCTGTCTGCCAAATTCTCATTGGCCTTTTCTCAAGTTCAGAGGTAACCGAGGCCTTCAAGAAAGTCCCCTAGTGTCGCTTAACTATGCATCATCATGGCCTGGCCATGCCCTCCTCCTCATCACATTATCCTTTGTTATGGAGTGGTGGTGGCGTAGTGGCTAAAGCACATAACTGTTAATCAGAAGGTCGCTGGTTCGAACCCCACGGCCACCACCATTGTGTCCTTGAGCAAGGCACTTAACTCCAGGTTGTTCCGGGGTGATTGTCCCTGTAATAATTGCACTGTAAGTCACTTTGGATAAAAGCGTCTGCCAAATGCATAAATGAAAATGTAAAAAACATTTTTTTGGATCCGGTGGCAGAAATACACAACAATTATAGACCATCTCCAAACTGACTTTTTATTTTCAAGATTTTGGAGATAGTTGTTTATTCACAACTCTGTTCCTATCTAAATAATTTAGCATTTTAGATACATTTCAGTCTGGCTTCAAACCCTTGCCCAGCACTGAATCTGCATTGTAGACAAGAAGTGTTCATTTCATAACGCCCTAAATTGCTTCAAAGATATGAAACATAGTGTGGAGTGGAGGGGGGCGGTCTGGGTCGGAATATCACGCGCCCCCAATCGGCCTGATGAGGCGCGCGAGGGATAAAGGCGGCCAGTGACGATGGTTCGAGAGAGAGAGAATTACGGACATGTCCGTCATGTGTGTGTTTGTTTATGCTTTTGGTTTAAGTTTTCATTAAATTATGATTTATGTTGACAAGCTGGTTCTCGCCTCCTCCTTGCCCATCCTTTAACTGTGTTACACATGGCTGGCAAACAATGTTTTACAATTAAATGAAAGCAAAGTCTATGTTCTGATATTAGGTTCCTCCATGACCTCCTTTCCTGGCCTCGTTGCCCAGTTAGGGCCTCTGTCATCGAATGTACAAGATCATGTAAGAAGTCTCGGAGTGATTTTAGACTCTTCATTACTTTTCAATAAGAAGATCAGTGATGTTGTCAAGTGTAGCTTTTTCCACCTATCCATCAATCGCTAAAGGAAAAACATTTCTTTCCAATCAAAACCTGGAAATTGTGATCCACTCGCTAATTTAATCAAGTTCCTCGACCTAGGATAGGTCCTAATCTCTGGAACAGTCTCGCTTTCCATGTGAGATCAGCTTCTTTGTTAGCTATTTTGGTGCCAAAAGAAATAGTTTCTGCTCACGTCTTGTGCACTCTAGCTATGTGACAAGGGCCTAAGGCAATGGAAAAGAGCAGTGAGACATAAATTTAGGGATTACAGGAGTGGGAGTATATATTCCAGATCTCGATTCCATTATATAAAAAAAGACTAACATCTGAGTTATCAATATATGCTGTGAAAATGTTTACTGTTATTGTAGGCTTAATGAGGGTAGAGGAAATTTGACCAGACAGAGTGGTGTTATGTTCTGTTTCTGCATCTGTTCTCACAATATTACCCAGCAGTCATCTTGAGAGAATTTAATGAGTGAAATATTTATGTTATAGTGCAGTATAGAAAGGAATGGGGTGTTAGTAGGTTTTTACAATTTTCTGTTGTGTACCAGCACTTACAGGGATCTCTGGAAATTAAGTAGCGGATGAGTTAGCAAAGAATGCTCAAAAATGAAATGAAGTGGATGTTAGTGTTCCACTGAATTAAGGTGAATTCAAATCCATTACTAGGAAAAATATGGCAAGAATATGAATGCGGACAGACATTGGCATACATTTGAATAAACTGGTAGATGTTTAAATATCTATTTGTAGTAAGAATTGGAAGATAGAAGTTATAAGAGGTTAGGACTTGGTGATTGAATTCACTATTTATAACTGGAGAACATGAAAATGGTCTATGTGAGTATTGTGGGGAGAAAGAGACAGTAGAGCATGTAAAATTTGATTGTAGAAGGTATTTTGAGGAGAGGAAAGAATTAATAGGTTAACATATCTCAACAGAAAAGGTAGAAGGATAAGGATTTGGAGTTTCTTTTGGGGTGGAAGTTTAATAGAGATAAAATAGGATATATGATTCTTTTTCAAAACATATATAGTACAAGTTAAAATATAAGAATTTAACATGCATTAAAGAATAGATAATAGAATAGAACATTTGTCTATCTAGCTATACACCCTATAAATACTATATATAAATACTATTATAGGTTATAAATATAGGGTATAATAGATGACAATGGTGATAACTTCACCTTGGACACGAGCTTGAGTAAGCGTGCAGTGTAAACAAAGATGCAAATTAATTCCTTGCAATCAGCTGTCTCCTCAAAAACATTTTGCAAGCAGTAGCAAGCTGCCTTCCCCTGGACATCTGATGAGTTACGCCATGAAGCGAACATATACGTAGTTGTCGTTCACTCTGCTGTGCATAATGGCACCAAAAAAACAAAAAGTATGTGTAATGGAGTTAATGGAAAGGAGGAGGCGAGAACCGGCTTGACGATATAAATAATAATTTTATATAAAACTGAACCAAAAAGACCAACACACACACATGTGTCGGACAGCTGTCCGAAAATCTCTCTCTCTGTCGCACTGCCATCTTCGGTCGGCCTTTAGCCCTCTCGGGGGCTAATAGGGCCGGGTGTGCAGAATCACAACCCGCCCTGCCACAGTATGAAGAGTCATGTTGTGTTCACCATGCGTGTTTGTGATGAGGTAAGATGAATGCAAATGGACCGGGGTTCGATAGAATCAAGTGAGTGTGAAACCAGACCAGCACTGCGGGGGGCACCAGGAACAACCGCACTCAGCAGCAAACGTGCCCTGTGCGAAAACCCCCTTAATCTCCATCGATACTTCTATTTAACATCGATACTTTTCTATTTAAGTGAGGATAGATGAATGTTTGGATGTATATTTTATGTCACAAAAATCAAACAAACACACACCAGCAAATTGCATCCAAATGAGACAATATTCAGATTTAGATTACCTTGCAATTGACACTTTTCACATTTATGATGTGTTATTTACGTTTGGATTAAAAGTGCTGCTACAATCAACTGACTTAAACATTCTTCCAAAGACTTATCATAAAAAGGTGCATTTACAGAGGCAATATAAATGTATACAAAGGAATCGCAATTGGTGGAAACTATATCACATGCTCAAATTTTACATTTTTGACTTATTGTTGCCTTCTGTGTAGATTCTTGAAAATCAGCACATTCTTGAATTAGTCATGACAGAAAACAAAAAGCTTATTCTCATGACCAAGTTTACACAGCATTTCATTTACACACAGTTTGAATAGTTTACTGGAGAACAGAGAATCAACAGCGAAGATGGAATGTTTTTATTTTTCATGAATTTTCTGAAAAAGGTATTTCAATTTTTTTTTCAATACAGTTCTTAGCCATGAACTAAACCAACCAGCTCTGGGGTGATTTAAAACATTCAATTTGCATAGCATTGATTTGTAAACATATATAAATAAAAACATAAAATAATAAAATAAAAAGAAATATATAAAAAAGATAAGGGTTCATATACTACTCACATCGGAAAATTTCATTGGAGTGAGTGGTTGCTTTTAAGCTATTTTGCCACAATTTCTGTTTCTGTGATAACTTGGACTTCTCTGGGACTGGAAGTGGAACTCTCTTCAGGATTATGGGTAATGTAGTTCCACCTTTAAACAGGGTTTTTAAAAATGCCAACTTGAGGCTTCTGTAAAAGCGTACAGTATATCATTTCTAAACATTCTTTGAGGTCATTATAGGTCTGTTTTACAAGCTTTATAATTTTCATTAAAAATAATTTCTTCTTTGGAGAAAAAGGGACTTTTACTTTTAGAACCTTATATCCCTACACCACAGTTAGTAAATGAATAGGTTACTTAACAGAGGTGAAATAAAGCATTAAATCTGCCATGTGAATACTTTAGTACAGGGCCGGCCCGTGGGTTTGTGGGGCCTAGGCGAAATCATGAAAATGGGCAACCCTGATGTGAAAATTGCCATAACTGTAAAACATCCATAGAACCACAGCAAATGTGAGGAGCAGATTTTTTAGTAGAAAGCACTAAAAAGGAAGCACTATACTGTATCGGTAGATGACAAATAAAGTGTTTAATTTCTTTTTTCACAACATGAAGATGCTAGGTTAAAATGTACATGCATGCATAAGGTAATATGTGTATTTTAGGTGTTTAGGTTATCGCCTTATTTTGATTGCCTTTCAACTTTTTCTAGAATAAACTAGTTTCTCAGTTAATATGAGGTCATGGAAACTGATCCAACAGCATAAGCTCTTTAGAGGTGAGTGGAACAGTAAGTGATCTCAGCTTGCTGATCACACAACCGCTCAGCTCCGAAGATGAAATCTGAATGAACAGATGCATGATTCCCTCCCTTTATACACGTATGTCCAGGGGAGGGACATGCAAATTCTGTCTGCCAAATTCTCATTGGCCTTTTCTCAAGTTCAGAGGTAACCGAGGCCTTCAAGAAAGTCCCCGAGTGTCGCTTAATTCAACACAAAGTCGAAGAACTGCATGTATGATAATTATATTGGGTAAATTTTTACAAAAAGGTTTTTATTAGGTATCACTAACAATGTATTATACAATTTTTCAACATTTATTAATCTTGGCTAATGTCAATTTATAAAAATACAACTGTTTATTGTTTGTTCATATTAGTTCATATTGTATTAACTAATGTTGACTTATAAAAAAATGTATGTTAAAAATGATTAAGCCGACTTATAAAAAAATGTATGTTAAAAATGATTAAGCCCCTAGTATATGTAGAAATTAACATAACGAATCGGTTACCTAACGTAACCTCGGTTCTCTCTAGATGAGGGAACGAGTATTGCGTAAGCTAGCTTACGCTACGGGAAAGATTAATCTTTTCTGAGATATTGAAGCCAAAAACTTATCCTTAATTTTGTATCATTTGTCAACGCAGTGCAGCAACTGCAGACCTTGAGCGGGCTAGCTAGCGAGCTCATTGGTTGCTCTGCGGCAACTGCTGCAGCCTATAGATCGAACTTGGCTGAACTCGCGTCCAATGAGAGAGCGTCCGCCGCTTACTGCATCAAAGCCCGCCAAAATGGGCGTGGCTAGAGTGCATATAAGCGTAGTTCGTAGGCTGGAACCTTGGTTTTTATTGAATGAAGCGAAAGTCGCTCATGGCGCGAGCACGGCCGGCTACGCAATACTCGTTCCCTCATCTAGAGAGAACCGAGGTTACGTTAGGTAACCGATTCGTTCTCTTATGAGAGGTTCTCTCGTATTGTGTAAGCTAGCTTACGCTACGGGAACCCATTGTCAACGCCGTGCGCGCCAAGCATCCACTGCATGAGCCCCGGGGGTGGGGGACCCGGGGGAGCCCTTGTGAGTGGGGAAATAATATTTGGCCGGCAAGAGTGCGGGCCAGTGTGTGTGTAATACATAAGCACATAGTGGGAAGGGAACGACAGACCCGGCGGTGCCGGTCTGTGTGGAATGAGTCCCATCAGTGCAGCTCACCAGGGGAGCTGTAGCGTATTAAACCGCTAGTAGTTTTGCCTGCAGGGCGGGCACTTCCAGATTGTAAAATCTGACAAAGGTGGAGAGGGAAGCCCAGCCCGCTGCCACACATATGTCGTGAATGGAAATCCCGCTGGACCATGCCCACGATGAGGCCATGCCTCTAGTGGAGTGAGCCCTAATGACCAACGGGCATGGCAGGTCTTTTGACGCGTATGCGGCAGCAATAGCGTCCACTATCCATCTAGACAGTGTCTGTTTCGAGGCGGTGAGACCTTTGGTGCACCCTCCGAACGAAACGAAAAGCTGCTCAGAGCGTCTGAAAGAGGCGGAGTGCGCAGTATACAATCTCAGTGCTCTGACTGGGCAAAGGAGTTTGGCGTCGCGTTCGCTATCGGATGCTGGCAGCGCCGATAGGGAAATGATCTGTGCTCTGAAAGGAGTACCGATCACCTTGGGAACATAGCCGTGTCTAGGCTTTAAAATGACCTTGGAGTCACTTGGTCCGAACTCAAGACATGCAGCGCTGACAGACAGCGCGTGAAGGTCTCCCACACGTTTGACTGATGACAGGGCAGTCAGAAAAACGGTTTTGAGTGAAAGGTATTTCAAATCCATGGATTGAAGCGGTTCGAAAGGGGGCTTTCATAGTTTCGAGAACTATAGAAAGATCCCAGATAGGAACCGATGGGGGCGCGGGGGTTCATCCTTCTAGCTCCCTTGAGGAAGCCGGATGACCAGCTCGTTTTTCCCAGTGACTGGCCGTGCAGGGGTTCGGCGAACGCCGCGATGGCCGCCACATACACTTTGAGCGTGGATGGGGATCTGCCCTTATCCAGCAGCTCTTGTAAAAACACGAGCAGCGACGACACCCCACATGTCCGTGGGTCCAGGTCTCTGTCGGTGCACCATTTTGAAAACACAGACCATTTTGACGCATAGAGTCTTCTCGTGGAAGGGGCTCTAGCGTGTATGATGGTGTTTATTACCCCTTCTGGCAGAGCGACGGGTAGTCGTTGATCACCCAGCGTGCAGCGCCCAGCTCTGGGTGGGGATGCCAGATCGTGCCGCGAGCTTGAGAGAGGAGATCTGCTCTCACTGGGATGGGCCACGGCGCTGTCAGTGACAGCTGCGTAAGCTCCGGGAACCATGTCTGATTCTCCCAATGCGGGGCTATGAGGAGCACCGAGTGACGCTGCTTCCCTGATCCTCTGCATTACCTGTGGCAATAGCGAGACGGGAGGGAAGGCGAAAAGCGGGCGGTTGGGCCAGTCCTGGGCCAGCGCGTCCTCGCTTTTCGAGAAAAATATTGGGCAGTGAGAGTTCTCTTCTGACGCAAAGAGGTCTATCTCTGCTCTGCCGAATATGCGGCATAACTTTTGGACTGTTTGAGCGTGCAGGGACCATTCCCCTGGAGGAATATTGTCTCTGGACAGTCTGTCTGGGCAGTCGTTCAGGTGGCCTGGCACGTGCGTCGCCCTCAGCGAACGCAGGTGGCACTGGGACCAACTCAGTATGCGTTTCGTCAGATGGAAGAGGTTCCTGGATCTGACACCTGACATCTGACACTCTGAAATTTTTTCAGAGGCATGAGGCTGTTCATCTGAAAGGACGCGGCTAGTCGCTGAACACAGCGTGCGCACTGTGTAGATAAGCGAGCCGTCATTGCCACGGAGTCTAGTTCTATTCCAAGGAAGGAAATTGCCTGACTGGGCTGTAGTGAGCTCTTGGTCCAATTGACTGCAAGACCCAAACTGTTCAGATGGCTGAGGAGAACTGTGAGACAGCAGCTCCGTATGTGACTGTGCCCTAATCAGCCAGTCGTCCAAATAGTTCAGAATTCGCAAGCACTGACTCCGCAGGGGTGCGAGTGCCGCATCCATGCACTTCGTGAAAGTACGGGGTGCTAAAGACAGGCCGAACGGAAGGACGGTGTATTGATAAACCTGGCCGTCGAAGGCGAATCTCAAGAATGGCCTGTGACGGGGATTTATCTGAATCTGAAAGTAGGCATCTTTCAGGTCGAGAGAGATAAACCAGTCCCCCTGGCGCGTATGCGCGAGGAGTTTCCTGATTGTAAGCATTTTGAACGGTCTTTTTGCAAGCACCTTGTTCAAACCCTTGAGATCTAATATTGGTCTGAGGCCGCCGTCTTTCTTGGGAACAAGAAAATAACGGCTGTAAAACCCCGACTCGCTCAGCGAAGGCGGCACTTTCTCTATGGCCCTTTTGCACAGAAGGTTTGCTATTTCTGAACGAAGCATGCAGGCAGAGAATGGGCGCACGCACGTATTCGTGAGCACGTTTATTGACTCTAACACTCGAGCGGGCTGTGTCCACTTTATGTGAGTGGGCTCTGATCGGGACACGGGAAATGTAATGCTTGTGTGTAGAGGTGAACACTGGATTGTGGGCACATTTTCTACACATAAGGCTGGTCGTGTGACAGAGCGGCCAGAGAAGGGCACGCCGCACGGATTCGGTGGGCGCTTATTGACTCTAACACTCGAGCGGGCTGTGTCTGCTTTATGTGAGTGGGCTCTGATAGGAACACGGGAAGTGTAATGCTTGTGTGTAGGGGTGAACACTGGATTGTGGGCACATTTTCTACACATAAGGCATGTTTGCTTTTTACAAGATTTCTTTGGATCGCCGTGAAAACGGCGTTTGAGTGCAGGCAAGCGGGCAGTATCACTGTCTTGTTGGCTGCTGAATCCACCACTGTAGTAGCCTGAGAGAGGGGGACTGACAGGGGGAGAAGCTTTGACGGTGGTCTTTTCAACAAGGCTAGGAGGACTTCAGTTGCTCACGTTTCAGCGCAACCTTAGACCGAGGCCCGCGGGGGGGGCGGCGGTCTGCGGCGGCTGTCTGAGCGTGATCGAGGGCGGCCGCCCTGTCGACGCTGAGAAGTCTGACTTTGTTGAGCTGGGCGCTGTGAAGAGGCTCGTGCAGGAGGCTGGTCACGTGGGCGGCCTGCAGAGGAGCTAGCGCGATGTGGCAGGAAGAGGTTCATGGCTTGGGTGGCTTTCTGGACTTCTGAAAAGCAGTCAACAATGCCACTCACCGCGGAGCCGAAGAGACCGGTCGGAGAGCGGTGCGTTGAGGAACGTGGAGCGCTCTGCTTCTCCCATGTCGGCTAGCGTTAGCCACAGGTGTCTCTTGGTCACAGTCAGCGAGGCCATGCACTTCCCTAGAGCTTGGGCTGCAGCTTTGGTGGCGCGAAGGGCGAGGTCCGTCGCGCTTCTTAGATCTGTAACAGCCTCTGCGTGCCTGCCTTTCTCATCCCACTCCCGAAGAAGGTCCGCTTGGAGGATCTGTAAGACAGCCATGGAGTGCAGAGCAGATGCGGCTTGGCCGGCGGCGGCATAGGCGCGGCCAACATAGGCGGAAGTCGCTCTGCAGGCCTTAGACGGGAGCACTGGCTTTGACCGCCATCTCGCGGAGGGCGGGCAAAGGTGTGCTGCTACCGAATCCTCGACCGGGGGGATGGAGGAGTAGCCCTTCTCGGTGGCGCCGTCCACCGAAGCGAGAGGGGTGCAGACGTGGGAACGGATCCTGGCTGAGAAAGGCGCGTTCCACGACTTTGCAAGCTCAGTGTGGAGTTCCGGCAGGAAGGGAGCGGCCCGGGCCGCGGGTGTTGCGCGGCGACGGCTCTGAAGAAAGCAGCCGTCGAGTCTGTTGGGAGCCTGCTCAGGGGGCGGTGACCACTCGAGCCCGAGGCGGTCGACGGCCTGTGTGAGGAGGCGTGTTAGTTCCCCTTCGACTCCGGAGCGGGTCCTGCTGGATTCCTGGGCCAAGGAGGAGGTGTGGGAGCCTGACCACTCCTCGCTGTCCGAAGCCATGATGGAACAGCCCTTATCCTCCGCCTCGTCCTCCAAGATGGGCGGAAACTGCGCGTCCCGGGGGGGCGGGGAGGGTGAGAGCGATGCTCGAGGGAGAGGCTCCGGCGAGGCAGTCGATTCTATCACCGGTTCTGGCAGCCTTTGGGAGCGGCGCTTTTTCCTGCGCGGCGAACGGAAGGCGCGGGCGGCTTCGGTTCTGAGCACTTCGAGTCGAGACCGCAGGGTCGACATCGGAAGCTCCTCGCAGAGGTCGCATCCGCCTTCAGCGAGGGCGAGCTCTGCATGCCCCAGTCCCAGGCAGAGAGCGCAGATGATGTGGCGGTCTCCGGCGCTGAGAGGGGCGCGCATGAAGCGCAAGTGGTGCGAGGCATCTTAAAAAGACGCTCGTTACTCTTTTGTGAAGTTTGTTAAGAACTAGCTTGCTCTAAAAAAGGATACGTCTCCGGATGGCGTAGCTCGCAGGATGGCTGAAGGTGGCGGAGACGGCCGGCTTCTTCGAGCGCTGTCCAAGCTTGCTAGATGCCCCTCGAACGGCGACGCGGCTTCCAGTTCAGAGATGCGAAGAGCTTCGCTGAAGAGATGAAAATCAGGGTTCCAGCCTACGAACTACGCTTATATGCAATCTAGCCACGCCCATTTTGGCGGGCTTTGATGCAGTAAGCGCACGGACGCCTCTCATTGGACGCGAGTTCGCCCAAGTTCGTCTATAGGCTGCAGCAGTTGCCGCAGAGCAACCAATGAGCTCGCTAGCTAGCCCGCTCAAGGTCTGCAGTTGCTGCATTGCGTTGACAAATGATACAAAATTAAGGATAATTTTTTGGCTTCAATATCTCAGAAAAGATTAATCTTTCCAGTAGTGTAAACTAGCTTACGCAATACGAGAGAACCTCTCGTAAGAGAACCAAGATTTACAAGTATTATTCATTGTTAGTTAATGTTAACTAATGTAGTTAACTAATGTTAACAAATACAACCATAAGGGTTGTATAACACAAAATAAGAAAATGCTGTTTAAATGTATAGGACACTGCTGACAATGCTTGAAATTCCATTTCAACTACACACATAACAATGTGTAAATGTTTATTTAGAGCAACAAAATCAATGAAAACAAAAAGTTGGCCAGAATGTGCGCAAAAGTGAATAAAAGTTAAAACAATAGGGAAAATAAGGTAACTACAGCAATGCATGATAAAATAAAATTACATATATTAAATAGGGCCTATAAACACAACACCTCGGAATGTATATTTGTAAACAAATGTAAATAATAAACACATACCTCTTAGAGAGCTGACATCTTTGCAGATCATATTTTCACTCTATGTGAGTTTTTTGCGTCTTTATATCGCAATGTCTGCATTCCTTGATGTCTAATAATATTATGAAAAGAAGCCGCGCTCTAGTTCCCAGCAGTGCTTTGCGTAATGAATTAATAAATATTATTGTTATAAATAAATTATGCAGATTAGTGTGTCATGCTTAGCTTTACCTCTTGATGATTTTAGATTTGTTATTTTATTTGTTGTAACTTTCAATTATTTGTCTTTTTGGGATTATTCAGAGCTCATTTTATACTTAATGTGATGTTTTTAGTTTTCATGTCATTGTGATTTGTATGTTTAATGATTAGGTCCACTTGTGTTGCATGTCCAGGGTGAGTGCACTCTGAAAACCATTAGAATATGAAGAATTTCAAAATAAAAGTCATCAATGTTCCTCAAACTTATGGCTTGTTCATTTACTTTGCCCATGTTTGCAGTGCCCCCTCAGGCACGCTGGGGCCCTAGGCGGTTGCCTGTATCACTTGTAAAACAGGCCGGCCCTGCTTAAGTTATTTATTTAATTGAGTAATTCTGATGCAATTATTTATTTTATAATGAAATCCTCACATAAAACTAAAAATATCTGGAAGAGTATAGTGGGGTTTTATTTTTTTATCTTTCTTTCTTTCTTTCTAACTTTCTTTCTTCATTCTTTCTTTCTTTCTTTCTTTTGCCCTCACTAATGATTTTTGGTATCACTTAACAGTCTCACTGAGGTGACTCAGGTCTCACATCAGCAGAACTGTTAATCACCTAAAATCTACCAATAAAAAGAAAAGTATAGACACAACCAACTAGCTCTGGCACATTGGAGACATGATCTGATTCTAATCTCTAGGGATTATTGTGTGTTTGCATGTGTTTGTGTGTGCACAGATGCTTTTTTTGGTAACCATCGTGTGAAATTAGTGTGAAATTATTGTGTTTATTTGGGTTATTTTTAAAAGCCAGAATTGCATTAAGATGTAGATTTGACTTTGAAGCTGATAAGAAAGCCTTGCATAGTGACTCCACTAAAGAAACATTTAGGGATTATGTAAAATATTATTTGACGCTGAACATGTATCTATATGTATTACTGAACTCAAATGAGAAGTTAATATTATGTTTGTATGCACTCTGTGTCAGCTTCATTAACTGATCCTGGATTAGTTTAAATAATTTCTCTCTCTATAACAGGATGCCATTGGCAATGACTGTGTGTACACTTTCTGCTGCAGGCCATGCTCCTGGTGCAAGAAGAGACTCCCGCTGAAAGCATGCAATCATCCCATCACTCTCTTCCTCAACCGAGCAAAATAAAGAGTTTCATCATCATCATCATGTGGAATTCAGTTCAAGTCTACTGAGGAATGAAGACTGAAAGCTCTCCTCTAAAATACTGTAATACACAAGTCTTTAGAGCAACAACCACATTATTCATTTATTACTAAGTCTTATTTACAGCACAAAGTCATAGTCGCATCAATTTAGATATTATGAACCTGAATTGTAAGGTCCTTGCTAATTTTGTTTCAAACCTGTTACGTTTAGTTGTTTTTTAATGTTATTAATAGTTTTTAGTCTATTATAATGTCATAATACATACAAAATACAACATATATTGAAATAAAATAATTGTGATAAAAAAATTAAACTCCCTTTTGTATGTTTTTCTTTCATGCTGCACATTTTCTCCAGTTTGAATGATAAAAATGTTCAAAGGCTGTATGGACAGACAGATGGACAGTGATCAGTATAAAGAGGGTCAAATAGGCCCCAAATAAGTTGCATAGTCCCTCATACCCCAAGGGGGGGGACAAGATGTACTTACAATGGGAACAGTCCACACCAGCTGCTTCAGCCTTTTCTCTTTTTTTTCTCACAAAAAATGAAAATTCACTTAGCTGGGGCCAGATGTATTTGTGTCGAGGAATGCGCTATTTTTTCTGTTAGAGAGGCACTGTTTGCCAGGGTCCAGGAGGATGCCACACTCCTAGTGGAGTGTACTTGTACTCCCTTCTGCTGTCCCCGAAAACAGACAAAGAGTTGTTCAGAGCATCTGAAGCACTCTTTGCGGTCCAAGTAAACACGCAAAGCCTGTACCAGACACAGCAACGACAAAACTGGGTCTGCCTCCTCCCAGGGCAATGCTTTCAGGTTCACCACCTGATCCTTAAAAGGGGTAGTGGGAACCTTGGGCACACATGCCGGACCAAACTCTAGGCAAGCATTGCTGAGAATGCCTGCAGGTTCCCAACCCTCTTGATGGAAGTGAGAGCAGTCAGGTCTTCAATGAGAGGGCCTTTAGCTTAACTGACTCCAGGGGCTCAAATGAGGTTCTCTGTAGGCCCAGCAGGACCACAGAGAGATCCCACGAGGGAATGAGACGTGGCCTAGGAGGATTCAACCTCCTGGCACCTTTAAGGAACATGACGATCAGGTTGTGCTTCCCCAAGGACTTACCATCCACCGCATCGTGGTGTGCCACTATAGCGGCCACATACACCTTCAAGGTGGAGGAGAAGGAGCTACCATGCCGAGAGGCCTTGCATCCTGAACTTGTGGCATTAGAGCACTTACCATGGCCTGGTGGACTTGCAGGAGGGCCATGGCATGCAGGGAAGAGGCGGCCTGTCTAGCGGCACTGTAAGCCTTGGCCCACCATCGAGAGTATTAAGTGCAGAGGAACACGGAAGCCGGGTCTGGGCAGTAAAAGGTGCCCGCCACGACTTTGTGAGTTCCTCATGCATCTCCGGGAAGAACGGAACTGGGGCAGAGCGTGGTTGTGAGTGGCGCTCTGAGCCCAGAAACCTGTCATCCAGCTCTGCGTCGGCCTCAGACTGGATGATTGCCATGGTCATGCTCTCGCAATGAGAACATGAACCATCCACGAACGCTGCCTCAGCGCGCCTATGGCCCATGCACGTGAGACAGCGATCGTGGCCATCAGAGGTGGAGAGATAACGACCGCATCCAGAAACTGCACATAAATGGAAAGGCATCTTTGCTTTTTGCTATGCTCCTCAGTGCTACTCTTTCAGAGAAAATATACTCTCTTAATATGCTCAGGTGTTGTTGCTGAACCACCCAGGGACTTATCTTTATCTCACTTATCTGTGCGAGAGGGGGAGAACCCACTGCTCCTTTTTTTACCCGTATGTCCGGCATGCAAATTCAATCGAATCCCTGCCCACTGAATTAAGCACTTAAAAGGATGTTGTGATCTATGGTGTCAAACGTGGCGCTGAGGTCAAGAAGAACTAAAACTGCATGACTACCTGAATCAACAGTCAGCAGCAGATAATTTAATACTTTTAAGAGTGCAGACTCTGTGCTGTGTTTTGCTCTAAACCCCGATTGAAATTTATACAAATTTTTATTTTCATTTAAAAAAGGAGAGAGTTGATGGTAAACAACCTTTTCTAAACTTTTTGATATAAAAGGCAGTTTTGAGATAGGTCGATAGTTTATTAATGCTGTTGGGTCAAGGTTGGGCTTCTTTAGTAGAGGATGCACCCTTGCATGCTTAAAGCAAGATGGGACAGTGCCCTCTGCCAGACTGCAATTCACTATTGAAAATAAACTCAAGCAAACTACATCTAGAACATGGCTGAGAATGCGAGGAGGAACAATATCTGAAGAACACTGCGCAGGCTTCATATCTGAAACTAAATCGACTAAATAGGATACTGAGACTGGTTCAAACTTACTAAAAATGGCAGCAGAGGGAGGGGGAGCTGAGGGGTCTTGGTTATAGTCGTGAGATGAGATACTAGCTCTAAGAGCAGCAATTTTATCAATAAAAAACTCAGAAGCGTTCACAAGCTTCAGAAGTAATGTCCAGAAAAGTACTAATAACAGGATTTAGCAAAATATTTATTGTGCTAAATAACGCTTGAGGCTTATTAGAATTCTTTTGAAAGATGTTCGAGAAATATTTCGCCTTGGCTTCTTTAACAGACTCTTGATATTTAATCATGCTGTCTTTTAACATGTCATAAGACACTTGGAGTCTGTCCTTCTTCCATTTCCTCGCTGCTTTCCTCCACCTTTGCCGGAGCCCATGAGTACCATCATTTAGCCATGGCTGGGGTCTCGTTTTAGGAATTACATTTTTAAAAGGAGCGCAGTTGTCCATAATAGCTTTACACATAGAATTAAACATTAATGCCATCTAATTTATGCCTAAGCCAAAAGACGGTGATTCTATTGCATTAATCAGAGGGGAATATTTATATGCCTCAGAGAATTTGTTGCATATTGAGGGATTTATGGAACGAACACATTTGCCTAACGGCTTTGAATTAGTTAGACAATTCAAAAATGAAAAGGAAAAGACAACTGGCTTATGATCAGAAAGACAAAAATCATCTGTGTCCACGTTAGAAACAAGGACACCCAGAGACAAAACCAAATCCAGCATATGACATTGCTTATGAGTGGAATTTAAAACAGACTGGGTTAAGTTAAAAGAGTCAAATAAATGTAAGAACTCTTTTACCATAGGCTTGTTTGGGCAGCACACATGAATGAATCGCCCAAAATTAACAAAGAATCCGATTTAGGTACAACAACAGCTAGAAACTCGGAAAATTCTTGAATAAAAAGTTTGGTATAATTCGGGGGACGATATATTAATGCACAGGTGACAAGGAAACCAAAGTCTATGTTGAACAGCTGCAATTCAAAACTAGAATAGTTATCTGCCGTTAATAAACGGCATTTAAATTGGTTCTTAAATATTGTTGCGACACCCGCCCCCCCCCATCCCGACCCACAGTTCGTGGTGAACTTAAAAAGTTGAAATCACATGGGGCAGCTTCTGCTAGTGGGCCAAGATCACCAACATTTAGCCAGGTCTCTGTCATAAACATGTTCCCGAGATAAAATAAAATCATTCAATAAAAACGTCTTATTTAAAATGGACCTGACATTTATTAATGCAATCTTTAAGTTTATGTCAGTTACTGAAGAATCAGTATTGATTTGTGGGCTTCTCAGTGAGACAAAATTCAATGTTCGAAGGTTGGAGGGGTTTATTCCTCTGCAAACATGCCGTCTCGAAGATTCACATCTATACATTAACCCAGTTAATTCCAAGTGTTCTGGGATAACATATCGAAGAAATGAATATCTTAGTTCATGGACGCGCGGTGAATAAGTTTGTCCTGGTAAAGGAACAACGCTCGTCGAAACTAAGAGGTCGGAATATCTGGAGAAAACACTGGCTGATCTCAGCCTCACCAGAACACCACCTCTCTTCCCCCGTTTCCTGTAGTGTTTCTTTTTGTGGAGAATACAGTCCGGTATGCAGCAAAGGTTCGCTGGTAGTTGTGCAAAGAATGGAGAGTGCAATGGCTTGTTTCCTTTGGGATTCCAACAACATACGTCTGAAACAGAGTTTCGAATGTTCAAGAGATTTTCACGATCATAAATCCGGTGTGGAGTAGCTCTTGGTAGAAACAGACAACAACAAAGCAGGAAAACAACAGGAGAAGCATGCAGCATAGACACCAGGCGACGGCTAGCCGACAGACACGCTAGCGCCATCTTCCTGTCTGTATGTCCCAAATCGAATTGAAAGCTTGTGAACCAGAATCGAAACGGGAATTCTGTATCAATACCCAGCCCGACAATCCAATGCAGCATTGGATTCTGTTAGTTGGTTTTGTGTTCTTGGTTTTGTGTTCTTTTCAGTACAATCAAGATACATATTCAAATAAGGCCACAACGCTTCATCAAATGCCAGTTACCTTTATTTCATAAAAAAATTCCACAATCATCCTGCCTGCTGCTCATTTTCTGGTTCACATGTTGTATAGCCAAACAGTTCTTCTTCTTCTTCTTCTTCTTCTTTGAGGTTTTATGGCAGCTGGCATCTTCTGTTCTCTTCTTACCTAGAATACATTTATTTATTTATTTTTTAAAGTTGCTTGTTCAGGCCAGTCTTTTTTAAATAATTAAATAGACACTTCCTCCCTTGTTTACCGTCTGCACATTCTAGTATACCTTTAATCTGTCCCATTTCCTGTAGCTGTATCAACAATTCTTGTCTTTCTTGATTTAACTTCTCACATGACATAAGAATATGTTCCACTGTCTCATATTCCTGGCACTGATTGCAGAGACGTGCTGGATGTTTTCCCATGATGTGAAGTGTACCATTAAGGTTGCTATGTCCCATTCTTAGCCTGCTTATTATTACTTGCTCTCTCCTACTCACTTCTTTATTTCTTACAATCCCTACTGTGCTTTGTACTGAGTATAAATGTCTCCCTTTTACTGCATTATTCCACTGTTGTTGCCATTTTTTTATTATTTCCCTCCATACAATGCTTTTCCCATCTGATTTTGATAATTTAATATTAAATTAAACATGTTCTTTTTTTACTGCTTTCTTTGCAAATGTGTCTGCTCTCTCATTGCCCTGGATACCAGAATGTGCAGGTACCCACATGAATGTAACATTTTTCCCCTGCCTAGTTAAACAAGCTAAATAAAGATTTCATAGAGCAGATCCTGATGGTTTCTATTTGTGCCTGATTCAATGCTTACAAGAGCAGCTACTGAATAACTGCATACTAAAAATGTATTACCCCTGGCTCGTTCAATCCATTCTACTGCCATCAAAATGGCAAATAATTAAACAGCATAGACACTAAGATAGTCGGATGCTCTTTTACTAAGCTCCTAGACACTTACTTAGAAACTAGGCACTGTTGCAATTGTTTCTAAGACTTTTGATCCATCTGTGAAAGTCAGAATATTGTCTTTGTATTTACAGTCCCTATACCTATAATACTCATCTACAATATCAGAAGTCTTGTTGTTTTATCTAAACTTCAGTAGTTCCATATCTACGACTGGACACTCCAGCGCCCATACTGGTTTAATGGGCCATACAACAGTTTCTTCAAATACTCCCACATCTTTTGATCTCCTGTCCACCCAAAGCTTTCTTTATGAATCCTCTCCTTCTCCCAACATGCTTGCAACACATTTTTAGTTGGGTGGGGGTCTCTATGACCTCTCAAATTAATCCAGTATTTGGCTTCCAACTGATTTCGGCGTAACCCTAATGGCATTTCTCCAGCTTCCACTTGAATTGCACACACTGGGGTAGTCCTTATTGCTCCTAGACAAACTCTTAAAGCTTGAGCTTGCAGAATATCTAGAACTATCAGTGCAGATTTTGACGCTGAGCCATAAACAATACTTCCATAATCTAGTCTTGATCTTATTAAAGCTATATAAATATATTTCAAAGCTATAAAATTAGCCCCCCCATTTTAATCCTGAAAGACATCTCATAGCATTTATCACTTTTTTACATTTATCTACTATATATTTAATATGTTGTTTCCATGTTAAATTTGTATCAAAATATGCTCCCAAGAACCGAAAGCTTTTGACTTGTTCTAAACATTTACCATTTCATTTTAACTGACATACTGATTTGTTTTCTAGTAAAGAACATAAACTTTTTCAATTGAAAATATAAAACCCCATTTTATTCCCCAACTTTCCACTTGATTAATTCCATCTTGTACTTTCTTTATTATGTACTCAACATTTCTTCCTCTTTTCCATAAAACCCCATCATCCGTGAACAATTACCTTCCCAAGTCTATTGTGATACTAGAGAATATATCATTAATCATAATGGAAAACAGAGTTGGGCTAATTACACTCCCTTGGGGTGTTCCATTTTCTACTATGAACTGTTTGGAAATCTCTGTTCCTTTCCTCACTTGGATTGTTCTTCTGTCAAGGGAGTCCATAATCCAATTAAATATTTTCCCTCCTACACCCAATAAATGCATTTTGATTAAAAGTCCCTCTTTCCATAGCATATTATAGGCCTTTTCAACATCAAAAAATACAGCCACTACTGATTCTTTATTTACTTGGGCCTTTCTTATTTCATCCTCTAAACATATTATTGTATCCATAGTACCTCTTCCTTTCCTGAATCCACTTTGATAAGTTGTTACAAAATTGTACTCTCCAAGAAGTACATTAATCTCTCATTTATCACACTTTCCATTAATTTACAAATGAAGTCAGGGCAATAGGTCTGTAATTTTCAGATTTGCTGTCATCCTTTCCAGGCTTTCTTATTTGGGATTAATATTGCCTCTTTCCAGCTTCCTGGTATTCTAAATTCTTCCCATATGTTGTTATATAGCAATAGTAATTTCTCAAGACTTTCCACCCTAATCATAGTGTAGCATATCTCATCTTTACCAGGAGCTGATTTTCTAGTTTTTCCCAATGCTCTATTTATATCTCCCATGTTAAAAGGAACATCAAGCTCACCATCACTATTATCTTTCTTACAAAATATCTCACTGTACTCAGATTTTCTCTCTCTTTTCTGTTCTCTCTCTGCCTCTTCTTCCTTCTTCAGATAAATAATTAGAGCTATTTACCTTAGCAAACGTATTCATCTCTGCCTTTTCCTTATTAGTTACTGCCGTATCACTTCCCACACCCTGCACTGGATAATTCCAATCCTTTCTATCTCCTCCCATCCTTTTTAACAATCTCCACACCTCTCCTACCGGAGTTTAATTTCCAATTGCATCTCAGTTCTCTTTCCAGCATGACCTTTTTGCATGTCTTATTGTTCGCCTTACTAATGACTGTACATGTTTATATTGGGTCAAATCTTGGAAATGATGTGTTCTCTTACGAGAGGTTCTCTCGTATTGCGTAAGGTAGCTTACGCTACGGGAAAGATTAATCTTTTCTGAGATATTGAAGCCAAAAAATTATCCTTAATTTTGTATCCATTGTCAACGCAGTGCAGCAGCTGCATACCTTGAGCGAGCTAACTAGCGAGCTCTTTGGTTGCTCTGCGGCAACTGCTGCAGCCTATAGACGAACTTGAGTGAACTCGCATCCAATGAGAGGCACCCGCGCCGTCACTGTATCAAAGCCCGCCAGAATGGGCGTGGCTAGAGTGCATATAAGCGTAAGTTCGTAGGCTGGAACCCTGATTTTCATCTATTCAGCGAAGCTCTTCACATCTCTGAACTGCAGAAGCCGCGTCACCGTTCGAGGGGCATCTAGCAAGCTTGGACAGCGCTTGAAGAAGCCGGCCGTCTTCGCCACCTTCAGCCATCCTGCGAGCTACGCCATCCGGCGACGTATCCTTTTTAGAGCAAGCTAGTTCCTCAGCGAACTTCACAAAAAGAGCAACGAGCGTCTTTTTAAAGATGCCTCGCACCACCTGCGCCTCATGCCGCGCCCCTCTCAGCGCCGGAGACCGCCACCTCATCTGCGCTCTCTGCCTGGGACTGGAACATGCAGAGCTCGCCCTCGCTGACGGCGGATGCGACCTCTGCGAAGAGCTTCCGATGTCGACCCTGCGGGCTCGAATCGAAGCACTCAAGACCGAAGCCGCCAGCGCGCTTTCGTTCGCCACAGCAGAAAGAAGCGCCGCTCCCAAAGGCTGCCGGAACCGGTGTTAGAAGCGACTACCTCGCCGGAGCCTCTCCCTCGAGCCTCGCTTTCACCCTCCCCGCCCCCCCGGGATGCGCAGTTGCCGCCGAGCGGCCGCACTGCTGCCATCTCGGATGACGAGGCGGAGGATAAGGGCTGCTGTTCCATCATGGCTTCGGACAGCGAGGAGTGGTCAGGCTCCCAAGCCTCCTCCTAGGCCCAGGAATCCAGCAGGACCCGCGCTGGAGTCGAAGAAGAACTAACGCGCCTCCTCACACAGGCCGTCGACCGCCTCGGGCTCGAGTGGTCACCGGCCTTTCTTCAGAGCCGTCGCCGCGCGGCGCCCGCGGCCCGGGCCGCTCCCTTCCTGCCGAGCTCTCTAAATCGTGGAACGCGCCTCTCTCGGCCAGGAACCGATCCCATGTCTCCACCTCTCTCGCTTCAGTGGACGGCGCCACCGAGAGGGGCTACTCTTCCATCCCCCCGGTCGAGGATTCGGTAGCAGCACACCTTTGCCCGCCCTCCGCGACATGGCGGTCTAAGCCAGTGCTCCCGTCTAAGGCCTGCAGAACTACTTCTGCCTGTGTTGGCCGCGCCTATGCCGCCGCCGGGCCAAGCCGCATCTGCTCTGCATTCCATGGCCGTCTTACAGATCCTCCAAGCGGACCTTCTTCGAGAGTGGGATGAGAAAGGCAGGCACCCAGAGGCTGTTTCAGATCTAAGGAGCGCGACGGATCTCGCCCTTCGCGCCACCAAAGCTGCAGCTCAAGCCCTAGGGAAGTGCATGGCCGTGCTGACTGTGACCGAGAGACACCTATGGCTAACGCTAGCCGACATGGGAGAAGCTGAACGCTCCACGTTCCTCAACGCGCCGCTCTCTCCATCCGGTCTCTTCGGTTCCAGGGTGAGTGGCATTGTTGACCGTTTCTCGGAAGTCCAGAAAGCCACCCAAGCCTTGAATCTCTTCCTGCCTCGTCGCGCTAGCTCCTCTGCAGGCCGCCCACGTGACCAGCCTCCTGCACGAGCCTCTTCACAGCGCCCTGCTCAGCAAAGCCAGACTTCTCAGCGTCGATAGGGCGGCCGTCCTCGATCGCGCTCAGACAGCCGCCGCAGACCGCCGCCCCCCCGCGGGCCTCGGCCTAAGATTGCGCTGAAACCTGAGCAACCGAAGTCCTCCTAGCTTTGTTGAGGAAACGACGGCTCAGTCCCGCCGCGGCCGGACCACCGTCAAAGCTTCACCCCCTGTCAGTCCCCTTCTCTCAGGCTACTGCAGTGGTGGATTCAGCAGCCAACAAGCCGGTGATACTGCCCGCTTGCCTGCACTCAAATGCCGTTTTCACGGCAACCCAAAGAAATCTTGTAAAAAGCAAACATGCCTTATGTGTAGAAAATGTGCCCACAATCCAGTGTTCACCCCTACACACAAGCATTACACTTCCCGTGTCCCTATCAGAGCCCACTCACATAAAGCGGGCACAGCCAGCTCGAGTGTTAGAGTCAATAAACGCGCCCACGAGTCCGCGTGCGCGCCCCTTCTCTGCCCGCTCTGTCACACGGCCGGCAAACACCTCTCTGTATGTAAGTCCCATGCCCGTGACTATGCTCGCGCATCACTTAACAGATGTGACTCTTTCCCCATTCACCTCAATCGGGAAGTCACTCACAGAACAGCCTGTCCCTGCTGTCTGCAAGCAGTCATGCATAAGCACAGTAAGCTGCCACACATTCTGTTCAGCTCGCTGTGTGCAGCAATCAGGGCGACTTGGCCATTCACCCTCTAGCGTTATGCTTCAAAGCGTGGAAAGCTATCCCAGGGATATCCAAATGGGTGTTAAGCACAATAAAACAGGGCTATTTGCTACAGTTCGATCGCCGCCCTCCCCGCTTCAGAGCGTGGCTCGAAACTACTGTGAACACGGAAGCAGCCTGCATGCTTCGTTCAGAAAAAGAAAACCTTCTGCGCAAAAAGGCCATAGAGAGAGTGCCACCTTCGGCGAGCGAGTCGGGGTTTTACAGCCGTTATTTTCTTGTCCCCAAGAAAGACAGCGGCCTCAGACCAATATTAGATCTCAGGGTTTTGAACAAGGTGCTCGCAAAAAGACCGTTCAAAATGCTTACAATCAGGAAACTCCTCGTGCATGTGCGCCAGGGGGACTGGTTTATTTCTCTCGATCTGAAAGATGCCTACTTTCAGATTCAGATAAATCCCCGTCACAGGCCATTCTTGAGATTCAGCCTCGACGGCCAGGTTTATCAATACACCGTCCTTCCGTTCGGCCTGTCTTTAGCACCCCGTACTTTCATGAAGTGCATGGATGCGGCGCTCGCACCCTTGCGGAGTCAGGGCTTGCGAATTCTGAACTATTTGGACGATTGGCTGATTTCGGCACAGTCACATATGGAGCTTCTGTCTCACAGGACAGTTCTCCTCAGTCATCTGAACAGTTTGGGTCTTGCAGTCAATTGGACCAAGAGCTCACTACAGCCCAGTCAGGCAATTTCCTTCCTTGGAATAGAACTAGACTCCATGGCGATGACGGCTCGCTTATCTACACAGTGCGCGCGCCGTGTTCAGCGACTAGCCGCGTCCTTTCAGATGAACAGCCTCACGCCTCTGAAAAAATTTCAGAGAATGCTAGGTTAAATGGCCTCAGCCGCAGCAGTACTTCAGCTGGGTTTACTGTGCATGCGCCCGCGTCAGCATTGGCTAAACACCCGCGCGTCTCGCCGGGCTTGGGCCACGGGCCGCCAGCCGATCAGAGTGACTCAGACCTGTATCTCAGCTCTGCAGCCCTGGGCAGTGGCCGAATGGTATCAGCGGGGAGTGACGATGGGAGCTGTATCTCGCCGAAAAGTCATCTCGACAGACGCGTCCAGCACGGGTTGGGGCGCGGTCTGCGAGGGCTCTCCGGTTTTTGGCCTATGGTCAGTTCAGGAAAAGCTCCTTCACATAAATTGTCTGGAAATGATAGCAGTCGAGTACGCGCTCGTGCCTCCCGGTCATTCAGGGTCCTCCCGGTCATTCAGGGTCACCACGTCCTGGTCCGTTCGGACAACAGATCTGTGGTATCCTATCTAAACCGTCAGGGCGGTGTCAGATCCAGGAACCTCTTCCATCTGACAAAACGCATACTGAGTTGGTCCCAGTGCCACCTGCGCTCGCTGAGGGCGACGCACGTGCCAGGCCACCTGAACGACGGCCCAGACAGACTGTCCAGAGACAATATTTCCCCAGGGGAATGGTCCCTGCACGCTCAAACAGTCCAGAAGTTATGGAGCATATTCGGCAGAGCAGAGATAGACCTCTTTGCGTCAGAAGAGAACTCTCACTGCCCAGTATTTTTCTCGAAAAGCGAGGATGCGCTGGCCCAAGACTGGCCCAACCGCCCGCTTTACGCCTTCCCTCCCGTCTCACAGGTAATGCAGAGGATCAGGGAACGCGCCACTCGGTGCTCCTCATAGCCCCGCGCTGGGAGAATCAGACATGGTTCCCGGAGCTTACGCAGCTGTCACTGACAGCCCCGTGGCCCATTCCAGTGAGAGCAGATCTCCTCTCTCAAGCTCGCAGCACGATCTGGCATCCCCACCCAGAGCGCTGGGCGCTGCACGCGTGGGTGATCAACGACTACCCGTCGCTTTGCCAAAAGGAGTAATAAACACTATCATACACGCTAGAGCCCCTTCCACGAGAAGACTCTATGCGTCCAAATGGTCTGTGTTTTCAAAATGGTGCACCAACAGAGACCTGGACCCACGGACATGTGGGGTGTCATCGCTGCTTGTGTTTTTATAAGAGCTGCTGGATAAGGGCAGATCCCCATCCACGCTGGCGGCCGTCGCGGCCGTCGCGGCGTTCGCTGAACCCCTGCACGGCCAGTCACTGGGAAAAAGGAGCTGGTCATCCGCTTCCTCAGGGTAGCTAGAAGGATGAACCCCCGCGCCCCCCATCGGTTCCTATCTGGGATCTTTCTGTAGTTCTCGAAGCTATGAAAGCCCCCCCTTTCGAACCGCTTCAATCCGTGGATTTGAAATACCTTTCACTCAAAACCGTTTTTCTAACTGCCCTGTCATCAGTTAAACGTGTGGGAGACCTTCACGCGCTGTATGTCAGCGCTGCGTGTCTTGAGTTTGGACCAAGTGACTCCAAGGTCATTTTAAAGCCTAGACACGGCTATGTCCCCAAGGTGATCGGTACTCCTTTCAGAGCACAAATCATTTCCCTATCGGCGCTGCCAGCATCCGATAGCTGAACGCGACGCCAATCTCCTTTGCCCAGTCAGAGCACTGAGATTGTATACTGCGCACTCGCCTCTTTCAGACGCTCTGAGCAGCTTTTCGTTTCATTCGAGGGCGCACCAAAGGTTTCGGCGCTCGAAACAGACACTGTCTGGATGGATAATGGACGCTGTTGCTGCCGCGTACGCGTCAAAAGACCTACCATGCCCGTTAGGCATTAGGGCTCACTCCACTAGAGGCATGGCCTCCTCGTGGGCATGGTCCAGCGGGATTTCCATTCACGACATATGTGTGGCAGCGGGCTGGGCTTCCCCCTCCACCTTTGTCAGATTTTACAATCTGGAAGTGCCCGCCCTGCAGGCAAAACTACTAGCGGTTTAATACGCTACAGCTCCCCTGGTGAGCTGCACTGACGGGACACATTCCACACAGACCGGCATCGCCGCTCTGTCTTTCCCTTCCCACTATGTGCTTATGTATTACACACACGTTTGGCTTCAATATCTCAGAAAAGATTAATCTTTCCCGTAGCGTAAGCTAGCTTACGCAATACTCGTTCCCTCATCTAGAGAGAACCGAGGTTACGTTAGGTAACCGATTCGTTCTTTTAACCAGTTAAAATGCCCTGTTTCTATTCCTCACTGCTTCCTTGCACTTATCATCCCACCACAGCATTATTTTTTCCTTATGTTTCCTTTACTCTTAGGGATAGCTTCTATTGCAGCCAACCTTATTCCCTGCTTAATTTTGTCTAACAATCGAATGTTTCTATATTAATTTCATTATTAATTTGGTTTAAGTAACTATAACTTATTTCCTGAAATTTCTCCCAATTAGCCTTCTCATATTTCCAATTTCCACCAAAGCTTTCTATGGTCAGGGGAATTTCAATATTTATCTTACACCATATAGGATAATGGTCACTTCCTACAGTTCCTTCTTGATATATTGACCAATTGCAAATTGCAGCCATGCTGTTTGATACAAATGTTAGATCCAAAACTGATTCCTTTCCTGTATGAACATCTACTCTAGTACTACTACCATCATTTAAACATACTAAGTTCATCTCATCTAATATTTCTTCTATTACCTGACCATTATTATCTGTTCTTTCACTTCCCCATAAATTATTGTGCCCATTAAAATCACCACACCACACTACACTACCATTACTCTGACCCTCTATTTCCTTTAATTTCCTAACCTCTAGTCCTTTGCATGGATTATAATAATGTATAATTACCAGCTCCTTACTTTTAGCCCACACTTTTACTACAACATATTCTTGCTCTCTTCTTACACCTATTATTATATATGATATTCCTTGTTTTATGAAAGTGGCACATCCTCCTACTCCTCCCTCCTTTCTATCTCATCTTACTGCCACATAACCATATACCACATAATCTATGTTTGGCTTTAGCCAGGTCTCTTGAATACACACCACATATGGTTTATCTTTTCTATTAACTATAAATTGTTTTAAATCCTGACCGTTTGCAATCAGGCTTCTCATATTCCATTGTAATATTAACACTATTAATATTAACCCCCTACACATGCTGACTCTTGGATTTACTGCATTCTTAGCTCATCGTTTATCTTTTCCCATTTTAGCCCAACTATATTCAAATTACAGCTGCTATAAATGTCAACAACTTCTTGTTTTCCATCTATGCTTTCTTTTTATCTTGCAGCTCTTTCATCACCATTTGTTCTTTAGTAACTCCTTCCTCCTTATTTTGCTTACACTGTCCTACCATTTTAAATGCCACCGCATATGACATTTTTTCTTTTATTCTTATTTGTTGAACCTCCACCTCCTTTTTATACATTGCACATCCCCAATATGCAACACTGTGGTTTCCTCCACAATTACAGCATTTTGGTTTCACTCCCTCTCCACACTTCTCGTAATCATGTTCCCCTCCACACCTAGCACATCTATATTTCCCCTTACATCCCTTAGCTACATGACCAACTTCCTGGCAATTAAAACATCTCATAGGTTTTAGAAAGTATTCTCTTACACTGTATCTTAAGAAACCAAAATACACCACCTTTGGAAGTATTTTTTCCTCAAACTCTATCAGGACAAACTCAGTCTCTTTTTTTCTCTACTCCCCTTGTTATTCTTTTAACATTATTTACCATATTATTCTCCACCTTCAGGTTCTATACTAGATCTCTTATGTTAACACTGAGAGGAACCCCATAGATCACTCCCTCACTACCACTGATTCTTTTTTCTCCAACTTTTACATCCTTAAACACTTGAACTTTCCCAATGCTCATCAATTCCTTCGCCTTTTCTACCTGTACTTCAGTCTTGCATCCTAATAATGCAATAATGCATCGCCTTTTCCCAGTTTCCATCTCCTAATATTCTTGTATATTTTACTTCCTCAACCTGTCCTTTAATGATTTGTGTTAGTTTGATTGGATCAAACGTCTTAATTCCTCTTTCCCCATCGAACCTAACTACTACATTCTTCAAACCTTCCTCTAACTTCTCACCTTCTCTTCCTTCACTCTCTGACTCTCCTACACTAAATGAAAATTTTTTCCTTTTATTTCCGACTTTCCCCCTTCTTGCCTTTATCTCCTCTCCTTACCTCAGCCCATTCACTTCCGTTTCTTTCATCTACCTCACTATAATCCATACTATCGCTATTGTTTTCTGTCTCGCTTCCTGCCATATTATTTGGAATTGCAAAGAACCCTGTAACAATATCATTCCGGACCTATTCAGACCGTCGGTCGATATCCTCACAAACCATCCTCCACAATATCCGCTCTTACTGTTTTTGCTTCTAAAGTAGCCGTTTCCAGTAGACGAAGAAATCTAGCTCATTGTTTACTGTGCATTGTATATAATTATTGTGTTGTGTAAGTATGTGTACATTTGATATGTAAATTGTGTTGTGTAAATATGTTGTTTATTGTAATTGGTATATGTCTCGTCACTGTCATGACTGCTATGTTGCTCGGAACTGCACACAAGAATTTCACCTACTGTTGCACTTGTGTACATGGTAGTGTGACAATAAAGTGATTTGATTTGATTTGATTTGAAGTAGTAAGTCCACAGTCAGTTGTTGTTCTCTCCAATGCGTGCGTCTCTTCTTGCTTCCGACCTCAGCTCTCCGTCGCTGAACAGTTCTCCTGATTTGATCCAGTTTTAAAGCATTGGCTACACCCATCCAATTGGGTTAATTATTAATTATTAGAGGTGGACTAGAGCAAAAATATTAGGAACAGTTTAAATATTTTAATTGGGATTCTACTTATATTCATATAAAGAGACTTTATTTTCTTTTTGTTGAATTGCGAAGCACCAGGTGAGTACATATTAATGGTGTATAAATAATGAATCCATTCTTTTGCATTTATTTCCATAGCTTTTTCAACATTGATGTCATTTGTCTCTCAAGCCTGCTTTGTGGTCCTTCCGTGAGAAATCAATAAGGCATACAGGGAAGAGCTGCATCAGATGCAATAATATAATTCTGCCATTTTATTTAGTAATTTATTTAGTGAGCAGAAATATGAAATTTACCTTGATATGTTGCTTCATATTAGAGGCAGGATTAATGATGTTATCTGGTATGAGCAAGTTAAACTCACATGACACAGTCAAGCAATTGGTCTTTTTCACTGTGAAAAGCCCTTTCAGGTAGTTCAGGATGTTCAGGTGTTTGCTATGTGGACAGGACAAAGTGGTACCCACAGAAGTTTGCAAAATGTTTCAAAATACAAGAAAACATTTGGATGCAGTTCTCTGTGAGTTCCTAATATACGTAACCTTAGTAAGCATTTCCAAAGGCAGAATGCTTTTGTACCAGATAATATGCACTATATGTAACTGAGGAAATACGAAGATGTGGCTTTGTTAAAAAGTCCATGTAGTTAGTCATAGTTTGGATTCATAGTTACCAATTATACTGTCTTTTGCTACTTTTGGCAGCTTGCCTGCTCTTTTAAAAATCTCACCACAACAAACAAACCCATAAGAATGCACAAGTTTCTTTCAAGCCATCTATAAGTTGCTTTTATTGTGATATTATGAGGTGATTTGCGTTTGCTTGGTGGGCTGCTGTGCTGTCTAATAAATGTGTTGATTTATGTTTTCTCCCTCACCTAAGGATCTCTCCTAAAAATAATTTGCAAGCATAAAATGTTAAATTTGACCTTATAACTGGTGTACTCTGTTGTTTTGAACATTCAATAAAATCTAATTTCTCCCAGAGTGTATGACTTGTTAGTAACTGCACTGTCCTCATTTGAACTTTGAAAGCTATAAAAAGTGTTCTATTCATTCAGCTTCACACACTGCAAAGTCAATGCTGTTGGCAGAAACAGGTAAGAGCTTCACATCTCTAAACATTTGCATTTCTGTATTTTACCATTTAAAATGCTGCGTTAACACTGCTTACAATAACTGATACAGCACATATCTAGTTAAACCATATTATAGTGTATATTCAAATATATCATGTATATTCACACCTTCCTACCAGTGTTGGGTAATGTTACATTAAAAAGTAACTTGTTAGAATATTGCATTACTCCTTAAAAAAGTAACTAAATTAATTAAAAAGTTAATTTTATGGAAAATAAAGCATTGCGTAACTTTTGCGTTACTTATGCATTCAATTTTTCTCACCACCACTCTCTTTTCTGCTGTGCATTCAATACAAATACAAGAGATATGTAGAGGCATTAAAGGTCATGCTAGCTACTGTAATACTCATGTCAAAACAACATACTAAACAAACAGCTATTTAGAAAGTCTACAATCAGTAGGTCTTCACGCCATAATTATAATAAAGACTCAATAACTGGAATATGCATGATTTGTTTTTCCATTGACGTGGCAGCTAACATGAATAATGAAGAATAACCACTGCCTTACCTAAAGCAGCAAAGTCCAACACTTGAACCTGCATCATATCTGTCATCATCTGCTGTGCTCATCGACAATGTCAGAATCAACTTGAAATATTTTTCAGAAGTCAGGATAAAATTCAGTGGGGAATTCCAGTCTAATATGTTCAAGGAATAAGTCTGATGAATAAATTAATATTTTTCACTTCAGCCATCTAAAAGCATGCTTGTTTTGAGCTGATCCATGGTGCATACAGACGCCATGGGTTTATTGCATACAACTGCAAATGCGCATGTTGATACAACTTGAATGGAATAGTTTTTAATGCTACCAAAATGCCTTCAAAACTTTATGTTTCACGAATCAAACTACTTGTTTATTATAGAACAAAAATGTTGAATATTTTAAGAAATTAAGACATTTTGTCTGCGTACACAAACTATGTAGCACGTTGCTTGCAGCTACTGATCTAGAGTCAGCTATTCTCATCCCATTCTCCCAGGTAAGGGGAGTTGTATCACGGAACAGTTTCGGCTACATAAGTCAGTGAATTGAGTGAGTATCATGTCATGGCCAGTGGAAGTGTAACCCAGTGTATTTCTGCTTTAAAACAGATTTCTAATAAAGGAAAAAGCACAGGAAATACAGTTAAGTAATTTATTATAAAAGCATAATTAAGATTGAAACACAAATAAATAGCATTTAGCACCCTAAAATAACATATGATTTGAAATATTAATCGCTGCCCGTTTAAGAATTGCACAGAGAGAGTTCTAGGGTTGACCAATCAAGAGACAGTGTGTAATAGTCTGTAATTGGGAAGAGAAGAGAGAAAATGACTGATAAAATATCAAGTAAAAAGTGAGATCTAAGATAAAAACAGACACTTCTGAAGAAAAGTTTGTTATTTGATCTTGAAGGTGAGTTGATGGTTATTTTGTTTTGTATGAGTTATTGTGCATTGTTTTTTAGTTTTTTTATTTTCTCCCCTTTTCTCCCCAATTTGGAATGCACAGTTCCCAATGCGCTCTAAGTTCTCGTGGTGGTGGATCTACACATCTTATCACGTGCAGTGTGTATTAACACATGAATCAATCACAATTCACTCAGCCGAATGTTCAATGTTAAATGCTTTAACACACAGCAGTTTGAATGAAAACATCATGGTTACAGTCAGCAGTTCACATTACACGGATCAGCTGTTGTGACGTTTTTCTATACGGAACCCTAGTGTCACTACATCGACACAACGTCGAGTGAGTGACAGAAGGGGAACGTCATGGTTACTGTCATGACCTCTATTCTCTGAAGGAGGGAACGAGACATTGTGTCGATGTTGTGACACTAGGGGTCGCTCTTGAGAGTCCCAAAAACCTCCCATTGTTTGAGAAAAGGCCAATGAGAATCGCAGTACGGTGGCCGAGAGAGCTCAACGCGCTGCAAATGAGAAAACACATGCAAATAGAAAAAAATACATGCAAATAGAAAACAACGCCAGCGAATTAAGAAAACATCTTCATCTATTTTACAAAACACGTGTGCTCCAAAGACTCACAACACAACCAAATACGGAAACGCGCTGCAACTACGGAAACGCGCTGCAAATACAGAAACGCGCTGCAAATACAGAAACGCGCTGCAAATACAGAAACGCGCTGCAACTACGGAAACGCGCTGCAAATACAGAAACGCGCTGCAACTAAAGAAACGCGCTGCAAGAGTTCACAACACAACGGAAATGATTCCAGGGGACCCCAAAAAGTGACGAACCCGGCTGGCTGGGACATGCTTAGACCTTAATAAGACCTCATCAGTGGTGTTGTCGTCTGTCCATGACCTGAAAAGTGAGTTTGTTTTACTTTATTTTAAAATCCTGATCGTATAATTCATTGGCCCTTTGGATATTATTAGCCTAAATAATCTGAAATACACAATTAACTGTGAAACGTTAGTATGTAAGCAGGCTAATTACTTTCACAACCAAATAACATCAAGGTTCAGGAAAATAAATTCCTCAATGCAAAATAAATTTTTTTTTAATTGAAAATGTTATGTTTTTAATATATTGCTGCATTTCTCATTTATTCTTTATGCTGTAATACAGTCAGTAAAAACAAACGATTTTATTCTTATCATATAATGAATATTTATGTGAAAAAATCATTCAAACATTAAAAATAAAAAATTAAATGTATGTAATGCTCCCTGTTGTTAGTCTTTTTTAGGTCACTGTGTTATGAATGACATGTATGTTTTCTGAATGATAATTGTTGCCAGTGATTGGTGGAATGAGCTTATTTTGAGACAAATATGAAGTGTTTTGTTGGTCTGAGTGAGTTTTGGGGCAAGATTGATCTTGGTAATGCAGACTATATGAAGAGTTTTGAAAATGTGGCTTCAGTACTGACCAATGCTTGTTAGCAATTGAAAAACTTACTGTAATGGTTAAAACCAGGTCAAAGTAAATTGCATATTGATGGTAATAATAATATTCAAAAATGTATTCAGACCCTTTTACTATTGAAAGAATGGACAAAATAATACATCGTGCTAACTTCAGTCCACTCATCTTTTTCAGATAAAAATGTTTTGTCCTTTCTGTGGCATTCAATGGGCGACTTTGCCCAGATTTTGTAGTTCCTGTGGGCGAGATGTAAGGTTTGTAGAGAACGCCTCTAGAACTGCAGGTGATGACCATGTGTCACATATGACTGTGCCCAGAGCAGGTAATGTTCTCTTACAGAGATTTCAATCTATTGTTCTGTCCATCAAATTATATCAACTACATTGAGTCAATCTTTTTCTCTCTCTCTCTTTCTGATTGTGTTTCAGTGACTGATGCATGTGCCATTCCATCAAAGCCAACTGTTCTCCAGTTTATGAAATACAGAGAAGTAAAAGAAACTGAAAGGAAGACATTTTCTAAAAGTAAAAAGAAATCAAATAAAACAGTAAAGGTAAGCAAATTTTTATTTTTAAGTTAATGACGTTGTTGACGTTGATAATTATAATTATTCCATCTTTTCTCACTGATCATCTAGATTTCTGTTGGGATCATGAGCAAGACCAGGAATGGCTTTAAGCCCATGAGAGGGAAAAACCTACCTCTACATGTTGACCCCCAGTGGGCATCTGAGCAACTCTTGGCAGCTGCAGTGAAAAAACAAAAAGATTTCAATCAAGACATGGAAGATGGAGAATATGTCTTGCATTATCCAGATGGCTCTCAGATAAAAAATATCCCTGGGACTGACACTCCTTTTACCATTGGACAATACAAAGAGGCCATTGGAAAGGCGTTTCAAAGGATCACATTGTACATCTGTACCCTTGAGGATTTGTTGTCAAAGAGTAAGTATTGAAGTGGTATGTTTTATATATATTTTATGCACATTTAAACTACAAACAAAATACTTTATGTGATAAGTGCTTTAAAGGGATAGTTCAGCCAATTAAAATTAAAATTCTGTCATCATTTACTCAGCCTCAAGTTGTTCCAAACCTGTATACATTTCTTTGTTCTGCTATACACAAAGGAAGATATTTGAAATAATGTTTGTTACCAAGCAGCTCTCACCCCCCATTTACTACCATAGTATTGTTAGGGGTATAATAGTTATGACCCGGACCAGATATGGAGAAACAAAACCAGGAGTCGAGAAATTCAATTACAGAATAAAACAATTTACTGAAGTATAGTTTGCAGTGAAATTGGTAGAGCCAGCGGCAAAGTCTCACGAGGAGATCGAAAGCCAACTCGTACCTTACACAAAATCTTACATCAATTATACCATTTGCAAGGAGTACATTCCATTATTTCACACCTGATTGGCTAAAAGAACATAAAGTCACAACATATAGATAGTTAAATGGCCTATCAACATTAATCAGCGCAATTGTCGTCTGGGCCCGAGATTTACGTCTGAAGTGACCTCGCAGATGGTCGCGGGGCATCTTCGAGTCGGCCTGGTGTGCATCCCTGGGTTCAAAACCTAGGTAGAAGGTCAAACGCACACACAAAACACTGACGAACGACAGTTCTTCTCTGGGCACCAGACAGCCAGAGCACACATTATCAGGCCATTTAAACCAAAACAGAGAGATAAAATATTCACTCCTCGGGCAGAGGAGAGGGTGGAAATAGCATACATTTCTTCCCTAAAGAAATAATAATAGAAAATCACACTTCTACTATTCAGGTAGTATTGCATAGGACTTTAAACCATATACTTAATCATAGAAAAGTAACGATCAAACACAGAACATATGTTTAACATTCTCCCTGCCCCCTCTCATCACAGCTAAGCTTATCCCCAAAAGACCTTCAGCCTACGGGCAGGACAGAGAGAAAGACTCTGGAATGTTCCTTAAAAGACACTAGTTAACATTCCAACACACATATGATTCAAAGTATATTTCAGTTATGCATAAGAAAATAGAATTGATTATGTGATAATGCATATAGTTAATTCATCACTTTATTAAAGAAGTGAAGCAACAGAATATAGATAGATATTGATATAAAAGGATATATATATGTATTGATATATCTGATGAGACAAGGGATTTCGACCCTCACCCTTCAGTATTTTTTGTCCTACCATGGTAGTCAATGGGGAGTGAGAGCTTCTTGGTTACAAACATTATTCCAAATATCTTCCTTTGTGTACAGCAGAACAAAGAAATGTATACAGTTTTGGAACAACTTGAGGCTGAGTAAATGATGACAGTGGGATTCCAACTACAGTTACAGCCTACACATTTAACAATACTGGACATGTAATATGGAATAAAGATTGATCACAAAATCTTTTGTGAGGTCATGAAGATGACTCCGTTTCAGAACATGAGGATGAGGATGAAGTTGTTAGGGTGCAACCCAATATGAATGTCAGTATGTTTTAGTGCATTCATTAAAAAAATTGCTATAAAGAAAGCATTTTATGTTCTCTATAACACAGTGAAAATTTCAACTAAATTGTTTGTATGTTTTAGGTCAGTCACAACATCTGAGAGATCCCAGCAAGTATGTCATATTCTGTAATATAATACACTGGAATTTGTTAATAATCAAGGTATTTCTGTAAGTTCTTATTGTGCTGTGATGTTGGTGCTGCAGGCCAACAGTGCAACAAGATGCAAACAGACGACCTCCTTAGTGGGTGAACTTAAGTCAAGTGACTTCTACAGGTCGGTTATAAGACATAACTTTATATCACATCTTTAGTATTAGGACATAGTTTTTAATTGTTTTGGCTCTGTACTTTAGAACACTAGATTTGAAATAAAACTATTAGACTAAAGTACTGGACTACAGCCAAAATAACAAAACATATCTGTGTCAGAATACTTTCTGTATTAACTCTGTTATTGTTGTTCTTGTACCTCTCTTCCACAGTACATATACCAATATATATGCACCTATCACCATTGACAGCAGTTCCTCAGATCTTGAGGAAGTAGAGAAACTGCCAGAGAAAGACAGGTACTATCACATAAGAAGTACTTCTGCACCTTGTTCTTCAGCCTTTCTTATTTTGCAAATATTTATTGTCTCAAACCAACCAACATTTTTAATTGCTTTCAATAGTCATAAATAAAGTGTAAAATGTATTTATGCATTTGGCAGAGGCATTCATCTAAAGTGACTTGCAGTGCATTTAAGCTATATATCAGTATGTGTATTCCGTTGGACTCGGATCCATGACCTTTGCATTGCTAACGCAATGTTCTACCAGTTCAGCAACAGGTTTACAAGTAAAAATCTGTCAGGCTGTTTCTCTTCAGTTATCCCTCTGCAGAAGAATGTGGTTTTGTGGACGGAGTCTCAAAATCTATTACTAAAGTTGTGATGTCCAAATTATGCTTATCATTTTTGAGCAGTGTTGTATAGCTTACTCATTATAAAGGGCCCATAAAAGACTAAAAACCTAAAAAGCCCTGGTTTAAATAATCCACAAAACTAAGAAGAGGCCATGTTAATATTTCTTGCTTTTCACAGACTGTTTGCTTTATTTTACAGTGATGGACATGATGGGCTAACAGCTGCAGACGTAGTGTCAAATCTGTCAATTAATCTTAAAAAATCATCCTGTAGCAGATTTAACATTAACCGGGCAAATGTCTGGGATGGTGCCTTAAGAGGTTTCAGGCGATCCTCATTTGACCCCACCTGCAGCTTAATGGTGAAATTCACAGATGATGCGGGGCTGACTGAAGAGGCTTTGGACAGCGGGGGCCCTACTCGTGAATTTCTGACCCTGCTGATGGACACCATCAAAACCAGGAGGGTATTTGAAGGCAAAGAAAATGCCAAATACCTCTCATTTGATTGTAAAGGTAATACTTTCTTGTGAAGTTTTTACAATGTTGCAAATTAATGTGTTCTAACATTGCAATATTGGCATTTTTAGCTGCAGAAGACAATGAGTATTTCCAGATTGGAAAAATGATTGCTGTCTCGATCGTCCATGGAGGTCCAGGGCCTCGTTGTCTTTCCCCAAATTTCTTCCTTTACCTAATTGGTAAAGTAAAGACAATTGAGGCCCCAGTTGAGGACATACCTGATGATGAGGTCAAGAAGACCCTCCTTGAGGTAATTTGTTAGGCTGGGATTATAAAAATTGAGACATTACTTTCATCAACTGACACAAATCTATCCTTAGTATTTATACCTTAATAGCTGTACAAACAGTATGATTGACAATACTGTAATAGAGGGTACGCTTTTATATGGGTAGTGAGTGTAAATTCAAAGCAGTAGTTCTAAATCTCTAGCATTTGAATTAAATGTCTCAAATAAATGTTATTATTGTAAATTTTTTAACCTAATATCATTATCAATATGAGTTCATTTGATTTTTAATTTAATCCCTCAAAATGTCAATTTATTCAACATCAGAATCAGATGTTTTGGTTGCCATTACGAAGGTCAAAGAAATGTTTACATTTGTGCTTGAAATCTGATATTCTTATCAGAATCTTTGATGTGCCACACCCAAAAAAGCCTTTATTCAGTCTGCATAGGTGCTGGAAGGAAGACCATAAATGATCAATATATGCCTAAATATGTACAGTATAGAAAAAAATGAGTCACAGTATTTCATTCTTTCGAATCTGACATTACTGTTCAATGCTGCTCTGTTTGTATCTATGTTATCTGTTTTAGATGATCCCATCTTGCTTTATATTTATGTCATTACAAACCACTTTTAAAAAGAAAAATTATGAATAGTCCACGCCTTACTAATTTGTATAAATGTAATGTGGCCTGTTATTTGGTCCAATAAAAATAAATACATTTCATTGCTTTTTATTTTCCTCTAGATAAAGAATGCTACATCACTGAGTGAACTCCAGGGACTCACAGAAAAACACTCCAGCATGCTTCAGACAGCAGGCTGCTATCGGTTCATGAGGACTCTGGGGATAAGAATAAAGTAGTAGATGATTACATTCAGTGGTATTTCATCTACCGAAACCATGTTTCCATCCAGAGGTATAATATTATACTTACTCTGTGGGCATGTAACAAACCTTTAATATAAAGTTAAATATACATTTTTAATAACATGACTACTTTAATACTTTCAACACTTTATACTAATAAGGGCTAAATATGGTGGTTGAAGTAGTGTCACCTCATATACAGATGTTCAATTTTAAGACCAATATATATTTTAGTAGTTGTTCACATTAACCCCTTGTAGTGCACCTTTTGACTTGGAACTTTTTGTAGGTTCAAAGAGGGACTAGCAACTCTTGATTTTGTCAATGCCTTGGAACAGCATCCTTCACTCTTCTTCTCATTCATGTGCTACACTGAGACCAAGCTGACAGCTGATGCTGTAGAGAACATCTTCCAAGTGCAGTTTAGTCAACCTGGTAGCACCAACCGTCAGGAGGAGGCCAGAGTACTGAGCTACTGGCGAGATTATCTGCTCTACCTGGAAGGTATTATTTATGGTTAAAATTATAAGAAATGTGCTGAATTATCACTACAGCAAACGGTGAGATAAAGTAATTTATGTCAGAAATTTACATCAGTTCAAAGAACCTTAGTGTTATACACAAAGGACAAATCCACAATTGCTTGCTATGTGGTCCATTAGAATTTAAACTGGGTTCCACTATGCCACATGTGGTTTAGGAGAAATGACAAACCACCAGAGGTGTAAAGTCCAGGGGTCCGAGAGTAAAAGTCCTGCCATATGTTTATTCCACCCATGAACTCAGCCAGCTGATTTCACTAATTAGTTCTATTTCCTGGCTGAAAAACTGTGCTAATTAGCAAATCCAGGTGATTGGAACAGAATACTGAGGACGACTTTTACTTTCTGAACCTGGGGGGGTATTCCAGAAAGCTGGTTATGTGACATATCTGGGTATGTTTAAGAGTAAGTAAGTGGATAATCTCAACTTTCGGTTCCAAAAACATTTCAGGGTATGTAAGTAGCCATAGCAACCAGGGTTAGTTTGCTTAAGAGGTATTCAGATGCGTTATATAATTAATATAACAAAATTTGTTATATAGTTGCACTTATATAATATGCAATATTATATATAAATTCTAAAGCACTATTATAACAAGGTAATGTTTAAATGTTTATTAAATTCAAATATATTTATTTTATTGTCATCTCAGACATGGATCTACATTCAATTAATTAGCATCAAATAAACAATATAATCCTTATTCTCAATGAATAAAGATTGAAAAGATTGAAAAAATGATTGCACAACCACCAAATAGTTGGCGATGTGCACCAAGTAGGTTATATAAATCGCCATTAAACAAAAGGAGGAAGTAGAATGGCATGCTTTTTCTTAGCGTCTGTTTCCATGGTGAATCATCGATTCGACACTCTGTTGAGAATGTCTTATGTGTTAACCGGGAACATACTCTGGGTTGGATGAACTTATGGTATGAGTTTTTGGAACCAACATACCTCGAGTAAGCAAGGTTTGGGTTAATCTACCGGGAGTTCAAGGTATATCTGACGGTAAGTTAACCTTGCTTTCTGGAATACACCCCTGGACTTTACACCTCTGCAAACCACCTCCATGCAACAAATCAGCACTGTGCTTAAACCCTTTTACAGCTGCAAGGTGATGACTACACTGATTTGAAAGTAGCAACAAGTAAAAAATAAATGGAAACAAACTAAAAAACATCATGTCTAACATATTTTTCTTTTGCTCTCCCTAGAAAAAGAGACTAGTCCTTCTTTGGAAGATGTCCTTATGTTTGGAACTGGGCTGAAGGAAGTTCCTCCTGCAGCAATACAGCCACAGCCACTGCTAGTCTTTCAGAAGATCTCACGCTTTCCCATGGCAAATGTATGTTCAAATACAATCAAAATTCCAATCTTACCCAGTTATGAAGAGTATCAAGAAGCCATGGACTATGGCTTGCAAAACTCCCCTGGTTTTGGGCTTCCTTGAAACTAAACATCTTTGGCTGATAGACCAGAGTTTAGGTCAGAGTTAACGGTTTTATTGAAATCTTTTTCATCTTTTTCTTTACTATTTTGAAATGCAGGTGTGTTTGTATAACTTGTACATTTTAACCTGCACTAGTTAAACATTTCAAGCCACTCAAAGGAAGGAATGCTCAGGTTAATAGTTTTGATTGTATTGATGCACTGCTGAGTTTTGAGGAATAATACAACAGTTTTAATATTTTCACAAGTGACATTTTTCATCAAGGAGCAAAACTTTTTTTTTGTACATAAATGCATGGCATGTTCTTGGCACAAAACTTAAGATTTTGTGTTATACACAGAGCTTCACTCACTGATGTTCAGAAAAACACTGGTGTAAACATGCAGCGAACAAATAAAGTTGTTTAAAATGTATAAAGCTGTTGGATGTACTTCATTTAGAAATGACAAAGTTATAAAATTAAAAATTAAAAAATCTGACTTCTGCACAAGTATCTACCCAGTCAACAGTTAATTAGTTACACTATACTGTCTAGATGAGTAAAATAGGGATTATATAACAAATACTGTGCTTTAAAGTATGTGAAGGCTGTTCACAGGATCTCCAGAATCAATACCCTCCTGGAAGCATAAATGTTCTTTGCAAATAGCAGATCAAGCTACCCAGTAGATTATGAGAAGACTTAACTCTGTAATGGCATCAGTAACATGTGCATGTGTAACACAAATAATCATATCACAGAATCAGAAACTAATGATTTTATAGTCCAGACATATTTTTGAGTGTTATGTAATTCTCAACAGCATTTATCCAGTTGACTGGTGGAGACAGCCCACTCTGTCTCTCTAAGTCTGCAAAGTGAATTTGGAGATTACCGTCACCACAACGACTGCGCTGCGGTGGTGGTAGAATGTCCTCAAACTCTTGAATGACTTCCTGTGACACTGGGAATCCACAATCCCTTGCATCAAACCTAAGGCCAGTCAGAAATAAAAACACTACGAGTCAACTCATTACAAATTTTAATATTAAAAACTACAAAGGCTGAGGAGGGAAAAAAAGCTCATGCAAGTCAGTTCCCCAGCTGTAATAAATTATAACCCAATTTTTTATTATGAATTTGACGACAAATCAGCCAAAGGTTAACTGAGGTCAAATATGGTCATTATATTTGCTTCTATTACAAAGGCACTTTGCGTTACTGAATCTGAAAAATCCACCTTTTTTGCTTTGTGCATTGTACATTTCGGTTTTGTTGTGGAATGGTGTTTTTTTTTTTTGTCTAAGAGTATTGGAATTATTTTTTAAATATCAATCTTGTTTTCTGATTTAAAATAATAGGATAATCGTTAAGTGAGGGACTTGTGGAAAGGGTCCCAGTAGAAATTTCAGAGACATTCCACTATACACTTCTGCGTCAGCTATAGGCAATCATATAGTAAGATTTAATAGTTAATTATTTAATTTCTGAAATAATTAATGATTCAATTTAATCATGTGAAAACACAATCTGATTTTTACTGAAAATGGTCACACATTGCATGGATTAAATACAAACCTGTGAGGCAGGTGATACATTGCTTCTGGTTTACCAGAATGACATCGAGACTGACGAACAGGTCGGATGGTGTGGTTATTCCAAAGTTCTCTGTACTCATCAAAGTCCTTCTGCAAGATGCTCAAGAAGACATACTGTAGAAGGCACTTATGCTCATGGCTGCCATTGAAAAGGTGCCTCTCTCTCAGGTCACTGAAGAGCTCAATCCAGAACTGGGTCCTAATGATGAAATGACAGTATACACAATGTTTTACTTCAGTGCTGAATAAATGTTATATGGAAATGATTTTTAAAACAAATGTTTCAAACAAATGGTATTATTTAAACTGTATTCCTATTTTTTTTTTTTTTTTTTTTACATCCATGTAAATAAAACCTTGTAGCATCAGGAAAAAGATTTGCATTACATTTTAGTCTAGTGTTATAATATATGTTGTGGCACAGCTTAAACCCTCGATCATGTGACAACACACAAAAAAACCTGACTAATTAGTAGCATTACATTTTTGTTTTTGCGATTTATCTTAAAAGGCCTGTACCTTTGCTTCCTGAAAAAGGACCACCAACTTTCAATTCGTTGATTTGCAGTTGAGGTGCCATACATGTGACTGAGGGCTCCTGCAAAATCATCTGTATGCTGTGCTCTTAATGCACAGTGAATGGCTACCATAGTGCCATTTTCTGTCCCACAGTCTGTGCGAAGGCGTGCTGGAAGTCCAAAGTCTGATACACACTGCATGTAATAGTGAGCAATTATCCCTGGGTCGTTATTAGAGCTGCCACTGCTGAGCCACATCACTTTCCTAGAAAACCCATCAATACAGCCACTGATGGCAACACCAAATGGTTTGAGCTTATCATACCCATCAACATGCCACACTTGGTTTGGTCCTGCTGTAATGTATCCTCTTCGGACAAATCTGTGCCTATGGCGAAGTTGAACTCCAGATGGATCCAGTCTGCGAATTGTATGCATTACATCATCCCTTTTAACTGTCAGGAAATACTTCTGTCACAATGTCTGCCACAGAGCTCTGTAACCCAAAAGCTGACCTGAGCCTGTCAGTTCATGTGTAATAGCGGCATTCACAGTGTCAATGGGAGTATACTCTGTCCTCCTTGTTAGGCCTGCATTCCTAAGCCTTCTCTTTAAGGTGCTCAGACTCAGGAAAATATTATGCTTTGTTCCAAGAAAATCAAGGATCAATTCATATGTGTGGCCCTCTGAGAAATATTTATGGATAAGGTCTGCCTCTGTGAGTTCGGCTGACACTGTTTCTGGGCCTGAAGGAAAAAGAGAACAGCGTCATTAGGAATGCAAGAATCCACAAATATAATCTTAAACATAAAAATGTTTCTGTTAGAGTCATTATAATGAGTTTTTGTTTTTATACAGTTACAGGTAGCACAATGGAAGGTCAAACAAACCTTTTGACCATGCCGTGTCGAGCATGCTGTGCAGCATATCATGCAAGACTGTGCTAGTGCCCGTAGCAGTTTATCTTTGTTAGCAGAAAGTAGAAGTTAAGTTTGGCATATCCGACTTTAACCAGAAGGTATGGACAATGTGTTTATTTTACTCAAGGCAGAAGCACACGTAAAAACCAGACTTGTAAAAAACATCTGTGTCCCTATAGTTTCAGCATTAACAAAGAAATAAACAGGTAAACTATATGATGCAGTTTGAAAAATGTACGTATGTAATCTGCTCATTTCTGCACAAATCCAGGTACTAAAAGGCACAAAGAACAAAAGTACAACTTGGGCTGGCATTTAAGCTTACCACTTTTAACAGTTAGGCCATATCAGGAGGTCTATGTTGATTCAATGAATTTGTGTTTAGTTTTGTGTATCATACAATCACTTGGTTCAACTTGATAATTAAATAAACAAGTGATTGAGTGTATTAGCAGAGCTTACCATTCTGTAGAAAAGGTGCCAGAAATCTAATGTTGCTACCACAGGAACCACAAAAGCATCCAATATATTCAACCAATTCAAGTCCACAATATGGACAATACATAACCTGGAAGAGAAACAATGTGACTGCTTAGTGCTAAACAATATTAACATGTAACTAAGCAAATTAATGCCACTGATATAGCCTAGACATTTTTACAGCAGTCATTTTGACTTGGAGGGAAAACACAGATATTTGAGAAACTCAACATACACAAAAGGTATTGACACGTATTCTCACTGAAATGAAAATATAGCTTGTCAACACTCATAAGAAATTGGCTATTTTCTCTAAATTGTATGCTCAACGTTCTTTGTTAGCTTCATAAAGTTATATAACTGGTATTAGTATCCTCTGATCAGAATTTAGTTAAGTTAAGGTTAATAATTGTTAACTGATAAGAAATTTTTTTTTTAAAATTTAATTTCATATTAGTAGTGTCAGCAAAACCTATAGGTAGTTTTACTGGCTTGTTCCCTGTTAATTTAGAGTAATCCAGTAACATGAACATAACATTTCACAGTTAATTGTGTATTTCAGATTATTTAGGCTAATAATATCCAAAGGGCCAATGAATTATACGATCAGGATTTTAAAATAAAGTAAAACAAACTCACTTTTCAGGTCATGGACAGACGACAACACCACTGATGAGGTCTTATTAAGGTCTAAGCATGTCCCAGCCAGCCGGGTTCGTCACTTTTTGGGGTCCCCTGTAATCATTTCCGTTGTGTTGTGAACTCTTGCAGCACGTTTCTTTAGTTGCAGCACGATTCTGTATTTGCAGCGCGTTTCCTAGTTGCAGCGCGTTTCTGTATTTGCATCGCGTTTCCGTAGTTGCAGCGCATTTCCGTAGTTGCAGCGCGTTCCGTATTTGGTTGTGTTGTGAGTCTTTGGAGCACACGTGTTTTGTAAAATAGATGAAGATGTTTTCTTAATTCGCTGGCGTTGTTTTCTATTTGCATGTATTTTTTCTATTTGCATGTGTTTTCTCATTTGCAGCGCATTGAGCTCTCTCGGCCACCGTATCGCAGAGTAGAATTTGCTCTCCCGGACATATAGGTATAAAAGGAGATGGAATGCCACTCCATTCAGGTTTTGTGCTGAGTAGCTGAGACTAGATCTGGCCATTTCAGCGGCTAGTTCAGTGTTGTGGCAAGAGGGACACAATGTCTCGTTCCCTCCTTCAGAGAATGGAGGTCATGACAGTAACCATGACGTTCCCCTTCTGTTACTCACTTGACGTTGTGTCGATGTAGTGACACTAGGGTTCCGTATAGAAAAACGTTACAACAGCTGATCCGTGTAATGTGAACTGCTGATGCAGTTGCAAGCAGGCTGCTGCGTGTGCAATAGCAGGTGCATCAGACTGCATGTAACCTCCCCCAGTGCCCCAAAAGACATCATGTAGTTCCCCACATCCCTGAGGGGTGAAGCGACGTGACTAGCTTGGGAGCAGGCTGCGCCCTGTTTCTCTCCACAGTGTTAGATTTGGCTGGGGCCATCATACACATCGGGGAAAGTGTTTCCTTTTCCGTTCCTATTCTTTCAGAGGGAAAAGACCTGTGAAGCACCAATCCCAGTACAGGGCATATTAGACCGTAGTGAGGCTGGCTGCGAACTCCTCCACCGATTTCGCGAACCATAGGGCTAGGGAGGAAGGACATCCAGGGTCCACGACTTCGTGAACTCGACTGGGGGTAAAAGCGCGTGTTTTCACCTCAGGGGAGGTGAAAGGCGCTATACGCAAGCGATACACCCGGCCAGCTGTTCAGTATTACAAAACTCTACCTGTTTGTACCTGAAAGAACACGGTACGAAACTGCCTCAACCAAGAGATTGTAAAATCTTGTGAAGGTATTGGGTGTTGCACAACCGGCTGCTCTGCAGATGTCTGCTAGAGAGGTGCCATTGGCCAGTGCCCACGAGGACTTACCATTCACTGAATCATGGTGTGTGGCTATAGCAGCTACATATACATTCAAGGTGGAGAGGGACAGCCGCCCCTCCAGCCTCTCCTGCAAGAAGGAAAGCAATGATCCGACTGCGCATCTCTGGGGGTTTTTGACTCGGGAAGAACACCAATTCGTGAACAAACGCCACTTCAGGGCACAAAGCTGCCTGGTAGAGGGAGCTCTGGCTTGAGTGATCGTGTCTATGACTGCTGGTGGTAGGCCACTTAGATCTTCCATGTCCCATCCAAGGGCCAGACATGGAGGTTCCAGAGGTCTGGGTGTGGGTGCCAGATTGTGCCACAGGTCCTTCCTCAGGGGAATCTGCGAGGGAGTTGCTGTCGTGAGGAGCGTGAGGTCTGAGAACCAAGTCTGGGTGGGCCAGTATGGGACCACGAGGGTGACATGTTCCTCGTCCTCCCTGACATTGCACAGGGTCTCGCAAGAAGGCTCACTGGTGGGAATGCATATTTGCGCAGCCCACAGGGCCAGCTGTGTGCCAGCACGTCTGTCCTGAAGGGGTGTTCCCGTCAGGGAATACCAAAGTGAGCAGTGGGAGGATTCCTGGGAAGCGAACTGGTTTACCTGTGCTTTGCTGAATCGACTCCAAATCAGCTGGACCACCTACGGCTCAAACTACATTCATCTCTATGAGACAGGTGCCAGCCTGAGAGACGGGGGTGTTGGCTTTCTGCAGGGGGCTCTATGCTGGGGCCGAGAACTGGGCTCGGCATGAGTGGAGCCACCTGGGCTTTCGCTGCCGCAATGGGCGAAAGCCCAGTTAACTGTGCCTTTAAGCAGCTTGTAAAATTCCAGAAAATTATGTCAGAAGCTAATTGGCTAGTTGGAGGTTTAACTGTGGATGTATTTTAAAGCCTAACTTCAAACTCAGTGCCTCTTTGATTGACATCATGGGAAAATACAAATAAATCAGCCAAGAAAAAAAATAGTGTACCTCCACAAGTCTGGTTCATCCTTGGGAGCAATTTACAAAAGCCTGAAGGTACCACGTTCATTTGTACAAACAATAGTACTGAAGTATAAACACCATGGTACCACACAGCCATCAAACCACTCAGGAAGCAGACGTATTCTGTCTCCTATGAATGTAGTTTGGTGCAAAAAGTGCTAATCAATCCCAGAACAACAGCAAAGGACCTTGTGAAGATGCTGGAGGACACCGGTAGACAAGTATCTATACCCACAGTAAAACGATTCCTATATCGACATAAACTGAAAGGCTGCTCAGCAAGGAAGAAGCCACTGGTCCAAAAACACCATAAAAAGCCAGACTACAGTTTGCAAGAGCACATGGGGACAGAGATCTTACTTTTTAGAAAAATGTCTTATGTCTTATGAAATATTAATTTTACGGTTTGGCCATAATGACCATCATATTTGATGCATGGGAGTGGCAGCATCATGTTGTGGGGATGCTTTGCTGCAGGAGTGACTTGTGCACTTCACAAAATAGATGGAAGGAAAATTATGTGGACATATTGAAACAAAATCTCAAGACACCAGCCAGGAAGTTAAAGCTCACTCACAAATGGGTCTTCTAAATGGACAGTGACCCAAAGCATATCTCCAAAGTTGTGGCAAAATGGTTTAAGGACAACAAAGTCAAGGTATTTGGAGTGGCCATCACAAAGCCCTGACCTCAATCCGATAGAAAATTTGTGGGCAGAACTGAAAAAGCATGTTTGAGCAAAGAGGCCTAAAAACCTGACTCAGATACACTAGTTCTGTCTGGAGGAAGGGGCCAAAATTCCAGCAACTTATTGTGGGAAGCTTGTGGAAGGCTACCCAAAACGTTTGACCCAAGTTAAACAATTTAAAGGCAATGCTACCAAATACTAAAAAAGTGTATGTAAACTTCTGATTCTAAATGAGAATGCCCCCAAAGTTGTTGACCAGGGGGTGGAGTTTGGGTTGGGGTGCCGCCGCTGCTTCTTGCTGCCCACCCCTGCAAGATGCCGCCCTGGGCGACTGCCCATGTTGCCCATGCCTAAATCCGCCACTGCAAGCATGAGACATTTTTTTACATTGCAACAAAAAGGTTTGATAAGAATGATGATGTCACAATTACGGTGAGTTTGCTTGTTTTATTATTTCTCTCCTTCATGTATCTCAGGCGCTGCCAGCAAGCATGCGAAACACTGATTGTTGCCAGGGGAATGCTGATTGTGCCACTAATTAATGTGCTAGCAGCACCTGGCTCTCTGCTGATTCACTGCCTACTTTATCCTTTTGCTGTGTCATTATCTTTGCTAGATTGTTGTTTGATGTGAAGTAACTTACCTCACACTCTCTGCCTAGTTGGGCCTGTCTCGTGCATCTGTTTGGTTGCCTGTTTCTGTCCACGTGTCGGGAGTGTGGTTACCTTCCAGTTTGCTGTACGCTTATTCTCTGTGCTCACGACTCTTCAATGGACGAATCCTTGTCTCTGCCCACATGTCAGGAGTGTGGTTACCTTCCAGTCTGCTGTGTGCTTGTCCTCTGCATCCACAGCTCTTCAACAGAGGATTCCTTACAGATCAGCTCCTGACTACCACGATGCATGCACTCGCCTATGAACATGCTCTTCATGGAGGATTACTCACGGATCTGCTCACTGCATGGCCATGGCGCACACACATCACCGAACAGCTATCTCCTTCTTACTACAGCCGGTGCTGGGTTCTCCACTCTTCGCCAGCCCAGATGAAGTTAGAATTTATTGTAAATAAATCCTTTTGAACTGTTCCTCTGCTCTCGGGTCTCTTTGTCTCACTTTCTGACAGATGATGATAGATATGATTGCAGTAATAATGACAGTACTTATGTCAACAACAGTTTTGATCACTCAAAATAACTGAATTTCACCATTCCTCCCTTATTCAAATTACTTAAAATATTAATGTAACCAAGTGAACTTAAATTAACTGAGTTGTTTCAATGCTTTCAAGCTTTCCTTAAGCTTTTTGTGTTGGGACATGTTGAAAATGTTTTGTTTGGTTAACGGAAACTGGGCTGGGGATTTCTATGGTTCATGTTTAAAATGCACCATCGCTTTACTCACTGAACAATTGCTATGCTAATCAAGCATAGTGTTTCCCATTAGCATGCATTAAGCATGCTACAATTCACTGTACTTGCTAGTAAATCAAAGAGATTAACTGGAATTAATTTAACATGTATAATTTAATTGGGTTCACTCAATTCATTTAGGTTATTTCTATTTAAATTGGGATTACATGGTAGTTTTAATTTAAGAAAAATAATTTTAAACACATGGAAAATGTGTAATTACTTTTGTATAAGACAAAACAATCTTTGTGCAAACTCTGATTGCTGCCTTTTTACTTTGCACAAAACAGATTAAAGACCTATCTTTAAAAATAAAATGCATTTCCCTTTTCTGGCAAGCAAAAACATGTGTGAGCTGAGTGTTGATAGCCCTCCCTTGTCACTTTCTGCTGCTGTGCCCCAGATTTGCACAGTGATTCAGTTAACCAAATTCTTCAAATCGATTCCTATTAAGACGAACAAAGAATCAATGAGGTCGTGCATCATTACTCTTCTAGAGTGAGAGCTGATCCAAAACTACAGCCATAACAAGCATTTTAGATCTCACGTTACAGAGAATGTGAAAAGGATTGACAAAGAAACGGATAGCCTTAGCTTGATTCAATGTGTCTTTTGAAAGTGTGGCTTGAAATGGAAACTTGTGTATAAATTTTGGAAAAGAAAAGCTTGTTTTGGCAGTGTTTGGACCAAACAACTGAAGTGTTGACCGGACAGGCTAAGTCATACAAAGGTAAAGTAAAACTCCTAAAACTTTTAGTTCATCCTGTACTATTTTTTATTTTTTTAACAAAAATCAATACTAATGCTAAAAACTTGCCATTAAAGACTGTGGGAACATAGCAAGATGTAGTGTTGTTTTAACAAAGCATGTTCAGACATGCTTAGCAAAAACAATTAACAAAAAATAAACAGTGACAGGGCAGACAGATTGGGAGGGAAACCAAAGGTAAGAGCAGATGGGGACATAGGTTTAAATGCATGAGATGACTTAAGGAAGAGAAAAGGTTTCCTAACTATAAGGAACCTGGGCATCAAGATACAGACTTGATGTAGTGAATGGAGAAATAAAAAAATTAAGGGTTGTATCTCAAAATACAAACAAGTAATTCCAGGAGCAACAAAGACACCTAATACAAAAAAATCAATCAATAATAGAACATTTGAAAAAAATCATTAATTTTGCTCTAAAATAAGTATTTTTATTTTCCATTGCTCTTGTTCACTGATTTAATATTCTGATTCAAAGTTAGAAGTCATATTTACATGGTCAGGGCCATATTTGTTGTGAAAAGCGGTTAAATTAAAAGCATTTTCATATTAGACACATTAAAAGCTCTTGAGACAGTTAAATGTTGGTCTGAGTTGTAGTTTCTCAAAAGCTGTGCTAGAAATCAGTGCCAGTTGATTTAGAAGTAGTCCTGTAGCTCTGGCTCTGTTGCTCAAATCCCAATGAACAGTTGCATATTCATACTTTAACCCTCATGAGTACCTTCTGTTTACATTTAAATATTGAGCATTTGAAATCTGAAAAATGTCTATTGTATATGAGAAATGCCTAAATATATGTTGCAGACAAAAACAAAAACAAAAAACTCTGGCTATAAAATTATAAACAAATTACACTCTCTATCTTTTTCAGCTTTCTGAACAATGGGGATGAGGCCAAAACAACTTTCTGCACTAACATGTCTACTCTTTGTGATCTGCTCTTGTCGTGGTGGAAATATCCTGGTGTTCCCTGAGGATGGTAGCCACTGGGTGAACATGCAAGTCATTTTGAGAAAGCTCCATACGTATGGGCACAGTCTTACTGTTATGCGTTCATCAAAAAGTTGGTACATCCAAGAGAACTCTTCCATCTACAGCACAATCACAGTCAACCCAAATGAGATAGAAGGTGTTGGTCCCGATTTCTTTATGATGTTGATTGAGAGGTCATTAGAATTACAGAAGATGTCACCCTTTTTTCATTTCTTTGAACAGCAGAAAGATATAGCCAACATTTTAAAGGTATTTCACAATGGAGCACTACAGTTTGTTTCTGCTATATTGGATGATGCAGAACTTGTTGAATGGTTACGCAAGGCTAAGTTTGACCTGCTGCTAACAGATCCTGCCTTTCCTGCTGGAGTCCTGTTGGCCAAATTTCTCCATCTTCCCATGGTTTACAATGTACGTTGGCTAAATGCAGGGGAAGCTCACATGGCTATTGCTCCATCACCCCCATCCTATGTGCCAATGTATAATTCATTGCTCAGTGACCAAATGAACTTCCTGCAGAGGACAGATAATTTCTTACGGTACCTGGTGAGCCTCCTTCAGGAACAATATGTCATTGTGCCCATTTACAGCAAACTGCTTGAGCGTCACTTCCCACCTGGCACAGATCTACTGTCTATGCAGCAATCTGCTGACATTTGGATGATGCGAATGGACTTTGTTTTTGAATTTCCACGCCCCACCATGCCTAATGTGGTCTACATTGGTGGCTTTCAATGTCAACCAGTGCAAGCACTTCCTGAGGAACTTGAAGATTTCATGCAAAGCTCTGGGGAGCATGGAGTAGTGATCATGTCCTTGGGAGCGATGGTTGGTGCACTCCCTACTGAAATCACTGAGGTCATTGCTACTGCCTTTGCTGAGATCCCTCAAAAAGTTGTGTGGAGGTACCACGGCAAGCGACCATTGTCTTTGGGAAACAACACCTTACTTCTAGAATGGTTCCCTCAGAATGATCTCTTGGGCCATCCAAAGACTCGCGTTTTTGTGTCTCATGGAGGTACCAATGGTATCTATGAGGCTATTTACCATGGAGTCCCTGTCTTAGCTTTGCCACTTCTCTTTGACCAATTTGACAATGTACTGCGCCTGCAGGTTCGAGGTGCAGCTAGAGTCCTTCAAGTCGCTACACTTACATCACAAGAATTCCTTGAAGCTGTCAAAGAGGTAATCCAGAACCCTTTGTATCGAAATAACATCCGGAAACTTTCAGAGCTACACCGTGATCAACCCTTGTCTCCTCTTGATTGTGCCATTTTCTGGATTGAGTACGTGATGAGACACAAAGGTGCACCACACCTTCGTTCTGAGGCTACTAATTTGTCTTGGTACTCTTACCACAACATAGATGTGGTGGCATTTCTGCTGAGCATCATGATGATTGCTCTGTGGTCCTCACTATATGTGTGCAAGCTTTTGTGTTGCAGGAAGTCAATAAAAAAGAATAAGATAGAATGAACTGAGCTTGAACACAAATTTGACTTTATCACAAAATCACACATTTAAATAAATATGCAAACTTCATAACTATAATAAAATATAGATAGAGAATGAAGCATTTTCTAGTTTCCACATTATAATGACAAGCACCACCAATATTCAATATATTGGCATCAATAAATTGGGTTTTAGCACATGAATGTAAATACAATGGCAGAATATTTTAGTGTTTAACAATATATAATGTAATCTTTATATTTTTATGAACAGCAAATGTGGTATCAACAATTCAATTTCAAATGTTATGGTTGTGACTACTGTAAACAAAAACACATGTATAATGGACCATCTTTGCTCTTTATCTTACATTAAATTCTTACAAACATAATGAACCGTACTCACTATTATTTGTAATGTCTTGACCAACCCCTGTGCACTTGATACTGTATATTTACATTAATCAACATAATCTAGAAGCCAGAGAAGTTGATTCCTGGCCCAGCCTTTGTTTCCTTCTTCCACTGTGAATGTTTTTTAAATCATAAATAAATGTTTAATCGACAACTGCTTTGCTTGTTTCAACATCCTGGTTCTTTTTATCTGAGGTAATGAATGATTTGTTCCTCTTATTTGGTTACCACATGTTCCCATCTGCACTCTAATTGTCCAGTTTTAGGAATCTGCAATATTCCTAGAACACTACATTACACTACAGAACGCACGCACGCACGCACGCACACACACACATGCTTGTGTTACTATATAAGGGAGGAAATCTCAGAGACTTCCATTGATTTCATAGCAGGCTAATTATATTTTCTATCCCCTACCCCAAAACCTATCCCTCACGGAACCTGTGCACATCAGTACTGTACATTTAAAGCTAAACATGATTTGGCCAATTTATTGGTCTTTGTTTTAACTAATGAGGACCAACTAAAATGTCTTCTCTCGTGGGTTTTCAACAAGTTTCTCTACATTAGTAAGGAATTTGGCACTGACAATTATAGTGAAACCTGCACACACACACACACACACACACACACACACACACACACACACACACACACACACCACAACAACAAGAACAACAACTGGCGGTGATGTCACCACGACGCTTGTGCCAAGCTATGTGCACCTTGAGGCCAAGTGAAGTGTCGAAAGCCCGCTCACAGGAGGTCACGGGGGAGACCCAGATGCCACGGGTCGACTGACTGAGATGACTGCCTGATGGACCACCTGTGCCCCCTACTGTGCCAACTTGCTGTGCTTTAGCCATCAGTTGTTGTGAGCATCACTCCTCTGCCCTCCATTGTTGCGACTGCCTCCAACTGCCCAGTAGCGTCCTTCACGAGCCTCCTCCACAGAGGCCGATCTTGACACCGCTGGTATCAGTCAGCGGCAAGTCCACTCAGCTCCACATGCTCCTGTACCACATCACTCCATCTCCTCTCTAGCCCGTGCGGTGCCCGTTTAGCCCCATAAATGCAGATGCTTAGTTTTGGTTGGCCTGATGGTAAGGCCCCAACTCTTAGTGGCAAATTCCAGGTTCAGCAGCAGCACACCCTACTCATCATCTGAGTGAGCAGCAATTACCAGATCATCTGCATACATAACATGCTTGAGCAATAGGGAGCCATCCCTTGACCACACCCAGGCATTGATCAGCCTCCCATTGTGTACCAGATGGAAATTCTATTACTGTAAACATAATATTATCCGCTAAGAACACGTGTTGATGCGAGTGAAAACACTGAAGACCAGAAATTGGAAACAGGAATGAATCATGGAACACTTCCACATTCAGGTCATGGAAAATGCTAAAAGGGTGTCACAACTTGTCTCTCAGTGGCCGTCCGTCTGAAAGAACAACATGGACTCTCTCATATCTCTCCCTCACATAATGGCCAGCAAGCAGGAGGGACATTTTGTTCTAAAAGAGAAAGGATTCAGGATGTTGGAGCTCCAGAAGTGGCTTCCTGCTGTGAAATGATCAAAAAGCCAGACAAGCCGCCTGTTATACAGTGCAAAACTTTCCACTCTAATTCATAAGCACATATACTTCTTACACATGTACAGACGCTGGAAATGTAGAACATGCTCTCTCCAGACCTATTTGATGTGAGTCACCGAGACCATTTCTTTTCCTAATATATATATAGGTATATGTTGTAAGATGATTTTAGAGTAGAGTCTACAGTTAATTTTATATTGGAACCATGCCATGTACATTTTCTGTGTTCTGCTCACAGTGTCAGAGGTTATTGGAAAAACAAAGATGACTTGTGAGTGGTGTGAAGAGGTTTAGAGATTCAAATGTCAAGGACATGTCAAGGCCATAGAAACCATGCATTTCAGTAAGTTACCATCCCTTTGCATTATATATTTCAGATATTGGTAAATACGTTTTTGAACAACCTTTATGTAGTTTGTGTTCACTTTCTTAATTTTCCCCTTACCTGACCAATGAAAGCTGCCAAACCCCTTTGGCAAATGACAGAGTTGGTCTGACCAACAACTACAGCCTTGCCTTCTCTCTGGGACTCCCAGCCAACCTGCTCTCCCTTTGGGGACTGTATCAGCTAGGCCTTTGTGGTGTGGGCAGCTGCCAGCTTGTTTATATCCTGAACTTACTGCTTTCAGATTTTCTCCAGCTACTTACCCTGCCTCTTTGGATCCTTTACCTGCAGGTAGACCACCGCTGGCCTTACGGGTCTGTGACATGCCAGTTAGTGGGCTATGCCTTCTAAGTTAACCTCTACGCAAGCATCATCTTTCTTTGTTTCATTGCCCTGGATCGCTACCTCGCAATTGTGTACCCTCTAAGCAGTCGTGGTGTACGCAAGGTGCGAGTAGCAGCATTCTCTGGTGTTGTAGTCTGGACTTTGATATTTCTTTTCTGTCTAATTGGCCTCTATCCATCTGTGTTTGAGCCCCAGAGAGAACTGTGTCTTGAGCAGTATCCCATAAGCACCAGATATGCTTACTTTAAGATTGCCACAGTCGCTTTAGGGTTTCTGATTCCCTGCTGTATACTAGGGTAAGTATAAGCATTTATGGACATGCATGTCTTTCTAGGCATGTGAGTGTACCAGCGTAATATTGTTTTCCGGTAAACCGGTTCCACATACTCAAGCTTCAAAATATCAATGGTGCCACAGTGTTTTTCAAATGGTAGTACAATATTTAGAGTAATACTGTAAAGTGTGGTAGTAGTTTAATATTCACAGATAGTAGTTGCGTTCAGCCAAACTCAAAACATACTTTTCGACAGGGCCGTTTCTATCTAGAAACAAATTAAGAGGCCTTTTTGGGGAAAAGGCAATTTGTACCCAAGGGGTGGCATATTTACAGTAATACTGTAATAACCGTTGTATGTATGGTAGTAGTTTAATATTCACAAATAGTAGCTGTATTTGGCTAAACTTGAGATTTATTTTTTAACTGTGCAGTTTCTAGTTATCAGTGGTATAAATTACTGTTTTGGATAGCTATTGGCCCACCCAAGATTAAAACACCAAAAACTCCATATGATGCCTGCGTACATAGACAGACAATTAAAAAGTAGCTCAGATGGAATATAAGACCGTATCGTCTTTTTTCAGTCTGTGAAAGGGTTTAACTGTACTTGTTTGCAATACTGCATGAAAGTGAACAAATTAAGACAGAAGCTGTATCCCAAACAACACTCTATACACTATGTACTTACAAAATAGACTGTATACTGTAGCCATGTAGAGTATGAATTTTCAAAGTGTAGTATTGTCCCAAATGGAACACTTAACTTTTATTTTTTTACTACACTGAAGCGTTGACAGCTGGCGGAAGTGATGTTTCAAGCGCATGTGATGTGTTGCAGCTAGCTTTAGCATGTTAGCGAACCTCAGTTCAACACTTGTATCTTAAACAACGTACATATTCAACCCACATTTGTAAGGTGCTGTATCCACTGAAGGTTCACTAGCCGCTACATTCTCCATTATATCACAACTATTTTGTCAGACCAGGAGTGCAGCCAGGTAACTCCATCCCTTCCGTTACAATATGGTAAGCCGCATGTGCTGAGTGCATGAAGCGTCCAACATTCCACACCCCATTTTGACGGTTGAAGAAGTGCATCATCGGGGTACTTAAAGTACACTTCTTTTTACTGCTTTTTAAGTGTTAATGTACTCCTTGAACTACTTACATTACAAAATGGGGTAGTACGGCGCAGAAGTGTGCGGTTTGGGATGCACCTAGAGATTCAGAACTACATTATTTTTGTATAATAACATTCTAATACTAAATGCATTAGTAACAGTTGTATGAAACTGAAAAGAATTAACAGAATAACAGATTCTTTTATCCATGCATACTTTCTAACCTGTATTTATTGACACAATAGAAACATGTTGTTTCAGCACAGAGGCCCAGGAATGAATTTACATACCAACAAAATGCCATTGCAAAGATGACAAGCACAGATAAAACATCTCTCTCTTTAAAGGAATGTAACAACAACAACAAAATTTTTCACCTTTTGACCTTTTTCCTTACTCATTCAGGTACACCTCAGCCCGAATTGGGAGTACTCTACGGAACTGCATCCGTCTCTGAGCACGAATGCTGCAGAATTGTGGCGACCCTGATCGTCATAACGGTCAACTTCATTGTAATTTTTGGTCCCTATCATCTGGCAGTCGGCTACAGATTTGTCAAGCTTCTTCTCACAGAAAGTGAGAAAGACCAGTGTTCTGTGGAAATTTCCCTCTACCATTACTATATCATCTGCTATGGTCTCACCAGCCTCAACACCCTTCTAGACCCTCTTCTCTACATATTTCTTTGCACTGATGCTCGCCAGGAGCTTCGCAAATCTCTTTTCTGCCCCTATACGTTTTTGTATAGGTATAGGATCCCTAGTGCATAGGGTGCACTAGGGATCAGATAAAGGAATACATAGTTCACCAAAAATATTAAAATTATGTTATTATTTACTCACCCTTATATTATTCCAAACCAATATAGGTTTCTGACAGGTCACCATATTTGATTTGTGAGTTGATTTCAGTTTGTTCATCATACAAAATGATTGTATGCATTCAGAAGACTTTAAATATGATTAATCACATGGACTACTTTTATTACTCTATTGGGAGCTTTTTTTAAGCTTTAAAGTGAGTCATGTAGATTGATTTTGTATTAAACTCAGCAAACGGAACATCTTTTAAAATATGTCCTTTTGTGTTCTGCTGAAGAAATGAAGTCATATGGGTTTGGAATGAAATGAGGGTAAACAATGACAGAATTAAAGTTTTTTGGGTGAACTGTTTCTTTCAATACAATTTAATGTGTCACTACTGAATTCAGTTTTATGTGTTGTCAGACACCAGTAAAAATCTGCTCTGTGCTCTGTTCACTGTTTTGTTTTAATAGAAACATAAAATTGTTTCAACAGTGATAAAAGTGAGAATTAAGAGTATAAACCCCTATACTCTTTTATATTATGGGATTTATATAAGAGTAAATACTGGCTGGTCAGAAATCAGGGCAAAGGTCAACTTGAGTTACAGGATTTCCAAATCAAGGGTAAATCACTTACTGGTGATATATGCAAAGGTAGGCCAATGTGTGCTGTCAGGTCAAAGAAAGTTTGATCAAGCAACAGCAATATTTTGATTGGACATTGCAATTGTAATGTAACAGCAAAAAATTGACTCCATGTGCCTGCTCTTAGGTGCTTGACCACTAGAGGCCAGTGTGCTCACCTTGGCAAGAAACTGGGGATGTTCTCATACTCCATTACTACTTATGCAACAATACATTGTTGTCACGTGACCTCATTACATGTATGCTTAATTCCACTAGTGGCATGAACTTATCTCAGAAATAAAAATGGTCAATTTGAAAAATGCCTAAAAATGTGTAAACCAACCTAACAATCAAAGTTCAAATCAGACTCTTTGCATATCGACAAATGTAGTTAGTCATCCAGGTATTATATACATACATAAAATTCACATATTGCACATATATGCTTCTGAAATAGTAATAGAATGGTATTATTCTAAAATATAACTGCACAACTCAAAATAATGCACAACTTTTCAAGGTACATTTTCTTCACAACGGAGAACAAACAAAAATAGTGTCACCAATTACCATCAAGTGGAAGCAAATAAATGACAATAGATGTTTCTGATTGGCTAACAAACATGTCATTTTTTAACAACATTTAAAAATGTGACAACAGCAAGATCATGAAAAGAGAACAATCTCGTTACACATCACAACAGAATCACAATTTACAAACAACATCTATACAGACCACAAATGCCCAAGACATTCTTAAACAGCAATTCAAGAAATATACCAAATAACAATACATTCAGTTTTCACAATTAGAAATAACAATTTCAAACATATTGCATAATCCATGAGCATGATTGCTGCTGTAGGCTATTCTTGCAGCCACATCACTGCTGTGTTGAGACTGAATACCACTCGTGTCATATACGTATTTAAATCAGTTACAGTCATTTTTACTATCCTATGGTACTCCTTCTGGCTTTTACACCTTGTTGCATTGTGGTTCATATGACAGTTTTTTTCTCCATGTTTTAGCTTGTCTGTTTGTTTTATCTCTAAGGGACTTTTTCATTAAAGAGGATACAACAATGTGCCATCAACATCAATTACAAGGCTTTTCAAACTACACATCACAATTACTAAAACACATCATATTTTCACTGTAGTAACAATAGCTGGTATTGTAACATAAATTGTATCAAATCTATAAAGGACAATAAAAGACTTTTCACAACTGTAAACTGTGGTGTTTAACTACAACTGCGTTTAACTGTGCAGACTATGTTCTTATAATAGATACTATTTTAATTTTTAGACTAGCTGACCTAGCATATTAATGAGGATGGCCTTAAATACCACTGTTAAACCAGTGAAGAACTATGATAAACTTTTACTTGGGCAAGAATAATGAAAGGAGAGCTTTAAAGTCTGGAACTCCATATGGACAATATATTTTTTAATTTTAGTCAGTTTTACTCTGATGGAAATTACATGTAATTTTAGTCAATGAAAATTATATCTACCTGATGATGTGCCAAATGGACTTAATGTGTGTCAAACTGTAACAGACCAAACTTCAAATATTCAAACATTTAGAAGAAAATTTATAAACATTTTCTAATGTAAATCTATATGTCAAATATATAAATATACTCTCCATGTTGTTAAAAAAAATGGAGCTCCTGAACTAATAATGAATCGATATAGTGATTAAACTCATAAATAGGATGCGTTTGAATGGGGTAAATACGTTTATCACAGTTCTTCCATGGTTTAACGGTGGCATTTAAGGCCATCCTCATTAAGATACTAGGTCAGCTAGTCTAAAAAATAACCTAGTATTTGTTATAAGAACACTCTTCCCCGTTTTGAAGCAGTTCATGTTTCCGGTGTTGTGTCGAACACTGTGTTAAGGGTTTCGTAGGTTCCACTTAGTAGGGCAATATTGGAAGACCTAGAAGTGACAGGAGCTTAGTCCCCACCCCCGGTGCTTTGAGTGTCAGTATACACAGTAAGTGTGTATATGTTTTAGCTTACCTATTGTTTAATATACTGCAGGAATAAGAAGTGTTGGCTTCAGGCAATTAAGTGTCAAAACGTTGGCTTCCTGAAGAATAAAAAGTGATGCAAAGAAATAACTCAAGCTCACGTTCCCACCCATAACTAGAAACCCATACCCTATCGGGGCTTGGGGGAACCGATTCCGACCGGGTGTTCAGCGGGTTCAACCCACACAGCTTAGTGGAGAAATCCCTAACATACTGGATTAATGTGTTAGAATGAATGCATATCTAATATATTTTTTCTATATACAGATGCTCACTATATTTTTCCTTCTTTTTCTATCTAGCACTGTTAATGACTTGCAGTATCACTTTTATCTTGTCATATTTTTTGGAAACCAAAAACTGTTAGTTGGGTATGCTTTAATGAATCTTTTAATTTATTGTCATGAAGTGCTTTTTTCTTTTCGCCTTCGTTGACAAAATAAATAAAAATAACCTTCAACAACGAATGTTTTTGTCAGTGATTTTGTTAATGAGATTAACACGTTTACAAACTTAAAGGAATAGTTCACCTAAATTTCTGTTAATGTTTACTCACTCCTGTGTTGTTATAACCCCTTTTGACTTTCTTTCTTTCTTTTTCTTAGCACAGAGGGATACATTGCGAAAAACAATTTGCTCAGTGATGTCATACAATGGCAGTTTATGGTGACCACATCTTCAAGCTTCAAAAGGACACAAATGTATCAGAAGTCTAAAGGCCAATTCACACTGACCCAGCAAACACATTTGGGTTTTGTTGGGTCAGTTTGGGGCATTTTGACAATGACAGTTTGATTCTTAACATCTTTAGCATGTTAGTGTTTGTTAGAGTTTGTTGGAGTTTTGTTTGGACAGTGTGAATTGGCCTTAATAAATTATTCAATGAGACTCATGATTGTTCTGAAAGCAGTTGATAAGGTCTTGAAGAAACAAACTGAAATCTAATGTATTATTTCGTAAAACTGTTGACTGCTGCTCTCCTTTGTGGATTCACGAGACTGCTCAAGAGCAGTAAGAAGCTTTGAGAAAAGCCCTGAGCTTTGAGAAAAGGCCAATGAGAATTGGCGAACAGAATTTGCATGTCCCTACCCCGGACATACGGGTATATAAAGATCGTTTGCCCCCGTCCGGGTCCGATGCGAGACCAGCTCACCCCACGGCCAGTCTGATGTCACCTTTGGACCCCCGAGCTGGAACTGCGGTCAAGCCAGCCGCCACTTCGAAATGAGCGGTCAAACTAGCCGCACCTATATTTCGCGGTGCGCGTACACACTGGTTATTGCGGTATGACCGTCAGAACTAAAACAAGTTAATTCCTGCTAAGGCAATTTCACATGCATTCATTTATTCTGTCTGTCTGTCTGTCTGTCAGAAAGAAAGGAAGACAGAACGAAAGAAAGAAAGATTTTAGCACACCTCACAACCTGTCACTGCATGATATATTGAAGTCCAAAATAAGAAACCCCCCCAAAACTCATATATGACCTTTTTTGTCCATACATTCAGAAAATCATAAAAATAAAAGTCCTAGCTTCCACAGACCAATTTCACCTCAGATGGGGAGGACACCTTCTCAAGGTGTGAACTACAATGTTTCAGGACATTCTGATATTGTATTCCAAAATAAGAGCCCCCCAAACTCATATATTACCTTTTTTGTCCATACATTCAGAAAATCATAAAAATCAAAGTCCTAGTTTCCACAGACCAGTTTCACCTCAGATGGGGAGGACACCTTCTCAAGGTGTGAACTACAATGTTTCAGGACATTCTGATGTTGAATTCCAAAATAAGAGCCCCCCAAACTCGAATATTAGATGTTTTGTTTACACATTCAGAAAATCATACAAATAAAAGTCCTAGTTTCCACAGACCAATTTCACCTCAGGTGGGGAGGACACCTTCTCAAGGTGTGAACTACAATGTTTCAGGACATTCTGATGTTGAATTCCAAAATAAGAGCCCCCCAAACTTGAATATTAGATGTTTTGTTTACACATTCAGAAAATCATAAAAATAAAAGTCCTAGCTTCCACAGACCAATTTCACCTCAGATGGAGAGGACACCTTCTCAAGGTGTGAACTACAATGTTTCAGGACATTCTGACGTTGTCTTCCAAAATAAGAGCCCCCCCAAAACTCATATATTACCTTTTTTGTCCATACATTCAGAAAATCATAAAAATAAAAGTCCTAGATTCCACAGACCAATTTCACCTCAGATGGGGAGGACATATTCTCAAGGTGTGAACTACAATGTTTCAGGACATTCTGATGTTGAATTCCAAAATAAAAGCCCCCCAAACTCGAATATTAGATGTTTTGTTTACACATTCAGAAAATCATAAAAATAAAAGTCCTAGCTTCCACAGACCAATTTCACCTCAGATGGAGAGGACACCTTCTCAAGGTGTGAACTACAATGTTTCAGGACATTCTGATGTTGTCTTCCAAAATAAGAGCCCCCCCCCAAAACTCATATATTACCTTTTTGTCCATACATTCAGAAAATCATAAAAATAAAAGTCCTAGTTTCCACAGACCAATTTCAACTCAGATGGGGAGGACACCTTCTCAAGGTGTGAACTACAATGTTTCAGGACATTCTGATGTTGAATTCCAAAATAAGAGCCCCCAAACTCGAATATTAGATGTTTTGTTTACACATTCAGAAAATCATAAAAATAAAACTCCTAGTTTCCACAGACCAATTTCAACTCAGATGGGGAGGACACCTTCTCAAGGTGTGAACTACAATGTTTCAGGACATTCTGATGTTGAATTCCAAAATAAGAGCCCCCCAAACTCGAATATTAGATGTTTTGTTTACACATTCAGAAAATCATAAAAATAAAACTCCTAGTTTCCAAAGACCAATTTCACCTCAGGTGGGGAGGACACCTTCTCAAGGTGTGAACTACAATGTTTCAGGACATTCTGATGTTGTCTTCCAAAATAAGAGCCCCCCAAAACTCATATATTACCTTTTTTGTCCATACATTCAGAAAATCATAAAAATAAAAGTCCTAGTTTCCACAGACCAATTTCACCTCAGATGGGGAGGACACCTTCTCAAGGTGTGAACTACAATTTTTCAGGACATTCTGATGTTGAATTCCAAAATAAGAGCCCCCAAACTCGAATATTAGATGTTTTGTTTACACATTCAGAAAATCATAAAAATAAAAGTCCTAGTTTCCACAGACCAATTTCACCTCAGGTGGGGAGGACACCTTCTCAAGGTGTGAACTACAATGTTTCAGGACATTCTGATGTTGAATTCCAAAATAAGAGCCCCCAAACTTGAATATTAGATGTTTTGTTTACACATTCAGAAAATCATAAAAATAAAACTCCTAGTTTCCACAGACCAATTTCACCTCAGGTGGGGAGGACACCTTCTCAAGGTGTGAACTACAATGTTTCAGGACATTCTGATGTTGAATTCCAAAATAAGAGCCCCCAAACTCGAATATTAGATGTTTTGTTTACACATTCAGAAAATCATAAAAATAAAAGTCCTAGCTTCCACAGACCAATTTCAGCTCAGATGGAGAGGACACCTTCTCAAGGTGTGAACTACAATGTTTCAGGACATTCTGATGTTGTCTTCCAAAATAAGAGCCCCCCAAAACTCATATATTACCTTTTTGTCCATACATTCAGAAAATCATAAAAATAAAAGTCCTAGTTTCCACAGACCAATTTCACCTCAGGTGGGGAGGACACCTTCTCAAGGTGTGAACTACAATGTTTCAGGACATTCTGATGTTGAATTCCAAAATAAGAGCCCCCAAACTCGAATATTAGATGTTTTGTTTACACATTCAGAAAATCATAAAAATAAAAGTCCTAGTTTCCACAGACCAATTTCACCTCAGGTGGGGAGGACACCTTCTCAAGGTGTGAACTACAATGTTTCAGGACATTCTGATGTTGAATTCCAAAATAAAAGCCCCCAAACTCGAATATTAGATGTTTTGTTTACACATTCAGAAAATCATAAAAATAAAAGTCCTAGCTTCCACAGACCAATTTCACCTCAGATGGAGAGGACACCTTCTCAAGGTGTGAACTACAATGTTTCAGGACATTCTGATGTTGTCTTCCAAAATAAGAGTCCCCCCCCCAAAACTCATATATTACCTTTTTTGTCCATACATTCAGAAAATCATAAAAATAAAAGTCCTAGTTTCCACAGACCAATTTCAACTCAGATGGGGAGGACACCTTCTCAAGGTGTGAACTACAATGTTTCAGGACATTCTGATGTTGAATTCCAAAATAAGAGCCCCCCAAACTCGAATATTAGATGTTTTGTTTACACATTCAGAAAATCATAAAAATAAAAGTCCTAGTTTCCACAGACCAATTTCACCTCAGGTGGGGAGGACACCTTCTCAAGGTGTGAACTAAAATGTTTCAGGACATTCTGATGTTGAATTCCAAAATAAGAGCCCCCAAACTTGAATATTAGATGTTTTGTTTACACATTCAGAAAATCATAAAAATAAAACTCCTAGTTTCCACAGACCAATTTCACCTCAGGTGGGGAGGACACCTTCTCAAGGTGTGAACTACAATGTTTCAGGACATTCTGATGTTGAATTCCAAAATAAGAGCCCCCCAAACTCGAATATTAGATGTTTTGTTTACACATTCAGAAAATCATAAAAATAAAAGTCCTAGCTTCCACAGACCAATTTCACCTCAGATGGAGAGGACACCTTCTCAAGGTGTGAACTACAATGTTTCAGGACATTCTTATGTTGTCTTCCAAAATAAGAGCCCCCCCCAAAACTCATATATTACCTTTTTTGTCCATACATTCACAAAATCATAAAAATAAAAGTCCTAGTTTCCACAGACCAATTTCACCTCAGGTGGGGAGGACACCTTCTCAAGGTGTGAACTACAATGTTTCAGGACATTCTGATGTTGAATTCCAAAATAAGAGCCCCCAAACTCGAATATTAGATGTTTTGTTTACACATTCAGAAAATCATAAAAATAAAAGTCCTAGTTTCCACAGACCAATTTCACCTCAGGTGGGGAGGACACCTTCTCAAGGTGTGAACTACAATGTTTCAGGACATTCTGATGTTGAATTCCAAAATAAGAGCCCCCCAAACTCGAATATTAGATGTTTTGTTTACACATTCAGAAAATCATAAAAATAAAACTCCTTGTTTCCAAAGACCAATTTCACCTCAGGTGGGGAGGACACCTTCTCAAGGTGTGAACTACAATGTTTCAGGACATTCTGATGTTGTCTTCCAAAATAAGAGCCCCCCAAAACTCATATATTACGTTTTTTGTCCATACATTCAGAAAATCATAAAAATAAAAGTCCTAGTTTCCACAGACCAATTTCACCTCAGATGGGGAGGACACCTTCTCAAGGTGTGAACTACAATGTTTCAGGACATTCTGATGTTGAATTCCAAAATAAGAGCCCCTCAAACTCGAATATTAGATGTTTTGTTTACACATTCAGAAAATCATAAAAATAAAACTCCTAGTTTCCACAGACCAATTTCACCTCAGGTGGGGAGGACACCTTCTCAAGGTGTGAACTACAATGTTTCAGGACATTCTGATGTTGAATTCCAAAATAAGAGCCCCCCAAACTCGAATATTAGATGTTTTGTTTACACATTCAGAAAATCATAAAAATAAAAGTCCTAGCTTCCACAGACCAATTTCACCTCAGATGGAGAGGACACCTTCTCAAGGTGTGAACTACAATGTTTCAGGACATTCTGATGTTGTCTTCCAAAATAAGAGCCCCCCAAAACTCATATATTACCTTTTTTGTCCATACATTCAGAAAATCATAAAAATAAAAGTCCTAGTTTCCACAGACCAATTTCACCTCAGGTGGGGAGGACACCTTCTCAAGGTGTGAACTACAATGTTTCAGGACATTCTGATGTTGAATTCCAAAATAAGAGCCCCCAAACTCGAATATTAGATGTTTTGTTTACACATTCAGAAAATCATAAAAATAAAAGTCCTAGTTTCCACAGACCAATTTCACCTCAGGTGGGGAGGACACCTTCTCAAGGTGTGAACTACAATGTTTCAGGACATTCTGATGTTGAATTCCAAAATAAAAGCCCCCCAAACTCGAATATTAGATGTTTTGTTTACACATTCAGAAAATCATAAAAATAAAAGTCCTAGTTTCCACAGACCAATTTCATCTCAGGTGGGGAGGACACCTTCTCAAGGTGTGAACTATAATATTTCAGGACATTCTGATGTTCAATTCCAAAATAAGAGCCCCCCAAACTCGAATATTAGATGTTCCCCTTCTGTCGCTCTCTCCACGTTGTGTCAGAGAAGCGACACTAGGGGTCTCTCTTGAGCGCCGATATCCACCTCTGATCTATGAAAAAAGGCCAATGAGAGTTGGCAGTCAGTATTTGCATGTCCCTGCCCCCGGACATACGGGTATTAAATACGGGAGTTCATTCAGGATTTTTCTGAGGAGCCGGAAATGGTCTGGCCACAACAGTGGCTCGGCTCAGCGACGTGGCGGGGGAGACACAACGTCTCGTTCCCTCCATCAGGGAACGGAGGTTACATACATAACATACAGGCAAGCCTGGCTGGGCCTCTTTTCTCTCTATGTTTCTCGCATAGAGCAACTACGGCCGGGGCCCTTACACGCATTGAGGGAAGGGGGTCTTAGCCCTTCTTTCAGGATGGAGAAGACCCTGCGGAGGCCACACCTACCCGGCAGGGGAGGCAAAAAGTGGCAAATACATCAGATGGCCTAACTTAGGACCTATGTGGAAAAGTTGGTGCAGTGGTAGACCCAACCTCGTTGGGGGGTAGCGAACAGCACGGCGACCGAGGCAGCTGTAACTGCCTAAGGGAGACACGGGGGTCCGCTCGTGAGGGGACAGTACCGTGGCATTACACACAGGGGGAGTCCGAACAGAAGGCCTTACCTGTGGAGCACCTATACCAGTACAGGGTAACTTGAGATACCCGCAGTGGCTTGGGTCGGCGAGTTCCTCCGCTGAACTGTGGACCCACGAGGGCTAGGGAGGAGTCAACCAGCGACCCGAAGATGGGATCTCCTGGGAACGGAGGCGCACTGTTTTCCCTCGGTTTTGGGAAAGGGCGCTAGGCGCAAGCGATTCACCCGGTCAGATCGTCAGCGTGCTACCGAGTTCTACGGGCTCGGACCTGAGAAAACACGGGACGATACTGACTCAACTCGGAGATTGCAGAATCTCGAAAAAGTGTTAGGTGTTGCCCAGCCCGCTACTCTACAGATGCTAGGGAGGTGCCCCTGGCCAGTGCCCACGAGGACGCAACACCCCTGGTGGAGTGAGCTCGAACCCGCAAGGGGGGGGGCACAGCCTGGGTGTGATAAGCCAATGAAATGGCGTCGAAAACCCAGTGGGCGAACCTCTGTTTGGAGACAGCGTTCCCTTTCCGCTGTCCCCCGAAGCAGACAAAGAGCTGCTCAGAGCATCTAGTGCTCTGTGTGCAGTCCAGATAGATATGCAAAGCACATACTGGACACAGCAACGAAAGGGCTGGGTCTGCCTCCTCCCGGGGCAGCACTTGCAGGTTCACTACCTGATCCCTGAAGGGTGTGGTAGGAACCTTGGGCACATAGCCCGGTCGCGGTCTTAGGATCACGTAAGTGTCTGCCGGATCGAACTCCAGGCAAGTGTCGCTAACAGAGAACGCTTGCAGGTCCCCAACCCTCTTGATGGAGGCGAGCGCGATCAGCAGGGCGGTCTTGAGAGAGAGGGCCCTGAGTCCAGCTGAATCTAGCTGCTCGAAGGGGGGTCTCTGGAGGCCCGTGAGGACGACCGAGAGATCCCAGGAGGGGAACAGGTTAGGCCGGGAGGGAGTCAGCCTCCGGGCACCTTTGAGGAACCTGACAATTAAATCGTGCTTACCAAGAGACTTGCCATCTACCGTGTCGTGGTTAGCCGCGATGGCGGCGACATACACCTTGAGGGTGGAGGGGGACAGCCTCCTCTCCAGCCTCTCCTGTTGAAACACGAGCACTGACCTAACCGCGCACTTCTGTGGGTCTTCGGCTCGGGAAGAACACCAGTATGCGAACAGACGCCACTTTAGGGCGTAAAGATGCCTGGTCGAGGGGGCTCTGGCTTGGTTGATAGTATCTATGACAGTCGGTGGTAGGCCGGCTAGATCTTCCGCGTCCCATCCAGGGGCCAGACGTGGAGGTTCCAGAGGTCTGGGTGCGGGTTCCAGAGCGTGCCCCATCCCTGAGAAAGAAGATCCTTCCTCAGGGGAATTCGCCAGGGAGGGGCTGTCGTGAGGAGCGTGAGGTCCGAGAATCAAGTCCGGGTGGGCCAGTAGGGGGCCACCAGAGTGACTTGTTCTTCATCCTCTCTGACCTTGCATAGCACCTGTGCAAGAAGGCTCACTGGGGGAAATGCGTACTTGCGCAGCCCCACGGGCCAGCTGTGCGCCAGAGCATCTGCCCCGAGGGGAGCCTCTGTCAGGGCATACCAGAGTGGGCAGTGGGAGGTTTCCTGGGAGGCAAACAGGTCTACCTGGGCCTTGCCGAACCTGTCCCAAATCAGCTGAACTGACTGAGGGTGGAGCCTCCACTCTCCGCCGGGCTATGCTCTGTCTTGACAGCGTGTCCGCTACCGCATTGAGGTTGCTGGGGATTTGAGTTGCGCGCAGTGACTTGAGTCGCTGCTGGCTCCAAAGGAGGAGACGACGGGCGAGCTGTGACACGTGGAGGGAGCGTACTCCACCTTGGCGGTTTATGTAGGCTACCACCGTGGTGTTGTCTGTCCTGACTAGGACGTGCTTGCCCCGAATTAACGGGAGAAACCTCTTCAGGGCAAGAAAAACAGCCAGCAGCTCTAGGCAGTTGATGTGCCAGCGCAGCGGGCCTCGGTCCCACCGGCCTGCGGCTGCGCGCCCGTTGCGCACGGCGCTCCAACCCAGTTTGGAGGCGTCGGTTGTAACCAGAACACGTCGGGACACCTGCTGCAAGGGTACTCCTGCCCGTAGAAAGCAGAGGTCTGTCCAGGGTTTGAAGGCTTGGCGGCAGGCAGTGGTAGCTTTCACGTTGTGTGTGCCGCGGCGCCATGCTTGTCTCGGGACTCGAGTCTGGAGCCAGTGCTGAAGTGGTCTCATATGCATCAACCCCAGCGGCGCAGCCGCCGTGGAGGATGCCATATGCCCCAGGAGCTGTTGGAAACGTTTTAGAGGGGACCACAGCGCCTGGCTTGAAGGAAGCGAGGCATTTCAGCACTGACTGAGCACGCTCGTTGGATAGACGTGCTGTCATTGAGACTGAGTCTAACTCCAAACCGAGAAAAGAGATGCTCTGGACCGGGGTGAGCTTGCTCTTCTCCCAGTTGACCTGAAACCCCAAACGGCTGAGGTGCTTGAGCACCTGGTCTCTGTGCGCGCATAGTAACTCTCGCGAGGGGGCCAGAATGAGCCAGTCATCGAGGTAATTGAGTATGCGTATGTCAGCTCCTCGGAGCGGGGCAAGAGCCGCCTCTGCGACTTTCGTGAAGACGCGAGGGGACAGAGACAGGCCGAAGGGGAGGACTTTGTACTGATACGCCTGGCCGTCGAACGCGAACCGCAGGAATGGAAGTACGCGTCCTTTAGGTCTACCGCTGCAAACCAATTTAGATGCCGGACGCCAGATAGAATTTGTTTCTGGGTGAGCATTGTGAAAACTCGCCAAGGTCCAAGATTGGTCGTAAGCCACCGCCTTTCTTGGGTACAACGAAGTAAGAGCTGTAGAAACCCTTCTTCGTTTCGGTTGGAGGGACAGGCTCTATCGCGTCCTTGATTAAAAGGGAGGCAATTTCTTCACGCAGGGACTGAGCATGTTTGTCGTGCACTGCGGTAAAATGAAGGCCCACGAAGGGGGGCGGAGACCTGGCAAACTGAATTGCGTAACCAAGTCGAATGGTCCGGTGCAGCTATCGCGACGGGTTGGGCAGTGAAAGCCCATGCTAGGGGCACCAAGGGGATGAGTATTTTGTACGTACCCGGCGGGGCTTCGCAGCGGTGCGGAACAGGTAACACGGCGTCGATAAGCAACGTAGTGTCCCGAGGCTCTGGTGCTGAGAATAAACCCAAAGCACTTACCTTGCTCCGCGACCCGGCGGGGGGCGGGTTCGTGACTGAGGAGGAGGTCTGATGCTGGCGTCCTCTGGACTCGTCTGAACCGGCCGGCCGGGGGAACAGTCGTGGGGCTGAGGGCGGGGGCACCGCATCCAGGGAGCCGGGACTGTTGAGGCCTGTATGTAGAGTGCCGTGAGAACGGCATTTGCGGGCCACATGACCCAGAGACAAAGGAAATAGCTCTTTTATTGAGAATTTGGGTACCACAGCCCTTGTTGAGGGGTGCGGCAAATGAAAAAACACAAGATTCTCCTCCTGGCCCTCCACCGGGGGACGGAGTGGTCTTACCACCTCCGGAGCTAACTTCTTGAACTCTGGGTACGTTGTCTCAACGCCTGGGAGCCTTCCGGGTCCTCGAGGGGGTCCGTGAGAGGTTTGCTCGACGCTGGGGCTGAGAGCTGGGCCCGGGTTGAGGCGGAGCACAAGGTCTTCTGGCCACAGGAGGACGCCCTCGGCGAGCAGACGGGGCATGGGCCGTGGCGGCAGGCTTGCGGCGAGGCATGATGTGGGAAATGGCCTCCGTCTGCTTCTTCACCATGGAGAACTGCTGGGCGAAGTCCTCGACGGTGTCGCCGAAGAGGCCAAACTGGGAGACAGGGGCATTGAGAAAGCGAGTCTTGTCAGCTTCACGCATCTCGACCAAGTTCAGCCATTGCTGGCGTTCCTGGACCACCAGTGTGGCCATCGCCTGCCCGAGCGCCTGCGCTGTGACCTTCGTCGCTCTCAGGGCGAGGTCGGTCGCTGAGCGCAGTTCCTGCAGCGCGTCGGGATCAGGGCCACCCCCATGCATGTTTCGCAGTGCCTTGGCTTGGTGGACCTGCAGGAGAGCCATGGAATGCAGGGCTGAAGCGGCACGTCCGGTGGCACTGTAGGCCTTCGCGGTCAGCAAGGATGTTGCTCTACAGGTCCGGGAAGGGAGTACAGGGCGGCCCCGCCAGGTGGTAGGGCTTCCGGGGCATAGATGGAGCGCAACAGCCCTATCCACCTGGGGAATCGCGGTGGACCCTTGGCGCGTTCCGCCGTCGAGGGTGGCGAGGGCGGATGAGCAGGTGGCGGTGTGACGAGTGGAGAGGGGTGCTCTCCACGAAGACGTCAGCTCATCATGCACCTCCGGGAAGAACGGGACCGGGGGGGGGGCGAGGCTGTGAGCGGTGCCCAGCACCCAGGAACCAGTCGTCCAGCCGTGATGGCTGTGGGGAGGATGGAGGGTTCCAATCCATGCCCACGCTGTTGGCTACCCGGGAAAGCATATCGGACATCTGTGCGTCGGCCTCTTCCTGGGCATGCAGGCCCGAAGGCAGCAGCCCAGAGGAGTCCCCAGCATCAGATACCACGCCCTCCGATTCCGTGGCAAACTCGTCTGCTTCCATCGCAAGAGGGTAGGCAGACTGGCTGTGAGGCGAGTCGCCGCCGCCTCGAGCGGGGACGGGAGTCAATGAGCGTGCCGGGGCGCGGGTGGTCCGAGGGGGCGTACCCGGCGGAGCTGCACCCGCTACATCCCCAAATCGCCTCCATCGCCAGCCGCATCGTCCTCAATCCCGTGGGAAGAAGGAGCGATGCGGGGGGGGCGGCTGGAGTGGCTTGCTTACGGTTGTAAGCAAATTGCGACCGCAACGTTGTCATGGTCATGTTCTCGCAGTGAGAACATGAACCATCCACAAACGCAGCCTCGGTATGATCGCTACCCAGACACACGAGACAACGCCTGTGGCCGTCAGAAGCGGAGAGTACTCTACTGCATCCAGGAACAACACATCCTTAAAAGGACGTTCAACGCCGCTGTGTATTGCTCTTTTAGAGGAAATTACTCTTTTAAATAAAATCAATCTTTTATGAAAGAAAAGGACTCGTGAAAGTTCTTTATAATCTGCACTGTCGAAGCGCTCAGGGGCAAGAAATGCACAGCTGTGCAAACAGGAGAAAGCCACTGTTGTGAACCGTGGAATCGGCTCCGAAGAAATTTTCTGAATGAACTCTCGTATTTGCGCTGCTTAAATACCCGTATGTCCGGGGGCGGGACATGCAAATACTGGCTGCCAACTCTCATTGGCCTTTTTTCATAGATCAGAGGTGGATATCGGCGCTCAAGAGAGACCCCTAGACCGCGAGAGAGTGACAGAAGGGGAACATCTAATATTCGAGTTTTGGGGGGCTCTTATTTTGGAATTCAACATCAGAATGTCCTGAAACATTGTAGTTCACACCTTCAGAATATGTCCTCTCCATCTGAGGTGAAATTGGTCTGTGGAAGCTAGGACTTTTATTTTTATGATTTTCTGAATGTGTAAACAAAACATCTAATATTCGAGTTTGGGGGGCTCTTATTTTGGAATTCAACATCAGAATGTCCTGAAACATTGTAGTTCACACCTTGAGAAGGTGTCCTCCCCATCTGAGGTGAAATTGGTCTGTGGAAACTAGGACTTTTATTTGTATGATTTTCTGAATGTGTAAACAAAACATCTAATATTCGAGTTTGGGGGGCTCTTATTTTGGAATTCAACATCAGAATGTCCTGAAACATTGTAGTTCACACCTTGAGAAGGTGTCCTCCCCACCTGAGGTGAAATTGGTCTGTGGAAACTAGGACTTTTATTTTTATGATTTTCTGAATGTATGGACAAAAAAGGTAATATATGAGTTTTGGGGGGCTCTTATTTTGGAAGACAACATCAGAATGTCCTGAAACATTGTAGTTCACACCTTGAGAAGGTGTCCTCTCCATCTGAGGTGAAATTGGTCTGTGGAAGCTAGGACTTTTATTTTTATGATTTTCTGAATGTGTAAACAAAACATCTAATATTCGAGTTTGGGGGCTCTTATTTTGGAATTCAACATCAGAATGTCCTGAAACATTGTAGTTCACACCTTGAGAAGGTGTCCTCCCCACCTGAGGTGAAATTGGTCTGTGGAAACTAGGACTTTTATTTTTATGATTTTCTGAATGTATGGACAAAAAAGGTAATATATGAGTTTTGGGGGAGGCTCTTATTTTGGAATTCAACATCAGAATGTCCTGAAACATTGTAGTTCACACCTTGAGAAGGTGTCCTCCCCACCTGAGGTGAAATTGGTCTGTGGAAACTAGGACTTTTATTTTTATGATTTTCTGAATGTGTAAACAAAACATCTAATATTCGAGTTTGGGGGGCTCTTATTTTGGAATTCAACATCAGAATGTCCTGAAACATTGTAGTTCACACCTTGAGAAGGTGTCCTCCCCACCTGAGGTGAAATTGGTCTGTGGAAACTAGGACTTTTATTTTTATGATTTTCTGAATGTATGGACAAAAAAGGTAATATATGAGTATTGGGGGGGCTCTTATTTTGGAATTCAACATCAGAATGTCCTGAAACATTGTAGTTCACACCTTGAGAAGGTGTCCTCCCCACCTGAGGTGAAATTGGTCTGTGGAAACTAGGACTTTTATTTTTAGGATTTTCTGAATGTGTAAACAAAACATCTAATATTCGAGTTTGGGGGGCTCTTATTTTGGAATTCAACATCAGAATGTCCTGAATCATTGTAGTTTACACCTTGAGAAGGTGTCCTCCCCACCTGAGGTGAAATTGGTCTATGGAAACTAGGACTTTTATTTGTATGATTTTCTGAATGTGTAAACAAAACATCTAATATTCAAGTTTGGGGGGCTCTTATTTTGGAATTCAACATCAGAATGTCCTGAAACATTGTAGTTCACACCTTGAGAAGGTGTCCTCCCCATCTGAGGTGAAATTGGTCTGTGGAAACTAGGACTTTTATTTTTATGATTTTCTGAATGTGTAAACAAAACATCTAATATTCGAGTTTGGGGGGGCTCTTATTTTGGAATTCAACATCAGAATGTCCTGAATCATTGTAGTTCACACCTTGAGAAGGTGTCCTCCCCACCTGAGGTGAAATTGGTCTGTGGAAACTAGGACTTTTATTTTTATGATTTTCTGAATGTGTAAACAAAACATCTAATATTCGAGTTTGGGGGGCTCTTATTTTGGAATTCAACATCAGAATGTCCTGAAACATTGTAGTTCACACCTTGAGAAGGTGTCCTCCCCATCTGAGGTGAAATTGGTCTGTGGTTGCTAGGACTTTTATTTTTATGATTTTCTGAATGTATGGACAAAAAAGGTAATATATGAGTTTTGGGTGGGCTCTTATTTTGGAATTCAATATATCATGCAGTGACAGGTTGTGAGGTGTGCTAAAATCTTTCTTTCTTTCGTTCTGTCTTCCTTTCTTTCTGACAGACAGACAGACAGACAGAATAAATGAATGCATGTGAAATTGCCTTAGCAGGAATTAACTTGTTTTAGTTCTGACGGTCATACCGCAATAACCAGTGTATACGCGCACCGCGAAATATAGGTGCGGCTAGTTTGACCGCTCATTTCGAAGTGGCGGCTGGCTTGACCGCAGTGAGCTGGATGAGAATATCGCTGCTGCATCCCTGTCGGCGGACCCGCGTCTCCCTTGGGCAGCTCCCCCTGCCCCGGGTCACTGTGTTTGTAGAGCCACCGCGCCACTCCCATGTGTGGCTCGTAAGCCCATGAGAAGAATTTGCCACATGTGACCTCCCCAGCCAGGGCAGGATGTGGTCTTTTCCCCCTGAAAGAATAAATGACGGAAAAAAACACCTTCCCCGATGCATGTTATAGATTTAGATGGCCCCAGCTGCTTCTAACAGCTCTATGGTGAACATAGAGAGAGAAAAGGCCGCGGCTGGCATGACCTGCTCCCATGCTTGGCACGTCGGTTTGTTCCCACCCACAAGAGAAGAGGGATGCCGGGAACCTAAAAAGTGTATGAAGTTTTTTCGTTGAGGTGTTGGGGAAGGTTACGTTCAGCCTGACACGGGCTGCTCCTTTTGACAGGCAACAGCTTGCTTGCACCCGCATCAGCTGTTCAGTGTCGTGGCGTGTTGTTGGATCGAGTGAGTGACAGAAGGGATGGTGGGAACGAGACGTTGTGTCCCTCTTGCCACAACACCGCACCAACCACTGTAATGGCCAAACATTATTCTCGGCTCCTCAGTGCAAAACTTGACTGAACAGATGCACGATTCCCTCCTTTTATACCCGTATATATATATATATATTTTTTTATATTTAAAGATAACTATGTATAATTGTTTCATCATTATATATTGAATTATGAAATGGTGGTGGCATAGTGGGCTAAAGCACATAACTGGTAATCAGAAGGTTGCTGGTTCGATCCCCGCAGCCACCAGCATTGTGTCCTTGAGCAAGGCACTTAACTCCAGGATGCTCTGGGGGTATTGTCCCTGTAATAAGTGCACTGTAAGTCGCTTTGGATAAAAGCATCTGCCAAATGCATAAATGTAAATGCATAAATGACTTACAGTGCACTTATTACAGGGACAATCCCCCCAGAGCAACCTGGAGTTAAGTGCCTTGCTCAAGGACACAATGCTGGTGGCTGTGGGGATCGAACCAGCAACCTTCTGATTACCAGTTATGTGCTTTAGCCCACTATGCCACCACCATTTCATAATTCAATATATAATGATGAAACAATTATACATAGTTATCTTTATATATATATATATATATATATATATATATATATATATATACAGGTGAAACTCGAAAAATTAGAATATCGTGCAAAAGTTCATTAATTTCAGTAATTCAACTTAAAAGGTGAAACTAATATATTATATAGACTCATTACAAGCAAAGTAAGATATTTCAAGCCTTTATTTGATATAATTTTGATGATTATGGCTTACAGCTTATGAAAACCCCAAATTCAGAATCTCAGAAAATTAGAATATTACATGAAATCAATAAAAAAAGGATTTTAAATACAGAAATGTCGGCCCTCTGAAAAATATAATCATGCATATGTACTCAGTACTTGGTTTGGGCCCCTTTTGCATTAATTACTGCCTCAATGCGGCGTGGCATTGATGCTATCAGCCTGTGGCACTGCTGAGGTGTTATGGAAGACCAAGATGCTTCAATAGCGGCCTTCAGCTCTTCTGCATTGTTTGGTCTCATGTCTCTCATCTTTCTCTTGGCAATGCCCCATAGATTCTCTATGGGGTTCAGGTCAAGCGAGTTTGCTGGCCAATCAAGCACAGTAATACCATGGTCATTGAACCAGGTTTTGGTACTTTTTGCAGTGTGGGCAGGTGCCAAGTCCTGCTGGAAAATGAAGTCAGCATCTCCATAAAGCTTGTCTGCTGAAGGAAGCATGAAGTGCTCTAAAATGTCCCGGTAGATGGCTGCGTTGACTCTGGACTTAATAAAGCACAGTGGACCAACACCAGCCGATGACATGGCTCCCCAAACCAACACAGACTGTGGAAACTTCACACTGGGCTTCAAGCATCTTGGATTGTGTGCCTCTCCATTCTTCCTCCAGACTCTGGGACCTTGGTTTCCAAATGAGATGCAAAATTTGCTCTCATCAGAAAAGAGGACTTTGGACCACTGAGCAACAGACCAGTTCTTTTTTTCTTTAGCCCAGGTAAGAAGTTTGACATTTGAAGCCCATGTCCAGGACTCGTCTGTGTGTGTGGTGGCTCTTGATGCAGTAACTCCAGCCTCAGTCCACTCCTTGTGAAGCTCCCCCACACATTTGAATGGCCTTTTCCTGACAATCCTCTCCAGGCTACGGTCATCCCTGCTGTTTGTGCACCTTTTTCTTCCACACTTTTCCCTTCCTCTTAACTTTCTATTAATGTGCTTTGATACAGCACTTTGAGAACATCCAACTTCTTTTGCAATTACCTTTTGAGGCTTTCCCTCCTTGTGGAGGGTGTCAATGATGGTTTTCTGCACAACTGTCAGGTCAGCAGTCTTCCCCATGATTGTGAATTCAACTGAACCAGACTGAGAGACCATTTAAAGGCTCAGGAACCCTTTGCAGGTGTTTAGCTGATTAGAGTGTGACACTTTGAGCCTACAATACTGAACCTTTTCACAATATTCTAATTTTCTGAGATTCTGAATTTGGGGTTTTCATAAGCTGTAAGCCATAATCATCAAAATTATATAAAATAAAGGCTTGAAATATCTTACTTTGCTTGTAATGAGTCTATATAATATATTAGTTTCACCTTTTAAGTTGAATTACTGAAATTAATGAACTTTTGCACGATATTCTAATTTTTCGAGTTTCACCTGTATATACAAAAAAAAAAAAAAAAATATATATATATATATATATATATATATATATATATATATATATATATATATATATATAAATATTCAGATAATTAAAATGCATTACATTCCCATAGCAGAAGAGTTAATCATTGATAAGACAATACAAAAAGTGGCTTTAGAATACAATGTATTGTTTACTACCATATTATTGATCATAAGTCAATCATTGGCACACAGTTCACAGCAATCCATTTCACAAGTGAATTTGTCAATCAGTTCGAGATTTATTATGAGGGCTTGTTTAAGGATCCATCAATGTACATCCGCATCAGAATACATCTGCATCTGCATGCTTGTGTAGCATTTCGGGTGTGTTGCGTCATAAACAAAAAATGTTTAGGTCACTGTGTCAAGTTAAATATAGTTTACTACTTAGAACACATATTGAGATCACTTAGTTTGGAATTACGCTCCATCAAATGTTTTGAACGCAAGAACGTAACAAATATGTTTTGTGCTGTCTGGTTGTTTTCTTCAATGTATAAACTGCGCATTGCCACATAGCTGAAATTGAAATTACTGCCCTCTGGAGTAAACAGGTGGTACTACAAGCTTGCATTTCTCAGGAATATTCCTTATTACGGTCCGGGGGCATGCGATTAATTGCATTAAAATGACAGCCCTAGAGGGAAGTAAAGTAAATGTCTTCGGCGTACAAATGATAAAAAATTCCATGTTGGCAGCAGACAGATTCTAGAGGGTGCACATATAATGATGAGAACAATTTTAACAGAACATTTTCCATCCGCTAAATATGACTTTTTTAGCGCAGTCCCCTGAATGCCAACCTCACACTTCAACCGATCCAAAAGGATAGCATGGTAAATAATGTCGAAGGCAGTGCCAATGTCTAACATATTAAAATAACAGAGAGACCGGAGTCGACGGCTAATAAAATATCATAAAAAAACTTTCAAAAGGGCAGACTCTGTGTCGTAATGAACTCTAAATCCCGACTGGAATCTGTCCAAAATACAATTCTCTACTAAAAATGAAGAAAGCTGAGACAAAACAACTTTCTATAAAATATACATTAGATTCCTGTTTATTTCTCACTGAACCTTATTGTATGATTTCATTACAATCATGAGTCTCATGGAATAAAGTATTAGTTTTCTTTTTTGGGTGATCCAAACACTTTTAAGGTGGTAGGCCTGCAAATACAAATATTGCATGTGTTGTTAAATCAGCTCATGCCATCAAAATGTCACTCCAACTAGTAAACCAAAGTTGGCAATCCTGATTAAGTCCTATACCCTCTGCAAAACCAAGCACTTGTATATTGTTGCCATCCTCCTGTGTTATTACTCAAGTAAGCACATCATAAAGGTTTATATAGCTCTTTTACTCTTGTAGTTTTCAAAAGGCAGCTGTGCAAATTTGAAGGTTAAAAACACAATAAGCACAGGGCAACATACTGATACTCTCATGTAAATATAATGTTAAAGCATATATGATGGCGAATGGTAGAACATTTTACACAGAAAATATTTTTAAACAAACTTTAGTGTAAACACACCAGATGTCCATCAAACTGTTTTAGTTAATAGTCTCACATACATACAATAGATTTAGATCTAAGAATGAAAATCATATTGGGTGTACTTTGTGACTGAGACTAAAAAATGAGGAAGTTTTTCATCTTGAACTTCATTTTTAAATTCATCTTGCTTGATTTCTGGCAAGTGTGACAGTTTGTTCACGGGTGTCCATTTCTCGAGACATCTGACACCAGACGCAGGGACCACAGAAGAAGGAACAAATGCAGTCATTATAGATAGTACCCTAAAAAGAGTGTGAGAGAAATTTTATCTACAAATATAATATCACCTTGTTTTTTGAAAGTTGATCACTTGTGAGAAAGTGAAGCAGTCATCCAAACATTTGGCAGTTGAGCCAAAAAATACTGTATCTATAGCAGCTGCAAGGACAAAAAAAACAAAAACAAACAAACCAAAAAAATGCCCACAATAAACTTGCTGTTCACGTGAACACATGTGGTGCACGGACCAAAACTGTGACATTTGGAAGCTCATTAATGTGGAGATTCAAAGTGCCAGCCTTCACCATAGATGCCCATCTTTCCATTGAAACATCAACATTTATTGATTATGAAAATATATGAAATAATATGAAATATATGGAGACTATCTACAGTAACAAAATCCAACATCTTAAACTCTGTGGGGAGGTGCTAAATGGCAAGCCATTTCATCACTTAAAACACTGAAGTTCCTGCATGCATAAGTGATCTGCATAGAATCTGAACTTTTCAGGGAACCCCATCACTTTTGCATTTAGTTAGAAAAAATAACAAAATAAGGCCTGAAAGCATTTAGCCCCACCTAGATGTTAGTTTTAAAATGTTTTAAATGAATATAAAAGTCCTTCACATAGCACTTAAATAGACAAATGAAAGCTCTCATTCCCTAGAAAGTGATTGTACAGTTTATTTTGTTGTCATAATGCCACAGTTTGAATTATTTTCTTTTTTTCAAAAAAATCACAAAGGGAAATTTTATTTTGGTAAGGCATAAAATTAAAACGTCTCTTTTCTGTGCTGACCACTGATCTCATATGCCCAAAATAGCCTCAAACTTGATATTGTAATGTTAGTAGGAGGAGGCAGACGAGGAGTGCGGATCTAATTTATAAAGGTGAAAACAAGACAGACAGGAACAAAGGAAACATCCACGATGGGAAAAAAGAAACAAAAACATGAAAACATCAAAGGGTACATGAACAGGGTAAACTGGGCTGAACATCGACATCCAACATCTACAAACAATGATCGACAATGACTGGGGAACAAACAGGGTTTATATACACAAACACAATGATGACTAAACGACATGCAGGTGAGAAATATGAAGTGCATGGGCAGTGATGAGGACAGGGAATTATGGGAAGTGTAGTTTATGACAGTTGACAGGTGAAACACAGGGCAGACAACAGGGGATCGTGACAGATATAAAATCTTACCTTGGGATGTTAGATTTCAAATGAGTTGAAGAAATTATTGTTTAATTGTTTGTTAGCTTGCTTGTTTGAATAATCCAATGTTGTGTCAAAAGTTTTTAGAAGAAAATATGAAGTCCGGTAGAAAAAGATCATCCACAAAATAGGTTTCCATCTATAGAGGATGAAATGTCACACATCATTGTAAAGCTGAGATTCGCTTATAGGCATATCTGGGCTTATAGGCATATCAGACGCCAAGATATTTAACAAAACATTTTAGAAGCTCTCAGCACTTAAAAGAAATACTTGTTGTCTATGGGTGAGGGCTAAAACCAGGCTGGACTGTTAATCTGGCATACCAGGCATTTTCCCAGTGGACCAACGCACTTTGGGACTGATCAGGGGAGGACTGGCCATCGGGAGAACCGAGGGGTTTGGTGGGTTGGCCGCGAAATGGTCCGCGATAAGCTAAAATGAGCCACCACGTTATGCAGAACGGACCACAAAACGACGCTGCGATATGCAGAAAAGTACAGAGAATACTTTTAAATTAATACTTGTCAACCATAAACAAATCAAATTCAATAATCTGAACAACTGTTCTTACCTCAATGTGAGACTGGAGAGGACAGACAGTCTTGTGTTCTGTCACACTAAAAGAGACAAAATGATGGAGATGAACTGTTAAGACATGCACACACAAAGACATAAGTATGTGTACAAAAAAAAGCGCTTTCTCAAAGTCACTGGTCAGGCTAGTTTTGTTGTCGAGAAGATACCACCCACTGTCCATATTGTGTATAAACTTTCATGTCATTCAGACTAATGCACTTAGTTTGAAAGTATTCTTATAAATGAGTGTACAAAATTATTATTTTTTTCAAACCATCTGATGGATTTGTAAACCTTTATAAAGGTTGACATTGCCATGGGAAAAGCTGTCATCAATTGAATTAGCATAATTCAAGATAGTAACTAAATCCAGCCTCTTAAATGAAAATTCACCCAAAATGAAAATTCTCTCATTATTTATTCACCCTTATGATATCCCAGGTGTGCACAACTTTTTTCTTCACCAGAACACATTTGAAGAAAAATCGAAAAATATCTCAGCTCAGCAGGTCCTTAAAATGCAAGTGAATGGAGATTTCTTGTTTGAAGCTCCAAAAATCACAGACAGTCAGCATAAAAGTCATTGATATGATTCCAGTGGATAGATTAATGTATTCTATAGTGATATGATTGCTTTTGGTGCAAAAAATATAATTTTAACTATAATCCAACGTGAGGTTAAGCTTCATGAGAGGTCTCTGGTGTGACGTATTCGTGTTGCCATGAAACTGACGTAACCTCAAGTTCTCCACTCGGTTTAGACATCCAGGATAAGCACACAAACACACCATTATGAGAAAAGAAATAGATCTAAACCAAGATAAAGATCTAAACCAAAACCAACCAAGCTACTGTAAAGCAATCCTCCTTCACTTGTAAACAGGGCTGCTCTTCCGGCTGTGACACATGTGCGTCACTTCAAATGCAAGTGCGAGTACGTCACACTCGCACAACGCTGCAAAATGGAAGCATGATTTAAAGTAAAAAAAAGGACTTAATTATTTTTTTATTTTCACACCAAATGCGATCGTATCACTTTAGAAGACATTAATTTAACCGCTGGAGTCGTATCAATGACGTTTGGAGCTTCATATGAGATATGAAATCTCCAGTCTATTTTTAGGACCTAATGAGCTGAGATATTTTTCTGTTTTTCTTCAAATGTGTTCTGGTGAAGAATGAAAATCATACACACCTGGGATATCATGAGGGTGAGTAAATAATGAGAGAATTTTCATTTTGGGGTGAACTATCCCTTTAAGTCTGTTTTTATCCACCTAGTACTGAGTCTGAGAACAAATGTTTAAAGAAATTATACATAAACACACACACACACACACACACACACACACACACACACACACACACACACACACACCACGCATACACTGCATATAGAAATGTTTAAAAAAATATTAACAACCAGGAGCACATATATGTTTATAATTATACACATAGCCAGACTTATATTTTGAAAATGACTTATGATAATAATGGCTGTCAGTTTGTGTGTTTTTGTTTTATCACAAATCTCTATAATCTGCCTGTATGATTAGATCTTTCATTCAACCCAACCTCTTGAACACACAAAAAACCCTGAAAACTACATTCCTGTAAACTGAATTAGTGTAATAGAAAAATAAAAAAATCACTAGTATGAACTTTGCCCGATCAAGAATGACAAAAGAACAATAGAGGAACAATTTGAAGATAGATTTTTGCTCAGAAAAATATTTATTTTGACAACAAAGAAGATAAAAACCTCTGGATTAGCATCTGGCTACTGGACCATCATTACATGAGCTATCTGCATTTTCCCTCCAAAACACTAAAGGACTCAATAAATTGACTACAGCTAAAAAAATCACCCTACAACAGTGAAAGACAATCCTGATGTTCTTTATGCTGACTTAATTCAACTAAATGGGAAAAGAATAAAATAAATAATTTTTACACTGCACTGATTACTGCATGGAAATCAGCCATCTGTGATCAATTTAAACGTGTTTTTAAAGAAGGAATTTGCAGAGGTGGGAGATTAACCATGTGTGAAGATGAAATGCTGGACACAGACAACCCTATTCTCATCATAACATACTACACTAAAGGCACCATCCTTCTGCAAGGCAATGAAGCAAGCCTGAACTCATTTGAGGAAATCTTTCCTATGCTGAAAGCCAGAGTAGATAACATCCACCCGTCACTGACACATATCTCTGTGCAATCTACAATCCTCCAGCGGAATCCCCTTACCATGATGAGGAATATCTTAACAACATCCACAGAGATTAGCCATTTCCAGGCCCAGGGAAACATGAAGCAAGAACTGGAACTGAACCTGACAATATTGACCCAAAGGGCAACAAACATGTATTTGGCCAGAACCCCCTGAGCCTCACAAAAAATTTCCCAGCACGGAACAATCTCGACCATATTGTAAATAAAAATTGTACAGAATTAGTGCACCTCTGCCTAGCCTCAGCCCTGTTCATACTTAATGGCAGTATCAGAGTGGACTCATTAAGGAGGTTCACGTGTTATTCGGGTCTTGGAGCTAGTGTAGTTGACTATGCCATCACTGACATGGACCCCTCCTCCTTCAGTGCATTCACTGTCAGACAGCAAACTCCACTCTCAGACCATAACCAAACTAACATATATTAAAAGACATCACACACCAAAACAAAGAAGAATGGTGAACAGTCAAATGCATCAAGTCCAGCAGAGATACAGATGGACTCCAGACAGCACAGACAAACTTATCCAGGCCCTCAATTCTGAAGAACTGAAAAACCTAATCACTACATTTATTCATAAAAATTGACTGCAAAACATTAAGAAAACAACTCAGAAAATTATCAAATCTGAAACATAACGAACCAAACAATACAGACATAAGAATTGACTACTGTTCCAAATTACAACAATACAAATAAACAATTCGAGGAAGAAAGCAACACCATCTCACCAAAAGCTTACATGAAATTGAACAATCAATGAATCAAAATAAATTCTGGGATTTGTTTAATAATTTGAGCACAACAAAACAACAAGGTTTACCGATCCAAAATGGAGAAATCTGGAAAAAACATTTTGAAAATGTATATAAAGTATTCCCTCCAAAACAACTAAATGAGAATTATAATCAGGTCAAACAACAACTACAAATACATGAAGACACAATAAAAAAAGAATCAAAATCAACTTGACTTTCCAATCACACATGACAAATTGGTTAAAAACTTAAAAGCCAAAAATGCTAAAAATCTTGTGGTGCTGACAACATCTTAGGTGAAATGCTGAAACACAGCACACCTGAGCTGCAGACGGCTGTGCTCAAATTATTCAACCTTGTACTTAGTTCAGGCTGTTTCCCTGACATCTGGAGCCAAGGACTTATTACCCCAATTCACAAGAGTGGAGACAAATTGGACCCAAATAATTTCAGAGGCATTTGTGTGAGCAGTAATCTGGGGAAGTTAATTAGTAGTATTTTAAATAACAAAATTGTAAACTTCTTTAATGAACACAATGTTCTGAGCAAGATTCAGATTGGATTCCAAATTATAGAACGACGGACCACATTTACACCCCACACACCCTAATCAATAAACACGTACACCAGACCAAACAAGGGAAAATATTTGCATGCTTTGTTGATTTCAAAAAATCTTTTAATTCTATTTGGCATGACGGACTATGTTACAAAGTGGTGTAGGGGTAACGTTTATGACATCACAAAATCAATGTATTTAGACAACAAATGTGCAATAAGAATTGGCAACAAACAAACAGAGTCCTTCACCCAGAAGAGAGGAGTGCGGCAGGGCTGTAGTCTGAGTCCAACACTCTTCAACATTTACATTAATGAATTAGCGGTGCAGTTGGAACAGTCTACAGCCCCTGGACTCACTTTGCATGACAAAGACATCAAGTTTTTGCTCTATGCAGATGACCTGGTGCTGCTGTCACCCACCCCACAGGGACTACAGCAACATCTGGACCTGCTGGAGAACTACTGCCAGAAATGGGCCCTGGCAGTAAACCTGAAGAAGACAAACATTATGGTCTTTCAGAAAAAGTCCAGATGTCAGGAACATAGACACCAGTTCTCTCTAAGCAGCACCTTCCTAGAGCACACTATGCAGTATACTACCCTTGGCTGATTATCACTACATCAGGGAGGCGGTGAATGCACTTAAAGAAAAAGCTTGAAGAGCTCTATATGCTATTAAGAACAAATTCTATAATATTGAATTACCAATTCCAATCTGGTGTAAAACCTTTGATAGTGTCGTACAGCCCATGGCGCTGTATGGAAGTGAGGTATGGGGTCTACTCAGTGATCAGAACTACACTAGATGGGACAAATATCCAACAGAAGCCCTACACAGAATTCTGCAAATTAATTTTGAAATTACAAAGGAAAACACACAATAATGCATGTAGGGCAGAATTAGGACGATTCCCATTGATTATTAACATACAAAAATATCTCAAAATGTTTTGATGAATCAAGTCCCACAGAATCGCTACATTTAAGGCATTTACAAACCCAAGAACTGACCCCTGAAGAAAGTCCCCTCAGACAGCTGGTACTTAGACTCACTAACCCAGTTAACACTACTAACATTAACCAGCCTCAGACCAGCACTGCTTTACAACCAAACATCAGAATAAATCAGATCATCAAACAATCTCAAATCACCGATCTGGAACATTGGGATCAAGAAACTAAAACACAAAGCAAATTACAATTCTTCTGGACTCTAAAATCAGAGTATGAATTGGAAGAGTCTCTCCTGACTGTCAGAGATACAAAGCAGAGACAGATCCTGAGCAAGTACAGGCTCAGTGAGCACAGTCTCGCCATCGAGAGAGGCAGACACAGAAAAACATGGTTACCCAGAGAAGAAAGGGTGTGTGCTCACTGTACGACAGGTGAGGTCGAGACAGAGGTGCACTTTCTCCATCACTGCTCAACATTTAAAGAAGCAAGGGACATTTATATAGACACATTTACAAAAAGCATGAACAACTTGACAACCACGACAGAACAAGAAAAAATCAAAACAATACTTGGAGAGGGACACCCAGCAGCACTGGCTGCAGTATATGTTTTAATGTGCCGCAGCCTGAGAGACAGTGGGTGAATATGTTTTACCCCATTGTGTCACCCCAATGTTCACTACAGTGACCCTCAATTTATGTGTGTATATTAATTTATTTGTGTAAGTATATTTCTATCAGGAAGACTCACAGAGATTTAAGATGATATTTATTTGATGAATATAAAACAGAATAGTAATGTCTCTCTTTGGCGTAGGCCCCGTCTGGCGGTCCGAAGAAGTTGTACTCGGAACCGTCATATCCTGCCGGAGATAGGAGGCAGTGGCAAGGATCCTTCCCCTGTTCAGGACGGGACCCAACTGGTGGTGGTGGGGTGGTGGAGGTTGCCAAGTTAGCACACTGACAGCAATGTGATAGATTGTGTGCAGACTTATAAAGCAACGTCTTACATGTGATTGGCTGGGAATTACCCAGCTAATAGTGTGATGATGTACAGCTGCTAGTCTTCCCGCTAGAACTACGCTGCACTTACATGTCAGCGGTCTTCAGTTATTTAAACACTGTGGTCTTCAGCGCTTTGATTATGTTTTGTTTTTTATTTTTATCTATTTTTTATATATGTTAAATTGTTCAACTACATTTAATTATAGATTAACTTGAAGTTCTGTTTTTACACAACCTCTGCTTTGGCAATATGTTATTGTTTACAGTCATGCCACTAAAGCTGCTTTGAACTGAACTGAGAGAGAGAGAGAGAGAGAGAGAGAGAGAGAGAGAGAGAGAGAGAGAGAGAGAGAGAGAGAGAGAAATATGCCAGGGTCACATTAACTTCCTGAAAGCTAATACTGTTTTGACATAGGCTATATCCTTTTTCATGAGAATGAATGAGCCATGTCTGAACTGTTGTTTTGGGCAGTATTGTGTAACACAACCTTTGAAATTATACTACTGTCAATCAGCTCCTTCTACTGATGTAATCAAATACTACTTATTTACCTGCAGGTGCTTTGACAAAGGATTTTTATGTCTTGAAAGGATAGTTTACCTAAAATGAAAATTCTGTAATAATTTGCTCACCCTTTGGTTGTTCTAAACTCATTTGACTTTCTTTCTTCCATGGAGAACAAAAACAAGATGTTAGGCAAAATGTTCACTTCATTGCATCTTTTTTCCATTCAATGAAAGGGAATGGTGACTGATGCTAACATTCTGCTAAACATTTCTTTTTGTGGAAAAGAGAAACAGTTTTGGAACAACATGAGGCTGAGTAAATGATGACAGAATTTTCATTTTAAGTAAACTAGCCCTTTAAAGTTCCTATAGATACTGTATGGAAAATGTCCTTGTCACACTTTCTCTTTGTCTTTCTTGTGCTGGAAAACTGTTTTCACGGTACTGAACATGACATTTTGGCATCACTATGGAATAAAATACAAATTAAACAGATTTGTAGTATACAGCATGCTGTCATTATTGCTTTTTGTACCAGCTGTACCTATTGTATACATGTACCTCTTTTCTAAACCTTTTCATTTATAGCACAAATAGAAAGAGACATTAGAGGGAATTGACTGTAGGAAGGTTATGGTAAGTGTTTTGCCACTGGACTTGATAGAAACTAATTTCTGTTTTTCTTGCCATAGCCCATTTAATCTCCTGACCTCATGAAAACAACATAGTGTCTTAACAGCAAATCCAATTTACATTAAAATATTGAATTGAATCAGTGACACATGACTCTCTGTTATGACCAAACTCATTCTTTCCACACCAGATTGATTTCACACTTTAACATTTTCTAGTGGACTCTGTAAGGTATGACATTCCAAAGTGTCCTGGTGCACTGGTTTGTGTTGTGGGTTGTTTGTTTTCTAAAGTTTATAGATTTACTTTCAGTTAGCGTGGTGCTGAGAAAAGATGCTATCAGAGGAAATTCAAATAGCCTTGAAAGAGGATCATATGGGTGGAATGTCAGTGTATGTGTGGGCACTTGTTTATGTGCGTGCATGGGTGTTTTCATGATTGAATAACTGTTGTGAGTCTTTAGTAAAATGATTAATATTGAAACAATGCTTAGATAACGGGGACTTTGAAAATGCCTGATAATAATGTATTAATGCTGTTATAGCTAATAATATGAATGCAACTAATTAAATGAATGAATCATTTGATGATTGTTGTTTTAATGGTCACAGTATTTAGAGATCCCTTACAAAAAAATCTAAACATGCTGTAAACTTGCCTCAAATTTGCAGCTCCTTATTTTCACATGCAAATTAGCTTTTGATTCTTCACAATGTGTTTCAACTCAATGCCGTAACGTTCTCTGACAGCTGCATGCACGGCCAGTGAAACTGGCGTACCACAGCCAGCACAGTCCAACAAAGGCAGACATGGGCATCCTCCTGCGGCCCAGTTTGTCTTAAAAACAAATAAAGGCAGGGACCAGAAGGCACCACAACCTGGAAACAAACACATACAGATGACTCATAACGCAAACTCAAACGAAGACAATGAACATTTTTAAAACACACATTTCAAAGTCCCAACTTTGCATCAGCTAATGTTTAAGCAATATTAAAGCAGTATCACACAAGCAACAGTGCTATATGGCCCTATATCAGCACGGTTGCGATTACCTGTGTCACTTGGCCTGTGGCCTAATCACAGCCATACTGCACGATTGCGACTATGATTCTGCTTTTATGCAGTACTTGTGCATGGAACTACTTAAGCCATGGATCAGGATCTGTTGTTGCTAGTTCAAAATATGTGCACCAGCATCCGTTACTAATTCGAAAATATACTTTTGGCTGTTCCTAACAAGTTATTGTAGAAACAACAAATACATGTGTGTGTGTGTGTGTGTGAGCATGTATTTATCACTTTGTGGGTACCAAATGTCCCCATAAGGATAGTAAAACCCGAAATTTTTGACCTTGTGGGGACATTTTGTCGGTCCCCATGAGGAAAACAGCTTATAAATCATACTAAATTATGTTTTTTGAAAATGTAAAAATGCAGAAATGTTTCTGTGAGGTTTAGGTTTAGGGGTAGGGTTAGGTTTAGGGGATAGAATATAAAGTTTGTACAGTATAAAAACCATTATGTCTATGGAAAGTCCCCATAATACATGGAAACACTACGTGTGTGTGTGTGTGTGTGTGTGTGTGTGTGTGTGTGTGTGTGTGTGTGTGTGTGTGTGTGTGTGTGTGTGTGTGTGTGTGTGTGTTTTAGAGAGAGGGCTATTGAATGTGTGTGATTGCCTGTGTCTGCCGCGACTCTCAAACAGAGATGAACATTAAAGCTATAGATGTTTAACTGTATTCCTCAGCTACAGTGTAGTATAAGTCAGGCTGCTAAAAATAATGGAATTTTGTTCAAACACTTCCTATTTTCTCTATGTCAAAAAAATCAGGGGGGCAGGAATTAGCAGGCCCTGCTGGTAGACACCCTCCAGCGCTTATGAGCATGTTTCCCCATTGACAGCCATTCATAAACAACCATGTATTCTGACAAAACTTTTTTTTTTTTTTTAATTTTACAAGAAAATATATTTTTTTTAGTGGGCTGCTAAAAGCATAAAATGTACAAGTTTTTCCCTATTTTGTACAGTTGATGACATAGCTTATGCATGAGCTATAAATACAATAAAATTAAATATTCTAAGTGTTTGCAGTAAATTATACCTGCTTCGAATGATCATCACTGTGGGTCAGAAATTAGGGAAAAAGTTTATTAATACTGTATAATGTGATTTATGTATTTGATTTTGCACTAAAAACCAACACGCCAACGTGTGCAGCTTTTAACAGTGAATTTCCACACTTCAGGGTCTGGTGTGAAATTCTATTGGTAAGATATTTAATTAGTTATTAAAGCACACACTTTGTGTTGTGAGGATATAATTTTTCTCTGGCTGCAGAGCACATTCCAAATATAAAAAATTCTGGTGCTAAGATGACACCTTCCGGGGTGCTCTCTCCAGGTAATTCTATCAAACAATCTATTGAGATGATTTATTTTTGCTCCACCACCTTGTGTCCGTGCAGGTAACTATACAGTATGGGAGAATCACCTGACTCTAAACAGTGTTGACTGTAAAAAGGCAACTCACTTACTGTGTGCTTGCAGTTCTTTGACTGTAATGAATTTGACTAAATGCTGATGACTAGAGAACAAAGTTGCACATTAATATAATTCATCAACTTGTTTTAATCACTCAAATACAAAAGTGCATATTGTGAGCATTGTAGCTTTTCACATGCACTTATAGTCATATTGAATGATTTTGTTCTAATCCAGCCGCAGGTACAAACAAAGATCAAGGCAATGTAAATGTAGGCTAATAATAAACAGTTAATGAACCAGTTCAGACTGGTGTTTCCTTGCAAATCCTATCTCTCACTAACAGTGAAGGCTGCAATAGGACATTTCAGACCCCAACCTTGCTCCAAGTCAGGTACGTTTCTTCATATTTCCCAACCTAGTGCAGCTGTTACAGTATAATGAGACTGTCTCTGTTTTACAGAAGTAGGAAATGAGCACAAATAAAACTGATATTGTGTTATCAGATACAGTTTCAGCCATTAACATGCTGATCACCAAACTTGAACCTCACATGGAGAGATCCTGAATCTTGAAGATTGGCTTTGCAGATACTGTTATCAGGATATGCGGTAAATGCAAAGAATTTACTCTTGGATCCAAAAAATAAATTATAATTGAACCTGAATGTGTCAAGTGACTTGTTGGAACATGCGTAATTCTTCAAAAATGGTCTAAATCTGGCCAGAGAAAAGGCTAACAGTATAATGGCTGCAGTTAACCAGGACAACCTTCGACGACACAGGACATGATGTCTCTCTCTGTTAAAATGAACAAACACATAGTCAACAACAAAACAGGTTTAAAAGTTTCTGTTTTTACATACTTTATTGTGTCCATATAAAATGCAATCAAAACAATCTTGTCTGAAAAGTCACACCGATGACAATGTTGAAATCACAGCTAAACATCTAACAAGTATTTTCTTAATAGAGTTTCAAAAATGAATGTGGGGTGTATATGTGTAAATTACAGGAGATATAAAATGGCAAGATTCCATCAGATCACAAAGGATTAGAAAAGTTTGGGTCACACATCTTCTGAAATTGTCTCTTGATGCCATCATTCAAGTCTGTGTAAAAAAGTAAAACACAGTATATTATTTATTATATTCCAACTAAAAATATTTAAGATTTCCACATAAAAATATGTCATAAAATTGGAATTAAATTAATAAAATTCAAAATATTATTTTATTTATATTTATTTTGTTAAAGATTACCCAATTCAATTTTATGGATTTTTTGTTATGAAATTGAAAAGCTTAAATCTAAAAATGATTGTGGAGTATACATAATGCCAAAACTTACAAATTTGAGGGTTCATGCAAATGCACCGCACAATTTCCTTGTAATCATCAATGTTTTTGGGATAATGTCCTCTAATACACTGTAGATGTTTATACGGATGGACTAGAAAGAGAGACAGATTTAACGTTTAGGAAGCTTGGGCAGTATGTAATTAGCAAAGCTTTGAATATTGCTGATTCAATAAAGGAAATGATTTTGTGGAGCACTGTTTTACTTGTAGAACGCATCTGAAAATCGAATAATTTCTTACTTCTGCAGCCACAAAGAGCGGATTGTCTGGATCCTCTTTGTGTACACACTGCATGGAAATAAGAGGTGACATTATACTCACATGTACACACTGATGGAATAACACATCAAAAACCTCAAGATAACCCCATCGTCTGTTTTACCATTCATTTTGTAGCATCAGAGATAACGTTAAAAATGTTCCCCTTCAGATTAATAATACAATGAAAACTTCAGAGTTTTCAATGGAGTAAGTGATGTACTAGTAAACTGTTGTAAAAATTACCTGGGTTGTTGCAAAAAATTGTGGTTAGTATCACCAGGGGTAAAAGCAGAAAGATTGTTTTCGACATCCTCAAACTAGCGCTGCTCCGGCTTATTGAAGGGGTGGGATTTCTGGCCTTCCTTTTCTATGCACCCCCTTCCCACTGTACCCCTTTTATACTGTGAACTATTCGTGAGGGGTGGAAATAGGGTTTCAAGTTTAACAGTAGAAATACGTTCCAACATGTTCCTGTGCATACCTTGAATCTGAAATGAGAGATTAGATATTGCTTGTTTACATGTATTCAAACAACACTCAAGATAAAACTTGTTAAATCTGATAAAGCTGATCCTGTGGGCCAGGTCACAATCTGTTGGGTTGAATAACTAGAGGAGAAGATTTTGAGTGAATAATTACTTAAAAAAGTTAACAATTGACATCATTACTCTCCCAAACAGCAACAAATTAAAACAAATCTACAAATATATTTGTACGAGGGGGGGTTGTAAGTGTAAACTATAAGTGTTTATCTTGCCTTCCTTAAGAATAGATTGTACTTGTGTTGTGGTTTTACAAATATATTTGAAAAGGAAATGTTTCGCTTCAGGTTTATATATTATATAATATTAAACTATAGTAAAATATATGCTGTCAACTTAACACAGAGTAAATATATTCTAGATAATATTTAATAATTTATTTTGTCTTTAGTGCAATTACAATATAAAAGCCAATTAATAAATTTTGCATACAACATGTTGTCTTTATAAAATCACTCTTACTATTTTTCACAGTATATAAATGTGACTTTTTGCATTAAAATGAATAGCTAGCGTTCTTGCAAGAGGAACATCATATGTGGGGGTCCTTGGCATCCAAATATTTAAAAAGCCCTGGTACAGACCACTTCTTTTTATGGTCTTTGCATCCTTTTTAAAGCTTGAAAGCTCTAGTCCCCATTTATTGTATTGCATGGAAAAGAGCGACCAGTATATTATTCCAATGTTTCACTTTTATGTTCCATTGAACAAGTGTTCGGTTCTCACGTATGTAGGCTACAGTTGGGTGGGTGAATCGTCAGTAACAAATAAATGAATAACTGTACCTGCCAGGATCTCACGACATGAGCGTTGCGGTGAACGGGCCCTCCCTCGCTGTGACGCATACAGAAACGATCAAGGAAATCCCCAAGTGAGAGTTACGACAGACTCGGCTCATAGTAGGCAACTTCCGACTCGCGAGGAGCGCAACCCAACGCGCTAAACGCCTCGTATCGATCGAAATATTAACCAAGTAAGGGAACGCTGTGTCCACTCTTTTGATCAATAGCAAGGTAGGTTCGTCTCGTTGTTTTATGGATGTAACAGAGGTGGTTATGATAGGTTCGGGCAACAACATAAATATTGGGGTAAAGCGAAAGCTGTGTTGTTGACAGGCACACGAGCCCATCCGGTGCGCGTGATGAATTTGCTCGTCACTTCTGTTGCGCATGCAAGTATCCAGCACATGAAGTATCCGGATACAATGTCAGCTGTTGTCTTTTAATGATAACAATTATAACTAAGGTTTATTATTTCAGGTATAGTAGGTTTGTCTATTCACACTGCGGTATTTTGCTTTCCCCAGGTGTTGCAAGCACTCATCTTTGTCAATTCGGGGGTCGATTATCAAAGATTTGACACCGTCGCTGAAGTGCACAACCTACGACTTGTGGTCAGTTTGTTTTTTATGAATACATCTGCCGAAGTACAGCAGGAGGACATGTACGGAATGGCTGAAATGCCCGATCTCATACCGCCGTCAGGTGCACTACAGCCCAGTCCCGTTATCCCGTACGATCACGGGCGAACACAGACAAACAGATCCGCCCCGCGGGGAATGCTGCGAGCCCCCAAACTTGGACAGATCGGGCGGTCTAAGAGAGGTGGGTGTTCAGCCGGCTATAAGTTTATTTATTTATATGTTAAAATAAATGATACGTTATTTTAAAATATATACGATTTTTTTATAGAATTTGGGAGGAAGTTGCTTTTATCACTATTTTGTGGTTTATTTATATTATTAAATAAATGATTATTTAAAATATATATGATTTTTTTCAAGTATCATTTGACAGGAAGGTGCTTTTTATCACTCTTTTTTGATTATTTATGATTATCAATTTATTTTGATTAAATATATTATTAATTACTTTACAATAAATGTGTGTGTATATATATATATATATATATATATATATATATATATATATATATATATATATATATATTTTGTGTTTTTTTATATAATAAAATATATTATTTTTTAAATATCATTTGGTAGGAAGGTGTTTTGTATCACTGTTTCTTCATTTTTTTTCTTTTATTTTACAGTGGTTATTGATGATGAGGACTTAGACGATATCATAAACAATAACAGAAGCTTCCCGGTATCTCAGAGAGTATCACCTGTTGCCTGATGCATGGCTGACTCTGCCTAAGCTGTTAAGAGGCCAAAACAACAGACCTACAGGCCTACAGAATTTAAATGGACTATTCTCTCCCACTCTCTCATGTTCTCCCTTGCCTTCACTTTACAGCCTTCAAAGCTTTCACTGCTTCAGGTCATACAAAAGTACTGGTGACTTTGCTTCATGTCCTCTTTACGCTTGCCCATCACTTGGCTGATGTCGTGCTTCTGTGGCACTGAATGCACCCGTCCTGGTTACCTCCCGCTCAGACATTTCTTTCTACAATGTGAAGATCTTGATGGTCTCTGATGCGACAGGGCTATATCATTAAACTTGCACTTTACTGCAGATAAAGAAAAATGAATCTAACCAAAGCCAAGGTTGGATTATTCATCTCCTAAAGAGGACTTTTTCCTGTGAAACTCTGTTAATGTGTAATGCCATTTAGTAAGACCTGTGGTTACCTTGGTAACTGGGGTCTGCTCGAAATCGTCTCAGAAACACTGCGAATGATATCAGTTAATTGGTGATAGTAAGGTGATGTTCTTAATCAGTCTGTTTGTATGAGCCTTTTACCTTCGGTTTCAAATGAAATGAGTACAGTCATAAAAATGCATACTGACTGAGGTGAACAATCAAAACAACTAAATTGATCTGTGATGCTGGTCATATTGTGCATGGCTCTAAAAATAGTTTTTGACTTTTAGATGTTTGCATGGAAATGTATGGATTTTTGTAGACTGGATTTTTTGTTTTTGGGGAATTGCAGTGGGGGGGTGAAATAAAATATGCATGAGCAACTTTACATTCAATTCCTAGTGTTAACATTTGAGGCACTAGGATGAGTTTTTTTAAGGAATAATCATTAAGGAATAATAACCAGTCTATTTTGACGAAAGCAAACTTTATTGAAAATAAGAAAGTAAAATAAATGCATAAACAGTATTTAACAAACACTTTGATTATAAGGTGTAACAAACCTTATATTTATGATATTTTTTATTTTAGAAAATTTTCAGGGGGGCTCAGGGATGATAACAGCATGAACAGGATGTGAAAAATAAGTGATGTATTAATGCTGAAACGTGTTAAACTAATGCAAATATGGGTTTTACTCATAATAACAGGATATTCCTCATCCTCAGCAACCTGTTAAACACTACAATTACATTGCATTAACCATATAAGAGTGACTCGAATGTGTATCATCATATATGCATTATTAATAGTGTTAGCTGTTACCATTCGATTGAAAAAACAAATCATCAACAAAAGCTCCCTCCATTTTGGAGTGTTGCTTATGGTGTTCACTATTGGGCATCTTGGAAACATCAGCATATCTGACTCTGTCCAAGTTTCTCCTCTTTGCGAAGACAAATCAACCTAGTTGCTTTCTTTAGTGAAACAATGAAGGCTGAAGCATGCTGTGAACATTTATACTGACGTTATATTCTTAGAATTCAAAAGTTCCCAGAAGGCTTTGTAAATATATTTATTAAAAACAGTTTTTGGGAAACTGATTTGCCCATTTTATGAAGGGGTTTAAGGCAGTTTGATCTGTTTTCCACCTCAGTGACAGCTGTGTAAGCTCATATCCCGTATACCCAATTTAAAACCACACAACGTGCCCAGTCCATTATTCTGTTGAAGTGATTCATCACCTTTTGAAGTTTCAGTCTCTGTCCAGTAAGAGGCAGTCTTGATCAGACATATTCTTTGTTGCTGTTGGCAGACTGAGGTGGGATACTTTTAGGATACTTTGACACTTGTTTACTTCGAGGGCACGAGGCCGCCAACATGGCTCCTCCGAGAACATCAAGAAATGAACCACCCCATGCAATGAAAATGGCTGCTCCAAATTCAAACCTAACAGAAAAGAAAATTAAATGTGCAAAAACGTTATGAAAAAGCTAACTTATTTGAAATTGGCTATAGTTGTAGGACAGTGTTTCCTAACGCGGTTCCTGGATGCCCCCCAACACTGCACGTTTTTTAACGCCTCCCTCATGTACCACACCAATTTCAACTCATCAGCACACTACTAGAGTGCTCCAAGAACTGAAATTGGTGTGTCAGATGTAAGGCGTGGGGACACATCCAAAATGTGTTGAGTTGGGGTGCATCCAAGAACATGCTTTGGAAACAGTATTCCAGAAGTTGTGCAAATTATGTGCAGGTGTGGCGCTCACTTGGTGTTCACTGGGGTGAAGGGGTTGTAGAAGGCTCGGATCACATTGTGGGCAAACCATGAGCAGGCAACAATTGCGCAGAGGGCTGCGTGAACAAAACAAAGAGATTATTTCAAAGAAAAGAGGACAGAGGACCTTCTTTGCCAGTGGTTCAAAGTATTCATCAACGCATGTAATAGCCTAATAATTATTTTGGACACAACTTTAACTCTCAGGGACTCTTGTGAACTACTCATGTGATAGGATGTTCTTTGGCATGCATGATCACAACTCTGCCTACACATTACATTTTTTATTTTTTTTTTGGCAGTTGAATACACATAATCTTGTGTTTTCACAACCCTGTTTGCTTTGATGTTCATTGACCCCGAGACTGAGCAGAGAAGCTTGATAAAAGCACTGATGTTCTTTAAGTTGTATAAGGGAAGTTCAAATATGTTCACATTGTTAATCTGCTTAAGCTGGCGTGAAGTCTCCAGACAAACACAGTCTGTCTCTGTATTTTTCTCTCTCTGTTTTGCACTCATACACTCACCTCCCACTAGCAGTATGACGCCTCCTGTTATGGCTGTGCGAGACTTGCGAACTTTGTCATCGGCTCCGCAAGTTGTGCACTTCATCCCCATGCAGGCCACACCCAGACCAGCAATGGACACAATGATACCCACAATCATCAATGCACGAGTCGCCTGAAGATCACCTGCAAGAGAAAGATAGAGACGTACAGAGGATAGTCTTCTTGTTTACTCATGATACCCCTATCATGCTCCTTTTTTAATTTTTTCAGTATAAAACTGGATGGTGAGCTCTTTACGAATCTCGAAATTGCGGAATGCAAATGGACAATAGCTCAGCTGTTTTGCTATTATTTGTTAATCTGAAAAGCAATTACAAGATTGTTACATTTTTCAGAAAAAAAAGTGCTTGAATGTGCAAAAGTCACTGCCAGGGTAATTGCTATTTGGTTGCTAAAGTGTTCTTAATGTTTTTAGCTGTTTTTTTTATAGAATAGATTGCAACAGTCTGGTTCTGGAAATAAAAATCCAGTAAAATCTTTCCATAGGGTAATTACCGAAAATGTATAAACCTTTACAGACAGATTTAAAGGGATAGTTCACCCAAAAATTGAAATGCTCTCATCATTTACTCACCTTCTTGACATCCCAGATGTGTATGACTTTCTTTCTTCAGCAGAACACAAACAAAGATTTTTTGAAAAATATCTCAGCTCTGTAGTTCGATACAATTCAAGCGAATGGTGATTAGACTTTTGTACCTCCAAAAGTGACATAAAGGAAAGTAATCCATAAGACTCCAGTGGTTTAATCCATATCTTCAGAAGCAATATAATAGTGGAAGAGTTATTTCAACTTCATTTAAAAAGAAATGTGTTTTATTTTTGAATTTCTGTTGAAGAACTACTGTACAATTGATCCTTAAGGAAAATGCTCAAATCAGAGAATTGTGGCAAAGAAACTGAGGCAAAAGCAGCAACCACTCATTTCTATGACGCACTGCGATCGAATCTTAATCATGTCTTAATATACTATCAAACTACTCATATATTCATATTTTAATTAAATTACATATACATTAAATATAATGATTCTGTACTTGCAATCAACAATTTTAAATCAATAGTTTTATTATGGTCCATCATTTTTATTTTGATTACATCATTCGCAATGCTTTATGTGATTGTGGTTAATTCCCTCATTAAAGACGATATGCACACATTATTGCAACATTTTGTTTCAAATTTTGCAATGTTGTAACTCACTTTATTCACTTTAGAGGTGGTTGTTCCTCTTCTGTCACTCATTCGACATTGTGTCGGTGAAGTGACACTAGGGGTCTCTCTTGAGACCCTCAGTTTCCTCTGAACTTTGAGAAAAGGCCAATGAGAATTGGCGAACAGAATTTGCATGTCCCTCCCTATAAAAGGAGGGAATCGTGCATCTGTATAGACAGATTTTTTTCTTTTGAGCCGAATGGTTGTGTGTCCAGTGAGCTGGTGTTCACGACTGTTCCATTCACCTCTACAGAGCTTTTGCTGTTGGACCTTACAGCGCGTTATCAGCGGCTTTCTCTTCTCTGAACGGCCATGCAGTCTACATCCCTGGGTGCTTTGACAGCACTTCTAAAAGAGCATAAATCCTTTAAAAAGAGTAGAATTTTCTCATAAAGAGTAACACACATTTTGGCGTTGAACTTCATTTTAAAGACGCGTCTTTTTGAAGATGCCTTTCCGCCTGTGTGTATTTCCTGGATGCGGCAGATATCTCTCCACCTCTAGTGGTCATAGGCACTGCCTCGTGTGTCTGGGTCATGAATACACCGAGGCAGTGTTTGTGGATGGTTCTTGTTCTCACTGCGAGAACTTGACCATGGCAACATTGCAGTTGCGGCTTTCCTTTCTGAAAGGAAATGCCACTCCAGCCGCCCCCTGCATCGAGACTTCCTACCACGAGATGGAGGTCGACCCGGCTGGCAATGGAGCCGATTTGGGGAATTCAGAGTGCATGGCTTTGCCGGGTAAAACCCCACGAACCACCCGCCCCTCCAAGGCCTGCAGAACGACATCGTCCCTGATGGCGAAAGCCTACGGCACTATTGGACAGGCCACCTCCACCCTGCATGTCATGGCCCTCCTGCAAGTTCACCAGGCCAAGGCACTAAAAGATCTGCAATTGGGAAGTCCTGTTCCCGACGTGCTGCAGGAGCTGCACTAAGCAACTGACCTCGCCCTCCGAGCCACGAAGGTCAAAGTGTGGGCACTCGGACAGGCGATGGCCACTCTCTTGGTCCAGGAATGACATCTGTGGCTGAACATGGTTGAGATGCACGACACCGACAAAGCACGCTTTCTCAATGCGCCCATCTCCCAGCTCAGCCTAATCGGTGACACCGTCGAGGACTTCGCCCAGCAGTTCTCGGCGGTAAAGAAGCAGACGGAGGCAATCCAGCATATCATGCCTCGGCGCCATTTGCTTGCTGAGGGCATCACCCTAAGGCTGCAAGTCAATAGGCAGCACCGCCGCAACCAGGGCCGGGTGGAGAATCCTTGGTTTCCTTCTTTTTCCGACATTTTCAATAAAAGAGCAATTTCCTCATTGGTTGGGTCACCTAGCCGGTGCACACACACACACCGTTCTCAAGGTGGCCGGCACCAAACAGATACAGTCAAAGAATAAGCAGCATCTTGGATCTCTAACCTCCACACCAGTAAGTGTATCATGTGCAGACCCCTGGCCGGCCGGTCTGACGAGTCCAGACGACATCTCCACAGGACCTCCTCCTCCGTCACCAACCCGCCTCCTGCTGGGTATGCGGAACAAGGTAAGAGCTTTGAGTCTTTTCTCAGCACAGGTGCCCCGGGACACGACTCTGCCTCCCGATGCAACACTACCTGCTCCCCACCACTGCGAAGCCCCACCAGGTATATCAAACATGATCATCCCCTTAGTGCCCCTCGCACTGTACATGGACACATGGCTTTCGCTTTCCAACCCATCACGCTGGCCAGGACCGTCCGGCTACGCGATTCAGTTCGCCAGTAGCAACAATGGCATTCTCGTAGGCACTGGCCACCGGTGCCTCTCTAGCAGACATGGGTAGAGCAGCGGGCTGGGCAACACCCAATACCTTTGTGAGATCAATAACCTCCGACGGTTGAGTCGGCCCTGGCCCGTGTTTGGGACAGCTGACCGGGTGTATTGCTTGCGCATAGCGCCTTTTCTCCTCTTCTGAGGCGAACCCATGTGCTTTTACCCCCAGGTGAGTCCACAAAAGCTCACGCTCCCTGGATGTTTTTCCTCAAAAGCACTCTGGCTCGAGGAATTCCCAACCAGACCCACTTCGGGTACTAATTACTCTGTACTGGAATAGGTGCTCCACAGGTATTGGTCATCACGATTACCCCATGTGTTGTATTTTCCGTGGTAATATTTTCTCTCTGCCCCTGGTCACTGTGTTTGTAGAGCTCCTCCCTCACCAGTTAGGACCTTCCACCACGCCACTTCCATGTGTGGCGCATTAGCCCATGTGACGTATTTGCCACATTTGACCTCCCCAGTCTGGGCAGGATGTTATCCCTGTGATGTCTTTTCCCCCTGAAAGAAAAAACACCTTCCCCGATGCGTGTTATAGATTTAGATGGCCCCAGCTGCTTCTAACAGCCCTATGGTGAACATAGGAAAAAGCAGCGGATGGCGTTGCCTGCTCCCATGCTTGGCACGTCGCTTTGTTCCACCCTCAAGAGAAGAGGGAGGCTGGAAACCTAAAAAGTGAATGACTTTATTATGGGTGTTGGGGAAGGTTACTTGCAGCCTAGTGGGGCTGCTCCTTTGGCACGCAACAGCTTGCTTGCACCCGCATCAACTGTTCACGTAACACGGTTCAGTGTCCTGGTGTTATTGGATAGGGACCACTAGTTTCACTTCATCGACACAACATCGAGTGAGTAACAGAAGGGGAACATCTAGGTTACTGTCGTAACCCCCATTCCCTGATGGAGGGAACTAGACCCTGTTGTCACAACACCGTACCAACCACTGTAAAGGCGGAACCTTATTCTCGGCTCCTCAGTGCAAAACCTGACTAAACAGATGCACGATTCCCTCCTATTATACATGTATGTCTGGGGGAGGGACATGCTAATTCTGTTCGCCAATTCTCATTGGCCTTTTCTCAAAGCTCAGAGGCAACTGAGGCTCTCAAGAGAGACCCCTAGTGTCACTTCACTGACACAACGTCTCGTTCCCTCCATCAGGGAACAGGGGTTATGACAGTAACCTAGATGGTTTAATTCATGGCTTAGAACTCTTTTATGAAGGATTTTATGAAATCCTGAAAGTGGGCCTGAAAAAGTGGACAGGCACTGTTGATCTCAATTCCAATTTGGATTCTACAGTATTCTGTTGCTAGGTGCTTGCTGGGGTGTTGTATTTAGCGGTTGCTTACAAGTCAAAAGAACCCACTGCCAATTTTTTGTATTCCAAGTTTAATAGTAAGGTTAAAGGGTTCCTTCAAATCCCTCACTCTAAGTATGAGCAACACCTACTAGCCTGAGTAGCCTTAGCAAGCACCACTTACTAATAACCCACATACAGTGAGAAAATGAGAGCAATGAAAAATGTCCAGTTCGAAATAAAATCTATCACTTCTGCAATACAGCTGAGGAAGAGAGAGTAAGAGGCCATTCCAACAAGAACCAGTCTGTGTCAGTACAATCTTATATGCATGCCCACAAACCAACACGAGAGGGAAAGTAAGAAAAAAAAGTGTGAGGAGTGGGTTGTAGTAAAGTGGAAGAATTATTCAATAAAACACAATAAGCCATCTCTTGCCAGGTGAGGAAAACAGTCAGATGTGGAATTTAGAGGGACACCCTTCATCCCCATTTTTTCTTTCTTGTTTTACTCCCCCTTCCATCCTAATTCAACCTGCCGTCAGGTGCAGTTCCAGCTAAACTAGAAGTTTCCCAGTTTTCTCAGAAATTACCACTGCTGTTCTGCACAGAGCCTCTCAGTAAATACACCAATTCAAGAGGGAGTGAACTGTCACAATTTATTATCTCTACACTGTAGAGAGTATAGTGTTCCTGCTAACTAAGGAGGGATGTGTGGAGTTGTGGTTTCCTAGTCCTTGGGGAAATGTGGATGGAATGTTTCTGTGACAACCATAAACTGAAACACTTAATTCAATTAATCACCTCCTGATTTATTACTGTGGTGGTTGGGTGTGTTAACAAAAATATTCTGACAGGTACCTGGGAACAAAAGGTTACATTCTTCCCATAGAAAAACAGGCTGCTGTCACTATAACGTCCTGCCTCATTATATTACAGGCATACAATAGATTGAAACATGCATTGGTGAGGCCAACATCCATTAATCAAGCAGTGGCTGGGATTGGCTCCAGTGTTTATTTGAGTGTGTGTGTGAAGAGGAGAGAGTGGGAAAATTAAGACTCAGGTGCCAGGGAATTCTTAACCAATAAACACCTACAGATTTACAGTAGTGTACACTGGACAAGCCCTTATCTATTGGGATATCATACAGGGGGTTTTAAAGTTTGAATCCACATTAGAAATATGAGATTCAAATTTAAACCTGGAAATATACAGAAAATATAAGGATTTGAATAAATAAATAAATACAAATAATACCTATAATTATAAATAAAGAAGCGCTATAATATGAATGCAAAAATGTTTACATTCTGCATTCTTTTTTAAGTTACTGATCAAATGACTGTTATCTTTTGTACAAAAAGTCAGATTACCTAGCATCCATTAAAGCACACAAGATGCTTAAAGTAATGTTTTCAAATCATGCAGGGTTAACACAGATCATCAGGTTTTTCACAAACTTGAAACCATGCAAACTCAAGTGAATGCTAACATTAAAGGGGGGCACATCAAATATTATGAAATGCTAAAACATTCATGTTTCAATTCAACTATCCACTCAAATTTTTATGCTGATAATTTTGTCTGTAATTAAAAAAAATGCATTAAAAATTAGAAAAAAGAAAAAGGAAAAAAGAAGCTAATTACAAGCATTCTGCTGTGAATGTCACCACAACACTTAAGACCATCAAATTAGACCTCAGTCACACCTGAATGATAAATGTTGATAAAGATTTGCCTGTGATGGAGCAAGATATAAACTCATCAGATCTTATGTGTTTCGATTTACCTAATGTTCCACATTATTGTAATAGACAGATGGATGGATGGATGGATGGATGGATGGATGATCGGTCGATAGATAGATAGATAGATAGATAGATAGATAGATAGATAGATAGATAGATAGATAGATAGATAGATAGATAGATAGATAGATAGATAGATAGATCGATCGATCGATAGACAGATAGATACTCACTGTCTAATTGCAGAATGGAGTCGTAGATTTTGCACTGAAGCTGCCCTGTGCTCTGAAACGCGCAGGACATCCACAGTCCCTGGTAAGTAGCGACAGCGGTGATAATGCTGTCCCCCACGTACGCGGACATCTTCCACTGCGGGAGGACGGTGCCCACGATGAGTCCAATGATGCCAATAAGTGAGAGACCAAATCCAAGCAACTGAACGCATGAGTTTGCCATTTCTGAGACTTATTGCAAGCTGAGCTATATTTGAGTGTAATCTGCTTCTAGTTGTTGAGCAACAGACACGATGAATCTTGGTGACAGTCTCGCGCTCCTATTCCCGACTCCAATCCCCGCACTTGTTACTTTCTGTGAATCGGCTCTTAAAAACTCTGCGAGGGAGTTGAGGAAATATTCTACTCTAAGAGAGATATCAGTGAGCTAGCGGTATTTCTATCTCGGCACAGACACCATACCAGTAAAAGTGTTGTGTAAAACTCAGATGCTGATGTGTAGTCTCGAGGGGGAAGCAGGCATCATGCGCATGATGCTCGTTGTGCCATCGGCTGTGGGATCGTGACGTCATACCTAATAGAATCAATCGCATCATCTGGACTTAAGGTAACACACTAGCTTGAAGTTTATATTTGCTATGAGATAAAAAATGCTTCTTTAGAAGTGTCTTAAATTGGGAAACATGACTGCTACATAGTTTGAACTATTATGCTATCTCTTGAAACCCTTTGTTACTGTCCTTGAATAAATCAGAGCATGCATCCATATCACAGGCATTTCCCAATTAATGTATTCATTAAAATCAAAACGTTCTAAATTACAATGGGAAAATTATGAGTTTCAGCATAAATTTAGATCATATCCCAATGACAAAATTGTGCATTGTATGCTTAGTTGTCTTGTACAATTTGAATAATGACAGAAGGCAATGATGTATACAACACATTATAAACACTTCAACTCACTGATCAAAACCAGTACAACCAAATTGTGTGAATGATAATAATAATACATTTTAGTTTGATTTAAATTACATTTACTATCAATTCCAGAATACCTATTTATTTATTTAAACACTGACATACTGTACAACACTCTCTGCAATTTAAATCCACAGGAGCTTTATTTATTTATGCCAAGAGAAAAAGTTTCACAACAATATTTATTGTAGCCTTTACAGTGCAGGACAGTGTGATAAAGAGGGGCACATACATCACTGCATGCTCTTCATCACTCTCTGCAAGTTAACCAACTCCACATGAGCTTTGGTTGTTTTTGTAGCTCCTTAGTTCTTTTCTTATGACACTTCTTGACACATGATGGGAGACTATGTCTGTGACTTTTGTCATTAGCAGTCATTCACTTTCCTTGAAAGCATTGCTTGTTTGTGTGTGCATTGAATAACTACAACAGCAATTACTTTTTCTATGTGTTGTGGTACATGTACAAACTAACACTATTAAGAAGGTGACTATGCATAGATCATTTAGTGTCAAAGGGATAAGGAAATAATTTACCCTCATGCCATCCCAGATCCAGATTTTTTAGAAGAAAATTTCTGCTCTGTAGGTCCATACAATGCAAGTGAATGGGTGCCAAAATGTTGATGCTCCAAAAGCATATAAAGGCAGCATAAAAGTAATCCAAACAACTCCAGTGGTTAAATCAGTGTCTTCAGAAGTGATCTGATAATTGTAGGTTGAGAAATGGATCATTATTTATGTCATTTTCCCTGTGAATGTGAATCACCAAAAACATAAGAAGAAGAATGTTAAAGTGAACTGTTTCTCACACACACCTATCATATCGCGTCTGAATACACTGATTTAACTGCTGGAGACTTATGGATTACTTTTATGCTGACTTATGTGATTTTTGGAGCTTCAACATTTTGGCCACCATTCACCTACATTGTGAGGACCTACAGAGCTGAGATATTCCTATAAAAATCTTTCTTTGTATTTTGCTGAAGAAAGAAATTCATACACATCTGGGAAGGCATGGGTGAGTAAATGATGAGAGAAGTTTACATTTTTGGGTGAACTATCCCTTTAAAATGACCATTGGTATTACCCATTCAGTCTGGGAACCCCAGCAATTACATCTATACCGTTGTACTGTTACAACACGTGTGTCACGTCTAACCATTCCATCAGTTGACCTCTGCACTTACATGTTCCAGTAAGAAGGGAAAAATCCCTGGAACACTGTCAAGTATTGTCTGCAGTGCAGAATTGGCTTGAATGTTACAATGATCTCTCTTGGGAAGGAGAAAATATCCATAACCTGAATGAAGCAATACAATGATTTCCACTCCAGAAAATATTTATATTTTACACCCTGATGAAGATATAGAGTTTTGAAGTTGGTCAAGATTATAATTTCAGATGTTATTTATCCCAATTGTCTCTGTCTTTTCTTTTTCACTGTAGAATTAAAGTCACTGACTTTGCTTGAATGTTAAGACTAACAAGCAGTGTTACTGAGCAGTTTCACTGAGCAGAGCATTCCTCGTAAGAGCTATATTTTCTATATTATGGTAGAGGTGAAGAGAAGATGTGTAGATTAGGAGAAGTGGAGGCTCGTCTTTGCATCAGGAACATCTTGAAATTAGCACACACTGCCCTGATCACCCCTGGTAACGTGATTTATCTGTCACCTTATTGGCCAGTTCCTGAGCACTGGGCCAAATAGCCTTGACCAAAATAGCCAAATAGACACAAAAGAAAGCTTCTGAAAGTTTTTTTGAAGCTTCTGTCCCCACCTAGTTCCAGTAAACAGACAACACTCAGTAGAGGGGGACAGACAATGCTAAATCATCCCAAAGAGTAACAGAAACCCCCTTCGTTTCTTTTCTTCTAGCTGGCTCCAGGGCTTTTTGAAGTTTACAGAAAGAGTGGAAAAACAGTGATAAAACTGGTGTAAGCCTCTTTAGAAGCCCACTGAACCGTTAGCAATAAAACACACAGGCCTCTGGTTTCCCCTTAAAAGCGTTGACTCGGCTAATGAGGTTTTCTCATTTCATTATTTCTTCCCTCTTTCTTTTAGTTTTGTTATGCAACTAGGTGCCTTCACAGAAAGGTAGGTATACAGTCAGGCCAAACTATAGGTAATTGCTGAACTGAAAAGAACAACTAAAATAATTTAGCATAAGAAAGCCAAACAAACAATTTATGATATCAGATTGAGTCAGCAGATTAATGCGTTTAAATACAACTGTTGAAAGTGACTGTGTTCATGGGAAAATGCTAGTATGAAACATTATAGCATTGTGCAGTGGTGCAGGGCAGTTTGGTAACAACAAAAGGGATAAGAAAAGAATGAAGCTTAATTTGAGAAAACTGTCCTTGAGATCAATGTTTACTTCATTGGGTAGCCAAGCACTCAAAACAATTCAAAATTTCAATAATAGTACCCACAGAATACAACAGAACTGGATACAAAATTAGCTAAGTACAGTGCAACATAATGGAAGTGCAAAGTAGTTGTCTAGGCTGAGATTATAACATTAACTTTATCAATTTTACATGATTTAATTTTCTATAAAGGTTTCTATTAATTTTATAAAAATGATTTGTTTTCTTTCTTCTTCAAAATGTAATCGTAAAGTCATTCATTTGCTTGTCTTGATTAGAGCAGTGATCTAGCTCCAGACACATGTTCAAATTGTTTCTTATGCAGCTCTCAGAATACACCTAAATAGGCAGGCTGTTGTTTTTTAACATAATATTAGTTAATATTTGTAATATAAATATATTTTGTCTTTATTTAAAAGTTTTGACTTGTTTGTTAAAAAACTCTATATAGGCAGTGTGATGACTGGTCATCAGTTCATTTAGTTTAGCATAGCTACAGGCTGGCTGAGCATGGAGTTACAGCACGCTTGTCAGACTCCATATCCTAATGACTTACTGACGAGATAGATCCAGGAAGGATCTAACAAATGATTGCTGGCAGACAGACACATGTTGCTCACAAGGAGAGCAAAAGGGCCCACTAGTTAAATTACAAAATCAAACATTAAAGTTTTCTGAAATTAATGTGCACTGTAGCAACTCTAAGTTTAATGCCAGACATTAAGAATTCATAATGAGCATAGATTCTCTGAAAAAACATTCTGACTTTTTTTTCTTACATTTTTTATTTGATTTTAATATGTTCCTTAAGATACATTTATAATATTCATAGTTTTTTGCACAAAACTATTTGTAAAACATAATAATTCTCCACCCTCATTCTGACCATCTGTCAGAAATGCTCTGTTTTGGTGCTGCTTCTCCTTTAAGACTTGACAGTAAACGCCCACTGTTATGATTGACTCTCTGTTCTTGATCTGGCTCTCTCCTCGTCATCTTACTGTTAACCACTACTGGGCGGAGCTACGGACGTGATAGGAGGTGTAAAGTAGTCTTTGATGTGTTGATTGTGGAGGTGGTCAGATGCAGATTTCTACCACTGTGTGACATCACAATGTGGAGGAAGTCGAGAACGAGTCATTTTGACAGCTTGTTTTCAACAAATGTTCTTTTTGCAGATAGGAGGATGTTTGAGTTCTGAAACTTACAATTATGTTTTTATAGTATAATGACCCCTTATCTAATAAAAGATCAAGGAAAATAAGATTCCTCATGCCATGACCCCTTTAAATCTTAGCAGGAACTTCTTTAACGCACTATTGAATACAGTAAGTGTGCATTCCTACAGACTTAAAAATAAGTATTTGTAAATGGATATATGTGAATTCCCACTTCTAGTAAAAAACATCAGAAAATGTTTTTTTTAAGATACCCTAGTTTTCCTAAAGGGATGGCTGTAAGATGATCTTGTGTTGTGTTGAATTAGAATTTTCTGTTTAGTTTTGTTGATAAAAGAAAATGAAATATAATGTGTTGGTCAAGTTTATCCTGTATTTAATGCAAGTGATTGAATTTTTTGTAATTCTATAGAAAATAGAGATTTAAACAATGTAAAAATTGTCATAGAACTAATAAATGGCATAAATCAAGGTGATATTTATTAACACTGGTTTGATGGAGGAAAAAAATGTTTTACTGTGTAAACACCTAGCTATGGATTATGCTCCACATGTATATTATGTATTCTATATAATATAATATGTTAATAGGTAAAAAAGGAGAGAAAAATAAATAACAGTTTAAAAAAAATTGTTTAATACATGAAGTTAAATAACTAAACATATATTAAACATGACAAAATATTGAGAATAACATATATTACCATGGAAACATTAGTTTACATTTCAAAGAAGAAAGAAAGAAAGAAAGAAAGAAAGAAAGAAAGAAAGAAAGAAAGAAAGAAAGAAAGAAAGAAAGAAAGCCCAGATAAATAAAATGAAATGTTTATTCTCTGGTGCCCTCTTGAGTCAATCCACACAAACTACAGTCCCACAGTTTTATGTTCACCCTAATGTGGGTTGGCTGTCCAGTTGCTGTGTGGTTATTGTTTTTGGGCTCTGATCAGGGAAAAGGCTGGTCAGGAGTGTAGTTGAAACTGGCATCTAGAAACATGGCTAGTGTGCCCAGTGTAGTGATGATAACAAAGAGCCAGAGGAAGAGCCGGTCCAAAACCAGAGCAATGTACTGCCAGTCATCTGTCATCTACACACACACACACACACACACACACACACACACACACACACACACACACACACACACACACACACACACACACACACACACACACACACACACACACACACAATGTTGGTGTGTTACCAGTTTGTAACCTAAAAACAAATCCTCTTAAACCACCAAAACCTGCCCACACACACAATAGGATATGTTTATCTCACTGACACAGAAGAATGCATTGTCAATTTTGAATAATCATGAGGATAGGGGAGAGACAGAGAGGAAGAGATTTTGTGTATCTGTGTCTGTGTGTGGAAAAATGGATAGGAAAGGGAGAATGTGTGTATGTTTGTGCGCTTAATATAATACATAATGTCTGAATGAAAATGTAATAATTCCAATAGGTTTGTATGAGGGTTAGGTTTAAGGGTTTGTGTCGGGTTAGGGAATACAAAATATCATTATATCTACAAAACAACAGAATTCAGTAGACAGTCCCCACCATGATAGAAAAATGTGTATATGTGTGTTTCCAAGGACTTACAGTGTCATCCACATCCTGTTTCTTCAGTTGTTCAGCCATGTAAGTAATGGCATCAATGGCAGATTTGAGATTCGGGGGCAGAATCAGACAATAGTTGTCATTGTTTGAAAATCTCTGCAACTTCACAGTGCACTCATTGTGACTGAAACATACAAACATTCACACATAAAGAATGATTAACTCTAAACAAAGGTTCATAGGTGTACCAACATACTTTTCATTCACAAGCACATTGCTTGTGCATATATGGGGTTAATGTGCTGTGTGCCCTTGTCTTCCTGCTCTTCAATGACAAATAGCACCCTTTCTCTGACCTGACCAGTCTGAGAGCAGCAGTGGCACACTTTGAAGTGTCAAGGCAAAATGTAGGCAACATGAACTTCACTCCTCACTTAGAATGACCTGCTGCAGCTGTTCATCTGAGCAGTACTCTTACTCACTGCTGCTTACTCCATTGTTGCTATAATTAATTCCAGTCAAATCACTATCATTTTATTTGTAATAATAGTAAAATCATCAAAACAGTACTGAAAATGACAGTATGGCAAATATTCAGTGAACAAAAAATATTAAACAAGCCAGAACAAATCTTATATTTTAGCTTCTTTAAAGTAGCCATCCTTTGCCTAGATTAAGAGCTCTGCACACATTTCTGTGCACTCAACCAGCTTCATGAGATGTCCACCTGGGATGCTTTTTAATTAAATTAAAGAGATCCCATGTACTGCAATTTGGCACTTGTTGACTTCTTGTCATTTACTATCAAGTCCAACTCATCCACTTTTAAATGACAATTTTTAGTTTTCTAAAGAAATGCATACACAGGTGCAATTAATATTTGCATTTCAAACATTTTGCATAAACCTTGAGATCAAAATTGATTTAAAATCATGAAAGGAAAAAATGATATCAAGTGTGTCCAAACTTGGAACATAAGTTGATCATGTAGAGTTCACTAATTTGAATCAAATTAAAATATAATCGATATTATTAAAGCTTCTTGAAATTCAAATCTTTCATTTTCGTGCACCTACAGCACAGGTTTTTTTGCTATTTGTTTCTGTTATTGAAGGCCTGTAGTTAATTCTTATATACCTGCAGTTATCAAACTGAGTCTGTTACTTTATTAAATCCATCTGAACAACAGCTGCACCATCAGGCTGTTTGGTGTGATGTAGTCAGTGGCGTGTCCAGACTTTTTTGACTGAGGTGGCCTGAACACATGGTAGATCTGTGCAGTTTTGGAGAGATGAAGCTACCGTGGCCTGACTTAATACTATAAAGTAGGCATCTGTTTTATTTTGAGACAGTAAAGAAGATATTGAAGATACTGTTTTTCTTTATTTTATCTTAGGGCTACACAAAAGAATGTGCATGGATTTTAGTTTTGTCTACTCAATATAGTCATGTACTGGGACTAATTTGATTATTTAATTAAACTTTCTGGTGCCCCCCTAGGGTAAGATGGCGTCCCCGTAGGGAGTAGGTGCATTACGCAGGCTGCGTAACATGCATATATGGAGCGTAATACTACACTGACGACGAATAACACCAAGAAACTGACCATGTATTCTGAAGGTCCCTTACCACATCCTTCACAGTCTTAGCAATAAATGCTTTTTGAGTTATTAATAATAAAAAGTGTATATCCTTTCTTATATGCTGAGAACTTTACTGAACCATAACTTATATAAAATATAAAAAAAATGATTTCTTTGATTATTTTACTTCTTTATCTTATCTATGTTTTTGTTTATTTACTTTATTTTAATATTAAATTTTTTCCTTCACATGTAATTCTTGTATTTATGACTCAGTGATTGTATTCATCCATTGCTGAACCTGTCTAACTTTATTCATCTTATTGATCATTTATATTGAACCTTCTGTTTATCGATAAAACAAATCCACAGATTTAGCACAATGTGTCCCCTTACGGGACAAATCATAATCGTAAATCATAATTTCATATTTTTTTTTATTATCTCCCCTTTTCTCCCTAATTTAGAATGCCCAAATCCCAATGCGCTCTAAGTCCTCATGGTGGTGTAGTGACTCGCCTCAATCCAGGTGGTGGAGGACGAATCTCAATTGCCTTCACGTATGAGACTGTCAATTTGTGCAACTTATCACAAGGCTTGTTGAGCACATTACCGCGGAGACATAGTGTGTGTGGAGGCCCACAAGGAGGTTATCCCATGTGACTCTACTCTCCCTAGCAACTGGGCCAATTTGGTTGCTTAGGAGACCTGGCTGAAGTCACTCAGCACGCCCTGGATTCGAACTCGTGACTCCAGGTGTGGTAGTCAGCATCTTTACTTGCTGAGCTACCCAGGCCCCTGCATCAGTTCATATTTAAATATGAGATGATCCCATATTTTACGGGATATGTGGTGTCTGGAGGTCAAATAAATTCTCATGAGCAAAGGATAGATGTGGTGGAGTGGTGGCCAGGGCCACCCCCTGACACCCATCAGGACATGCCACTGGATCTAGTTCAGTGTTTCCCAAAAGTTTTAGCTGTTAGTAACCCCTACAGCACCATCAGTAAGGCTAAAACTACCCCTTCATCGACACAAAACCAAAGACGTGTTAAGGCTGGATATCATTTAACGTTCGTTAATATTGTAATATCCCTGATGTACAAAATGAAAAGATGAAGTTGCCAGTTATGGTTTATTCATCAACAACAGCAAAAACAAAATCTGGCCATGAAAGCCTTGAAACTCGCAATAAGAACACACTAATGCTGTGTGGGGCCTATAACTTGGTTAAAAAAAAATTCTGTGAACAGTGCTTAAGAAAGTAACTTAAAAGTAACTAGTAATCTGATTATATTTTAAATTAAGAATAAAAAAGTAATCTGATTACAACTTTTACAGAAGTATTTTGTCATTTGTTGTAGATTACCTTTTAGAGTAATTTACCCTGTAATGACTGTTGTTCTCTGCAATTTATATGGCAAAATAATGCTGTGATGTACTGTATAGTACAGTAGTGCATGTGCATTGAAGAGGTCAGTATTGTGTTGCTGTGAGCTATAGTGGGACTCAGTCTGTCATACATCAGTCTGAGGAGTGACCTCTCCTCTCTCACATTCCCATTCTCTCAAGGGTGAGTTTTTTCCAACAGGGATTATACAAAGACTGTCACCCATTCATGCACGGTCAATGAGATGCATACCAATGTAGACAGGGACTCAAAATGAATAAACACAAACACACATGCGGTGTATGCAGTCATGTGAATATGGTGTATCTGATATAAAACTCACCTCCTTAGACGATTTTCTAGGTATACCCACTCATTAACACAAAACAACAATAGATCAAAATCCGTAATGATTGGAGGTCCACACTCCTCCATCAAATGTCGCCTACACATAAACACATTAGTAAACTAAATGAGAAAATTTGTATTTGCCTCACTGCTTGCAGGACATCATTAAAATAATTAAATCAATCTCAGTTCACTTCTTAAAATTAGGCAGTATTTCTTTTACATCAATTTCAAAATGTACCACCTGAATCGTACCCCAGACCCCTGTTTCCAAATGAGAACCAAACAAACCAAACTCTCTGATTTAAGATGAATGTCATAAGTGTTCAATTTAGGTCTCAAAGAAACATTAGTTTATTCCAAAGTTTGAATTACAGGTGCCACTTGCTAATAAAATAGGATTGACAGTTCGGCTCACATGAAAATACATAATAATTAACTATCTGTGAAATCACTTCTGTTGACAGATTCTGCAGCCCTCAAGACTGGCACCACGTCTTGAAGGACTGAGTTTAACACTTTAAAGTAAGCTCTGTTGGCATTTAGCCATCTTAAGGCCACATGTAAGACTGACTAAAGAGTGTGGGCTCACACTGTTGCACCACATTATAGGCAGGAATGGACAGGGTCACTGGGAATTCTTAAACAAGGAAGGAGGAGTGTAGACATATTAAAGAGAGAGAGAAAGAGAAATAGGGTACCTGTGTGCCTTCAAAACAGTTTACCTAAAAATGAAAATTCAGTCATAATTCACTCACTTTCTTGTCATTCAAACCCCTATGACTTGCTTTCTATTGTGGAACAATAGAAATGGGAGGTTGTCTGATTTCATAACTGCATTCATCAATCATTACATCAGTGTGTTACTGATGCACTAAACAAAACACTAAACAAGCACTAAACAAAAAGGTTATTGTAGTGTACCTTCTCATCTGTGTCACTACATTTTGTGTATATATATATATATATATATATATATATATATATATATATATATATATATATATATCACACACCTCATGTATATATTTATATATAGCACACACCTCACAAATTCAAGGTGACAGTACCCACATTTTTCTGACATGTTTAAAAATGATCGGGAGGCCATAAACTGCTCGTAATTCCTCTTATATGATGGTGAGCTGAGACCATACGATTACCAACAATATCCACACGATTTCTCCAACAGGTAAAAAAACAGTCGGAAGCTCACACTACCGGCAAAAATTGTACAGTGTTTGCCTGGCCTCACTGACAGATGGAGACTTTGTCTCTGCCACACACACACTGTCCACGCAAGCCGAATGGAATGAACACAGTCACGCACATGTTTTCAGAGAAAACCCCTCCTTCCATCCATTCATATGTCCATCCTTCCATCCATCCATCTATGTATCCCTTCCTCCCCTAGCCCTCCCCTGCTGTTCTTGTGTGCATTACACTCTAATGCCCAAACTCAACAAGGGCTTAGGCCCTGGCGACTTTGGAGGGGTGACTGAGCTTAACTGGGCTGAAATCAAATGCCCTTGGATTGAGAGTAGTAACATGCTAGTGCAGAGACTTTCACCCTCCCCCAGCCCTGATCCGTGTTTATGACAGTTGCTTAAAGGTGAGCAATTTTGCCAACACCAGTAGATTATGGAACAGGCACATTAAACTACTGCATATTGATTTGGCACCTATGTGTGTTTGTGTTTGAGTGAGAGAGGGATTAGGTAGAACAGCTGCACTCAGTCTAACAGGATTTCATGAACTGAGCATTTGCAATCAAACAGTTTTGAGAAGAAATCTTAAAAAGTACATAAATGACTGTGTCCTTTGGATGACAGACAAGGATTATTATATCTGTAAATGTACTGATCCATTAACTAAAGGAAGGCATTAGCATCTTTTCCCAAAAAAAAGTATTTAAAAAAAACAACAGCAAAGGGAGCTGGTGCACGTGACAGTTTCAGTGGGTGAATGCTAACAGTATCACCAACTCAACTCTATGCTAATTTCCCTACCAACTCTGTTCAGGTTCTCTGGGAACAAAAATACTCCACATCTTTTGGTAGACAGGCTCTGGTAGCCTTGGCAGTGATGCTTTTCATCTAAGCAGAATTATATGTAAAAGGTGAACTTTTAGAAGCTTATTTATGTATTAATTTTATAGAAATAAATTTCTCTGTTTCACGCTGAAGAACTGACAAACCATATTGTCCATGACTAAAATATAATCTGGTCTAATTAGTACATCATGCACTTCCTCATTTCCTTAGCAAATGCAAAGGTACATACTACAACATACAAGCAAAATGTTCATTCATTTTAAACACAAGGAATTTGTTACACAACCCAACATACTAAATACATGCTAGTTGCCTTGAGACGTCACAGAGGTCACATAAACTACAACACATAGATAATGTATCACCTAGATATCACATAGAGACTGTCTGTTCTCAGATCTACCAAACACAAGCCCCTCACTAAATAATTTCTGATTAAGGTAAACTTGAAAATAACCAAAAAAATTAAAATAAAATAAAACGAAGATAAACATCATATGAAGGTAGGGCTACTAAACATCAGATCTATTTCAACCGATGCACTAATTGTAAATGAAATGATTACAGATCATTGTTTGGATGTTCTCTGTTTGACTGAAACCTATCTTAAAGTGGATGAATATATTTATCTGGTCTACTCCCCCAGGTTATTGTTTAAACATGAGCCTCATTTGAAGGGTCGAGTAGGAGGCGTTGCTGCAAATTACAGTTAAGGTTTTGGTGTTATTAGAGGAAAAGATATACATTTGTCTTTTGAACTTATAATGCTTGTTGTGACACCCTCAGACACAAATAAAAAAATCTATGTTGTCTTTTACCCTTGCTACAGTATATAGATCACCTGGGCCGTATTCTGATTTCCTTGCATTTGCACATTTTCTATCAGATCTAGTAGTTACTGTAGATAGAGCTTTAATTGTTGGTGACTTCAGCTTTCAAATATATTATGAAAATGAAACATTGGGATTAGCATTTCTCGATATTATCAACTCTCTTGGAGTTGACAGGACCAACTAATCACCATAATCATATGCTAGATTTAATTCTGTCAAATGGAGTCACATGTTGATGATACTATAGAAATTCTACCACAGAGCGATGCCATCTCAGATCATTACCTCATCTCTTGAATGCTGTGATTAGCTAATATGACTCAATCTACACTACAATATCATTCACCATGCAACATGCACCTTGCATCATGGTACAATGATCACACTCATGCTCAAGAGAGCAACTTTATACTCTCTCTTATACTCTAATAATCTGTGCATGAAAGGATAGTGTCCGTAGCTACAGAGAGGCACTAGAAACTGCCAGGTATATTTGAGCAAATTCATAGAGAAAAAAACCCCACAACAATCCTAGGTGTTTATTCAATACTGTGGCTAAATTGATTAGGATATTCCATCACAGTACAATAGTAATGACTTCATGAATTTCTTTACTGATAAAATGTAAATAATCATAAATTAAATTGGAATTATGCATTTGTCTCTCACAGTACCTCAGAAAACAGTGTCTCAGAATTTTCCTCACAAGCAACTTCAATCCTTTGCTGTCATAGATCATGAAGAGCTAACAAAACTTACAGAAATATAAAAAGCCACAATATGTATGTTAGATCCAATACCAACTAAGCTCTTAAAAGAGGTATCTCCTGTAATTTCAGATATTTCTTAATATTATTAACTCCTTGCTATCCTTAAGACATGTCCCAAGAAACTTTAAAATGTTATCAAACCACTTATTAAGAAGTCACTGCTTGATCCTGGAGAATTGGCTAATTATAGACCAATTTCAAATCTCCCGTTTATGTAGAAAATTCTATAAAAGCAGTATCCTCCAAATTATGTAAATTTCAACAAAAGAAATAGTATATATGAACAATTTCAATCAAGATTTAGGCCCCATCACAGTACAGAGACTGCACTTATCAGAGTTACAAATTACTTCGCATTTCTCCTCTAGTGCTTTTAGATCTTAGTGCTGCCTTCAACATCATAGATCACAATATTTTCTTGAATAGGCTTGAGAATTATATTGGCATTTGTGGACTTGCAGAAGCATGGTTTAGGTCCTATTTATCAGAATTGATTTGACAGGAATTGTCAAATCAAACAAATGTTAAGTATGGAGTGCCACAGGGATCAGTTTTATGGCCTCTGCTTTTCTCCTTATATATGCTCCCCTTGGATATTATCAGGAATCATGGAATACGTTAGTACTGTTATGCCAACAATACCCAACTTTATATTTCTTCGAAACTCAACGAAATTTCACAATTCTCCAAATTAGCAGAGTGTACCAATGAAATCAAAGATTGGATGGCTATAAATTTCCTTCAACTAAATTCAGACAAAAAAAGGTACTAATTATTGGACCAAAAACTAAGAAATAAGCCGCTAAAATATAATTTGACTCTCTATGGATGTACTGTTACGTCATCTTCTACAGCGAAGAACTTAGGTGTTATATTTGGTACCAATCTGTCCTTTGAAAATAACATTTCCAATGTTTGTAGAACAGTATTCTTCCACCTCAGAAATATTTCTAAGCTACAACACATGCTCTCTGTTGCTAATGCCGAAATGTATGCGTTTATGACCTCAAGACTAGATTATTATAATGCATTGCTGGGAGAATGTCCTGCAAGTTGTATAAATTAACTTCAATTGGTTCAAAATGCAACAGCCAGAGTGCTGACTAGAACCAAGGAATATAATCATATTAGCCCCATTTTATCGTCGTTACATTGGCTACCTGTTAAATTTCTAATTAATTTAAAGATTTTGTTAACTACGTACAAAGCTTAGAATAGTCTAGCTCCGCAGTACCTTAGTGACCTACCACACTATATTCCATCATGTTCATTACGATCGCAAAATTCTGGCCTGTTAATTGTTCCTAGAATATCAAAATCCACCAGAGGAGGTAGATTATTTTCCTATTTGACTCCTAAACTATGGAATATTCTCTCTAACACTGTTCAGGATACTTGGATTTATGATAGACCTCACCGTAATGACCTGCCAGTTGAACTGTGATGCGCCTCACTGATCTCTGCCTGCATCACCTTGGTCTAATGATTGACTACACTCTTAAAATGGAATACATAGACTATCAATGAATTGCCAACAAAAGCCTTCATATGCCAACTAACAAAGGACAATGCATCTATGTGAACTTCTGCAGTTAATACAGGATGAACTTCAAAGACATTAGTCATTAATTTTACAGTTCATACAAAATCTTTGTTTAAACGCTGGCCCTCAACACTTACATAATTTACTAAATTTAAACCATGACTTGCACTGCACTTAAAATCAAACTTCACAATGATGACTCTAAGACTTTATAGATATAACAGTTTAATTTTCTGTTAATGCATGATTTTCTGTAAAGCTGCTGTGTGTTGTGAAAAGCGCAACACAAATAAACATTATTTGACATAAAACATATTGTACAAACCACATGTGCTGTATGCCTCAATGTCACTGTGTGCCATTACCTGTTGACAAGACCAGCATATATTGTGCTTTGAAAGCTTGTCCCTGGTATGGGATGCAGGTATTCTTAATTAGCTTAACCAACAAGCCTCCCATGGTCAATGAGTTCATCTGGCAGGCCATGCTGTTTGACCAATATTTTTTAGCCGGTGAACAACATGGTAATGATGGTTCACAATCAACAACATGGCTATGATGGTCTGTCAGCTTGTCTAGCACCAAACCAGCTCTAACTAGCAAAAACCAGCTTGGTTTTTCCTGATTACAATTATCTTAATTTTTAGTGACCAGTTGTTATATACAGGACCTGATTTATTTTGTGTTTGGAATTCCAGACTTAAATGACTTCTGTTATAAACTATTTTATTGCATTTACCTTCCTCTCCACGGCATTACTAGTTCTGGATTGATCTTTCGGATGAAATATTCACCTCCAGGTCTAAGACCTTGGTCCAAACAATTCAGAGGAACATTTTCTTTTGGCTGTTCCTCCACCGATTCCTCAGTCTGAGGCCTCAGCACACCCAAGTACTGAGGGAGGAAGTTAATGAAAACCTGGAAGTTAATGAAAATGTGTGTTTAAATGTTCACAAATAGGAATGATATTGTGAACCAAGAATCAAGATCTTCATGATTCTGTTAGAGGCTCACCTTTCGCACCCATAGGGGCATGTGGTGTGTGCTTGGAGTCCTGTGATGGA